>NC_074675.1:9863962-10181777 GCF_029448725.1 Salvelinus fontinalis | reverse complement strand
TTAGTAGGACTGAGACAGACATATCAGGGTTAGTAGAACTGAGACAGACATATCAGGGTTAGTAGGACTGAGAAAGACATATCAGGGTTAGTAGGACTGAGACAGACATAGCAGGATTAGTAGGACTGAGAGAGACATATCAGGGTTAGAGATGGTAGAACTGAGACAGACATATCAGGGTTAGTAGGACTGAGACAGATATATCAGGGTTAGTAGAACTGAGACAGACATATCAGGGTTAGTAGAACTGAGACAGACATATCAGGGTAAGTAGGACTGAGACAGACATATCAGGGTTAGAGTTAGTAGAACTGAGACAGACATATCAGGGTTAGTAGGACTGAGACAGACATATCAGGTTTAGTAGGACTGAGACAGACATAGCAGGATTAGTAGAACTGAGACAGATATATCAGGGTTAGTAGGACTGAGACAGACATATCAGGTTTAGTAGGACTGAGACAGACATAGCAGGGTTAGTAGGACTGAGACAGACGTATCAGGGTTAGTAGGACTGAGACAGACATATCAGGGGGTAGTAGGACTGAGACATATCAGGGTTAGTAGGACTGAGACAGACATATCAGGGTTAGTAGAACTGAGACAGACATATCAGGGTTAGTAGGACTGAGAAAGACATATCAGGGTTAGTAGGACTGAGACAGACATAGCAGGGTTAGTAGGACTGAGACAGACATATCAGGGTTGAGTTAGTAGACTGAGACAGACATATCAGGGATAGTAGGACTGAGACATATCAGGGTTAGTAGGACTGAGACAGACATATCAGGGTTAGTAGGACTGAGACAGACATATCAGCGTTAGTAGAACTGAGACAGACATATCAGGGGTAGTAGAACTAAGACAGACATATCAGGGTTAGTAGGACTGAGACAGACATATCAGGGTTAGAGGAAGAAGAACTGAGACAGACATATCAGGGTTAGTAGGACTGAGACAGACATATCAGGGTTAGTAGGACTGAGACAGACATATCAGGGTTAGAGGAAGTAGAACTGAGACAGACATATCAGGGTTAGTAGAACTGAGACAGACATATCAGGGTTAGTAGGACTGAGACAGACATATCAGGGTTAGTAGGACTGAGACAGACATATCAGGGTTAAAGTTAGTAGAACTGAGACAGACATATCAGGGTTAGTAGGACTGAGACAGACATATCAGAGTTAGTAGGACTGAGACAGACATATCAGGGTTAGTAGAACTGAGACAGACATATCAGGGTTAGTAGGACTGAGACAGACATATCAGGGGTAGTAGGACTGAGACAGACATATCAGGGTTAGTAGAACTGAGACAGACATATCAGGGGTAGTAGGACTGAGACAGACATATCAGGGGTAGTAGGACTGAGACAGACATATCAGGGTTAGTAGAACTGAGACAGACATATCAGGGGTAGTAGGACTGAGACAGACATATCAGGGTTAGTAGAACTGAGACAGACATATCAGGGGTAGTAGGACTGAGACAGACATATCAGGGTTAGAGGAAGAAGAACTGAGACAGACATATCAGGGTTAGTAGGACTGAGACAGACATATCAGGGTTAGTAGAACTGAGACAGACATATCAGGGTTAGTAGGACTGAGACAGACATATCAGGGTTAGTAGGACTGAGACAGACATATCAGGGGGTAGTAGGACTGAGACATATCAGGGTTAGTAGGACTGAGATAGACGTATCAGGGTTAGTAGAACTGAGACAGACATATCAGGGTTAAAGTTAGTAGAACTGAGACAGACATATCAGGGTTAGTAGGACTGAGACAGACATATCAGAGTTAGTAGGACTGAGACAGACATATCAGGGGTAGTAGGACTGAGACAGACATATCAGGGTTAGTAGAACTGAGACAGACATATCAGGGGTAGTAGGACTGAGACAGACATATCAGGGGTAGTAGGACTGAGACAGACATATCAGGGTTAGTAGAACTGAGACAGACATATCAGGGGTAGTAGGACTGAGACAGACATATCAGGGTTAGAGGAAGAAGAACTGAGACAGACATATCAGGGTTAGTAGGACTGAGACAGACATATCAGGGTTAGTAGAACTGAGACAGACATATCAGGGTTAGTAGGACTGAGACAGACATATCAGGGTTAGTAGGACTGAGACAGACATATCAGGGGGTAGTAGGACTGAGACATATCAGGGTTAGTAGGACTGAGACAGACATATCAGGGTTAGTAGAACTAAGACAGACATATCAGGGTTAGTAGGACTGAGAAAGACATATCAGGGTTAGTAGAACTGAGACAGACATATCAGGGTTAGTAGGACTGAGACAGACATATCAGGGTTAGTAGGACTGAGACAGACATATCAGGGTTAAAGTTAGTAGAACTGAGACAGACATATCAGGGTTAGTAGGACTGAGACAGACATATCAGAGTTAGTAGGACTGAGACAGACATATCAGGGTTAGTAGAACTGAGACAGACATATCAGGGTTAGTAGGACTGAGACAGACATATCAGGGGTAGTAGGACTGAGACAGACATATCAGGGTTAGTAGAACTGAGACAGACATATCAGGGGTAGTAGGACTGAGACAGACATATCAGGGGTAGTAGGACTGAGACAGACATATCAGGGTTAGTAGAACTGAGACAGACATATCAGGGGTAGTAGGACTGAGACAGACATATCAGGGTTAGTAGAACTGAGACAGACATATCAGGGGTAGTAGGACTGAGACAGACATATCAGGGTTAGAGGAAGAAGAACTGAGACAGACATATCAGGGTTAGTAGGACTGAGACAGACATATCAGGGTTAGTAGAACTGAGACAGACATATCAGGGTTAGTAGGACTGAGACAGACATATCAGGGTTAGTAGGACTGAGACAGACATATCAGGGGGTAGTAGGACTGAGACATATCAGGGTTAGTAGGACTGAGACAGACATATCAGGGTTAGTAGAACTGAGACAGACATATCAGGGTTAGTAGGACTGAGAAAGACATATCAGGGTTAGTAGAACTGAGACAGACATATCAGGGTTAGTAGGACTGAGACAGACATATCAGGGTTAGAGTTAGTAGAACTGAGACAGACATTTCAGGGATAGTAGGACTGAGACATATCAGGGTTAGTAGGACTGAGACAGACATATCAGGGTTAGTAGGACTGAAACAGACATATCAGGGTTAGTAGAACTGAGACAGACATATCAGGGGTAGTAGAACTAAGACAGACATATCAGGGTTAGTAGGACTGAGACAGACATATCAGGGTTAGAGGAAGAAGAACTGAGACAGACATATCAGGGTTAGTAGGACTGAGACAGACATATCAGGGTTAGTAGGACTGAGACAGACATATCAGGGTTAGAGGAAGTAGAACTGAGACAGACATATCCGGGTTAGTAGGACTGAGACAGCTATATCAGGGTTAGTAGAACTGAGACAGACATATCAGGGTTAGTAGAACTGAGACAGACATATCAGGGTTAGTAGGACTGAGACAGACATATCAGGGTTAGAGTTAGTAGAACTGAGACAGACATATCAGGGTTAGTAGGACTGAGACAGACATATCAGGTTTAGTAGGACTGAGACAGACATAGCAGGGTTAGTAGAACTGAGACAGATATATCAGGGTTAGTAGGACTGAGACAGACATATCAGGGTTAGTAGAACTGAGACAGACATATCAGGGTTAGTAGAACTGAGACAGACATATCATGGTTAGTAGGACTGAGACAGACATATCAGGGTTAGAGTTAGTAGAACTGAGACAGACGTATCAGGGTTAGTAGGACTGAGACAGACATATCAGGGTTAGTAGGACTGAGACAGACATATCAGGGTTAGTAGAACTGAGACTGACATGTCAAGGTTAGTAGAACTGAGACAGACATATCAGGGTTAGTACAACTGAGACAGACATATCAGGGTTAGTAGAACTAAGACAGACATATCAGGGTTAGAGTTAGTAGTACTGAGACAGATATATCAGGATTAGTTAGTAGGACTGAGACAGACATATCAGGGTTAGAGTTAGTAGGACTGAGACAGACATATCAGGGTGAGTAGGACTGAGACAGACATATCAGGGTTAGAGTTAGTAGAACTGAGACAGATATATCAGGGTTAGTAGAACTGAGACAGACATATCAGGGTTAGTAGGACTGAGACAGACATATCAGGGTTAGTAGAACTGAGACAGACATATCAGGGTTAGTAGAACTGAGACAGACATATCAGGGTTAGTAGGACTGAGACAGACATATCAGAGTTAGTAGGACTGAGACAGACATATCAGGGTTAGTAGAACTGAGACAGACATATCAGGGGTAGTAGGACTGAGACAGACATATCAGGGTTAGAGGAAGAAGAACTGAGACAGACATATCAGGGTTAGTAGGACTGAGACAGACATATCAGGGTTAGTAGGACTGAGACAGACATATCAGGGTTAGTAGGACTGAGACATATCAGGGGTAGTAGGACTGAGACATATCAGGGGTAGTAGGACTGAGACAGACATATCAGTTTTAGTAGAACTGAGACAGACATATCAGGGTTAGTAGGACTGAGACAGACATATTAGGGTTAGTAGAACTGAGACAGACATATCAGGGTTAGTAGGACTGAGACAGACATATCAGGGTTAGTAGGACTGAGACAGACATATCAGGGTTAGAGTTAGTAGAACTGAGACAGACATATCAGGGATAGTAGGACTGAGACATATCAGGGCTAGTAGAACTGAGACAGACATATCAGGGGTAGTAGAACTAAGACAGACATATCAGGGGTAGTAGGACTGAGACAGACATATAAGGGTTAGAGGAAGAAGAACTAAGACAGACATATCAGGGTTAGTAGGACTGAGACAGACATATCAGGGTTAGTAGGACTGAGACAGACATATCAGGGTTAGTAGAACTGAGACAGACATATCAGGGTTAGTAGAACTGAGACAGACATATCAGGGTTAGAGTTAGTAGAACTGAGACAGACGTATCAGGGTTAGTAGGACTGAGACAGACATATCAGGGTTAGTAGGACTGAGACAGACATATCAGGGATAGTAGAACTGAGACAGACATGTCAAGGTTAGTAGAACTGAGACAGACATATCAGGGTTAGCAGAACTGAGACAGACATATCAGGGTTAGTAGAACTGAGACAGACATATCAGGGTTAGTAGAACTGAGACAGACATATCAGGGTTAGTAGGACTGAGACAGACATATCAGGGTTAGTAGAACTGAGACAGACATATCAGGGTTAGTAGGACTGAGACAGACATATCAGGGTTAGTAGGACTGAGATAGACAAATCAGGGGTAGTAGGACTGAGACATATCAGGGGTAGTAGGACTGAGACAGACATATCAGGGTTAGTAGAACTGAGACAGACATATCAGGGATAGTAGGACTGAGACAGACATATCAGGGTTAGAGTTAGTAGAACTGAGACAGATATATCAGGGTTAGTAGGACTGAGACAGACATATCAGGGTTAGTAGGACTGAGACAGACATATCAGGGTTAGTAGAACTGAGACAGACATATCAGGGGTAGTAGAACTAAGACAGACATATCAGGGTTAGTAGGACTGAGACAGACATATCAGGGTTAGAGGAAGAAGAACTAAGACAGACATATCAGGGTTAGTAGGACTGAGACAGACATATCAGGGTTAGTAGGACTGAGACAGACATATCAGGGTTAGAGTTAGTAGAACTGAGACAGACATATCAGGGTTAGTAGGACTGAGACAGACATATCAGGGTTAGTAGAACTGAGACAGACATATCAGGGTTAGTACGGCTGAGACAGACATATCAGGGTTAGTAGGATTGAGACAGACATATCAGGGTTAGTAGAACTGAGACAGACATATCAGGGTTAGTAGAACTGAGACAGACATATCAGGGTTAGTAGGACTGAGACAGACATATCAGGGTTAGTAGGACTGAGACAGACATATCAGGGTTAGAGTTAGTAGGACTGAGACAGACATATCAGGGTTAGTAGGACTGAGACAGACATATCAGGGTTAGTAGAACTAAGACAGACATATCAGGGTAAGTAGAACTAAGACAGACATATCAGGGCTAGTAGAACTGAGACAGACGTATCAGGGTTAGTAGAACTAAGACAGACATATCAGGGTTAGAGTTAGTAGAACTGAGACAGACATATCAGGGTTAGTAGAACTGAGACAGACATATCAGGGGTAGTAGGACTGAGACAGAAATATCAGGGTTAGTAGAACTGAGACAGACATATCAGGGGTAGTAGGACTGAGACAGACATATCAGGGTTAGAGGAAGAAGAACTGAGACAGACATATCAGGGTTAGTAGGACTGAGACAGACATATCAGGGTTAGTAGAACTGAGACAGACATATCAGGGTTAGTAGGACTGAGACAGACATATCAGGGTTAGTAGGACTGAGACAGACATATCAGGGGGTAGTAGGACTGAGACATATCAGGGTTAGTAGGACTGAGACAGACATATCAGGGTTAGTAGACCTGAGACAGACATATCAGGGTTAGAAGGACTGAGAAAGACATATCAGGGTTAGTAGAACTGAGACAGACATATCAGGGTTAGTAGGACTGAGACAGACATATCAGGGTTAGAGTTAGTAGAACTGAGACAGACATATCAGGGATAGTAGGACTGAGACATATCAGGGTTAGTAGGACTGAGACAGACATATCAGGGTTAGTAGGACTGAGACAGACATATCAGGGTTAGTAGAACTGAGACAGACATATCAGGGGTAGTAGAACTAAGACAGACATATCAGGGTTAGTAGGACTGAGACAGACATATCAGGGTTAGAGGAAGAAGAACTGAGACAGACATATCAGGGTTAGTAGGACTGAGACAGACATATCAGGGTTAGTAGGACTGAGACAGACATATCAGGGTTAGAGGAAGTAGAACTGAGACAGACATATCAGGGTTAGTAGGACTGAGACAGACATATCAGGGTTAGAGTTAGTAGAACTGAGACAGACATATCAGGGATAGTAGGACTGAGACATATCAGGGTTAGTAGGACTGAGACAGACATATCAGGGTTAGTAGGACTGAGACAGACATATCAGGGTTAGAGGAAGTAGAACTGAGACAGACATATCCGGGTTAGTAGGACTGAGACAGACATATCAGGGTTAGAGGAAGTAGAACTGAGACAGACATATCCGGGTTAGTAGGACTGAGACAGACATATCAGGGTTAGAGTTAGTAGAACTGAGACAGACATATCAGGGTTAGTAGGACTGAGACAGATATATCAGGGTTAGTAGGACTGAGACAGACATATCAGGGTTAGTAGAACTGAGACAGACATATCAGGGTTAGTAGGACTGAGACAGACATATCAGGGTTAGAGTTAGTAGAACTGAGACAGACATATCAGGGTTAGTAGGACTGAGACAGACATATCAGGTTTAGTAGGACTGAGACAGACATAGCAGGGTTAGTAGAACTGAGACAGATATATCAGGGTTAGTAGGACTGAGACAGACATATCAGGGTTAGTAGAACTGAGACAGACATATCAGGGTTAGTAGAACTGAGACAGACATATCAGGGTTAGTAGGACTGAGACAGACATATCAGGGTTAGAGTTAGTAGAACTGAGACAGACGTATCAGGGTTAGTAGGACTGAGACAGACATATCAGGGTTAGTAGGACTGAGACAGACATATCAGGGTTAGTAGAACTGAGACAGACATGTCAAGGTTAGTAGAACTGAGACAGACATATCAGGGTTAGTAGAACTGAGACAAACATATCAGGGTTAGTAGGACTGAGACAGACATATCAGGGGTAGTAGGACTGAGACAGACATATCAGGGTTAGTAGAACTGAGACAGACATATCAGGGGTAGTAGGACTGAGACAGACATATCAGGGGTAGTAGGACTGAGACAGACATATCAGGGTTAGTAGAACTGAGACAGACATATCAGGGGTAGTAGGACTGAGACAGACATATCAGGGTTAGTAGAACTGAGACAGACATATCAGGGGTAGTAGGACTGAGACAGACATATCAGGGTTAGAGGAAGAAGAACTGAGACAGACATATCAGGGTTAGTAGGACTGAGACAGACATATCAGGGTTAGTAGAACTGAGACAGACATATCAGGGTTAGTAGGACTGAGACAGACATATCAGGGTTAGTAGGACTGAGACAGACATATCAGGGGGTAGTAGGACTGAGACATATCAGGGTTAGTAGGACTGAGATAGACGTATCAGGGTTAGTAGAACTGAGACAGACATATCAGGGTTAAAGTTAGTAGAACTGAGACAGACATATCAGGGTTAGTAGGACTGAGACAGACATATCAGAGTTAGTAGGACTGAGACAGACATATCAGGGGTAGTAGGACTGAGACAGACATATCAGGGTTAGTAGAACTGAGACAGACATATCAGGGGTAGTAGGACTGAGACAGACATATCAGGGGTAGTAGGACTGAGACAGACATATCAGGGTTAGTAGAACTGAGACAGACATATCAGGGGTAGTAGGACTGAGACAGACATATCAGGGTTAGAGGAAGAAGAACTGAGACAGACATATCAGGGTTAGTAGGACTGAGACAGACATATCAGGGTTAGTAGAACTGAGACAGACATATCAGGGTTAGTAGGACTGAGACAGACATATCAGGGTTAGTAGGACTGAGACAGACATATCAGGGGGTAGTAGGACTGAGACATATCAGGGTTAGTAGGACTGAGACAGACATATCAGGGTTAGTAGAACTAAGACAGACATATCAGGGTTAGTAGGACTGAGAAAGACATATCAGGGTTAGTAGAACTGAGACAGACATATCAGGGTTAGTAGGACTGAGACAGACATATCAGGGTTAGTAGGACTGAGACAGACATATCAGGGTTAAAGTTAGTAGAACTGAGACAGACATATCAGGGTTAGTAGGACTGAGACAGACATATCAGAGTTAGTAGGACTGAGACAGACATATCAGGGTTAGTAGAACTGAGACAGACATATCAGGGTTAGTAGGACTGAGACAGACATATCAGGGGTAGTAGGACTGAGACAGACATATCAGGGTTAGTAGAACTGAGACAGACATATCAGGGGTAGTAGGACTGAGACAGACATATCAGGGGTAGTAGGACTGAGACAGACATATCAGGGTTAGTAGAACTGAGACAGACATATCAGGGGTAGTAGGACTGAGACAGACATATCAGGGTTAGTAGAACTGAGACAGACATATCAGGGGTAGTAGGACTGAGACAGACATATCAGGGTTAGAGGAAGAAGAACTGAGACAGACATATCAGGGTTAGTAGGACTGAGACAGACATATCAGGGTTAGTAGAACTGAGACAGACATATCAGGGTTAGTAGGACTGAGACAGACATATCAGGGTTAGTAGGACTGAGACAGACATATCAGGGGGTAGTAGGACTGAGATATATCAGGGTTAGTAGGACTGAGACAGACATATCAGGGTTAGTAGAACTGAGACAGACATATCAGGGTTAGTAGGACTGAGAAAGACATATCAGGGTTAGTAGAACTGAGACAGACATATCAGGGTTAGTAGGACTGAGACAGACATATCAGGGTTAGAGTTAGTAGAACTGAGACAGACATTTCAGGGATAGTAGGACTGAGACATATCAGGGTTAGTAGGACTGAGACAGACATATCAGGGTTAGTAGGACTGAAACAGACATATCAGGGTTAGTAGAACTGAGACAGACATATCAGGGGTAGTAGAACTAAGACAGACATATCAGGGTTAGTAGGACTGAGACAGACATATCAGGGTTAGAGGAAGAAGAACTGAGACAGACATATCAGGGTTAGTAGGACTGAGACAGACATATCAGGGTTAGTAGGACTGAGACAGACATATCAGGGTTAGAGGAAGTAGAACTGAGACAGACATATCCGGGTTAGTAGGACTGAGACAGCTATATCAGGGTTAGTAGAACTGAGACAGACATATCAGGGTTAGTAGAACTGAGACAGACATATCAGGGTTAGTAGGACTGAGACAGACATATCAGGGTTAGAGTTAGTAGAACTGAGACAGACATATCAGGGTTAGTAGGACTGAGACAGACATATCAGGTTTAGTAGGACTGAGACAGACATAGCAGGGTTAGTAGAACTGAGACAGATATATCAGGGTTAGTAGGACTGAGACAGACATATCAGGGTTAGTAGAACTGAGACAGACATATCAGGGTTAGTAGAACTGAGACAGACATATCATGGTTAGTAGGACTGAGACAGACATATCAGGGTTAGAGTTAGTAGAACTGAGACAGACGTATCAGGGTTAGTAGGACTGAGACAGACATATCAGGGTTAGTAGGACTGAGACAGACATATCAGGGTTAGTAGAACTGAGACTGACATGTCAAGGTTAGTAGAACTGAGACAGACATATCAGGGTTAGTACAACTGAGACAGACATATCAGGGTTAGTAGAACTAAGACAGACATATCAGGGTTAGAGTTAGTAGTACTGAGACAGATATATCAGGATTAGTTAGTAGGACTGAGACAGACATATCAGGGTTAGAGTTAGTAGGACTGAGACAGACATATCAGGGTGAGTAGGACTGAGACAGACATATCAGGGTTAGAGTTAGTAGAACTGAGACAGATATATCAGGGTTAGTAGAACTGAGACAGACATATCAGGGTTAGTAGGACTGAGACAGACATATCAGGGTTAGTAGAACTGAGACAGACATATCAGGGTTAGTAGAACTGAGACAGACATATCAGGGTTAGTAGGACTGAGACAGACATATCAGAGTTAGTAGGACTGAGACAGACATATCAGGGTTAGTAGAACTGAGACAGACATATCAGGGGTAGTAGGACTGAGACAGACATATCAGGGTTAGAGGAAGAAGAACTGAGACAGACATATCAGGGTTAGTAGGACTGAGACAGACATATCAGGGTTAGTAGGACTGAGACAGACATATCAGGGTTAGTAGGACTGAGACATATCAGGGGTAGTAGGACTGAGACATATCAGGGGTAGTAGGACTGAGACAGACATATCAGTTTTAGTAGAACTGAGACAGACATATCAGGGTTAGTAGGACTGAGACAGACATATTAGGGTTAGTAGAACTGAGACAGACATATCAGGGTTAGTAGGACTGAGACAGACATATCAGGGTTAGTAGGACTGAGACAGACATATCAGGGTTAGAGTTAGTAGAACTGAGACAGACATATCAGGGATAGTAGGACTGAGACATATCAGGGCTAGTAGAACTGAGACAGACATATCAGGGGTAGTAGAACTAAGACAGACATATCAGGGGTAGTAGGACTGAGACAGACATATAAGGGTTAGAGGAAGAAGAACTAAGACAGACATATCAGGGTTAGTAGGACTGAGACAGACATATCAGGGTTAGTAGGACTGAGACAGACATATCAGGGTTAGTAGAACTGAGACAGACATATCAGGGTTAGTAGAACTGAGACAGACATATCAGGGTTAGAGTTAGTAGAACTGAGACAGACGTATCAGGGTTAGTAGGACTGAGACAGACATATCAGGGTTAGTAGGACTGAGACAGACATATCAGGGATAGTAGAACTGAGACAGACATGTCAAGGTTAGTAGAACTGAGACAGACATATCAGGGTTAGCAGAACTGAGACAGACATATCAGGGTTAGTAGAACTGAGACAGACATATCAGGGTTAGTAGAACTGAGACAGACATATCAGGGTTAGTAGGACTGAGACAGACATATCAGGGTTAGTAGAACTGAGACAGACATATCAGGGTTAGTAGGACTGAGACAGACATATCAGGGTTAGTAGGACTGAGATAGACAAATCAGGGGTAGTAGGACTGAGACATATCAGGGGTAGTAGGACTGAGACAGACATATCAGGGTTAGTAGAACTGAGACAGACATATCAGGGATAGTAGGACTGAGACAGACATATCAGGGTTAGAGTTAGTAGAACTGAGACAGATATATCAGGGTTAGTAGGACTGAGACAGACATATCAGGGTTAGTAGGACTGAGACAGACATATCAGGGTTAGTAGAACTGAGACAGACATATCAGGGGTAGTAGAACTAAGACAGACATATCAGGGTTAGTAGGACTGAGACAGACATATCAGGGTTAGAGGAAGAAGAACTAAGACAGACATATCAGGGTTAGTAGGACTGAGACAGACATATCAGGGTTAGTAGGACTGAGACAGACATATCAGGGTTAGAGTTAGTAGAACTGAGACAGACATATCAGGGTTAGTAGGACTGAGACAGACATATCAGGGTTAGTAGAACTGAGACAGACATATCAGGGTTAGTACGGCTGAGACAGACATATCAGGGTTAGTAGGATTGAGACAGACATATCAGGGTTAGTAGAACTGAGACAGACATATCAGGGTTAGTAGAACTGAGACAGACATATCAGGGTTAGTAGGACTGAGACAGACATATCAGGGTTAGTAGGACTGAGACAGACATATCAGGGTTAGAGTTAGTAGGACTGAGACAGACATATCAGGGTTAGTAGGACTGAGACAGACATATCAGGGTTAGTAGAACTAAGACAGACATATCAGGGTAAGTAGAACTAAGACAGACATATCAGGGCTAGTAGAACTGAGACAGACGTATCAGGGTTAGTAGAACTAAGACAGACATATCAGGGTTAGAGTTAGTAGAACTGAGACAGACATATCAGGGTTAGTAGAACTGAGACAGACATATCAGGGGTAGTAGGACTGAGACAGAAATATCAGGGTTAGTAGAACTGAGACAGACATATCAGGGGTAGTAGGACTGAGACAGACATATCAGGGTTAGAGGAAGAAGAACTGAGACAGACATATCAGGGTTAGTAGGACTGAGACAGACATATCAGGGTTAGTAGAACTGAGACAGACATATCAGGGTTAGTAGGACTGAGACAGACATATCAGGGTTAGTAGGACTGAGACAGACATATCAGGGGGTAGTAGGACTGAGACATATCAGGGTTAGTAGGACTGAGACAGACATATCAGGGTTAGTAGACCTGAGACAGACATATCAGGGTTAGAAGGACTGAGAAAGACATATCAGGGTTAGTAGAACTGAGACAGACATATCAGGGTTAGTAGGACTGAGACAGACATATCAGGGTTAGAGTTAGTAGAACTGAGACAGACATATCAGGGATAGTAGGACTGAGACATATCAGGGTTAGTAGGACTGAGACAGACATATCAGGGTTAGTAGGACTGAGACAGACATATCAGGGTTAGTAGAACTGAGACAGACATATCAGGGGTAGTAGAACTAAGACAGACAAATCAGGGTTAGTAGGACTGAGACAGACATATCAGGGTTAGAGGAAGAAGAACTGAGACAGACATATCAGGGTTAGTAGGACTGAGACAGACATATCAGGGTTAGTAGGACTGAGACAGACATATCAGGGTTAGAGGAAGTAGAACTGAGACAGACATATCAGGGTTAGTAGGACTGAGACAGACATATCAGGGTTAGAGTTAGTAGAACTGAGACAGACATATCAGGGATAGTAGGACTGAGACATATCAGGGTTAGTAGGACTGAGACAGACATATCAGGGTTAGTAGGACTGAGACAGACATATCAGGGTTAGAGGAAGTAGAACTGAGACAGACATATCCGGGTTAGTAGGACTGAGACAGACATATCAGGGTTAGAGGAAGTAGAACTGAGACAGACATATCCGGGTTAGTAGGACTGAGACAGACATATCAGGGTTAGAGTTAGTAGAACTGAGACAGACATATCAGGGTTAGTAGGACTGAGACAGATATATCAGGGTTAGTAGGACTGAGACAGACATATCAGGGTTAGTAGAACTGAGACAGACATATCAGGGTTAGTAGGACTGAGACAGACATATCAGGGTTAGAGTTAGTAGAACTGAGACAGACATATCAGGGTTAGTAGGACTGAGACAGACATATCAGGTTTAGTAGGACTGAGACAGACATAGCAGGGTTAGTAGAACTGAGACAGATATATCAGGGTTAGTAGGACTGAGACAGACATATCAGGGTTAGTAGAACTGAGACAGACATATCAGGGTTAGTAGAACTGAGACAGACATATCAGGGTTAGTAGGACTGAGACAGACATATCAGGGTTAGAGTTAGTAGAACTGAGACAGACGTATCAGGGTTAGTAGGACTGAGACAGACATATCAGGGTTAGTAGGACTGAGACAGACATATCAGGGTTAGTAGAACTGAGACAGACATGTCAAGGTTAGTAGAACTGAGACAGACATATCAGGGTTAGTAGAACTGAGACAAACATATCAGGGTTAGTAGAACTAAGACAGACATATCAGGGTTAGAGTTAGCAGTACTGAGACAGATATATCAGGATTAGTTAGTAGGACTGAGACAGACATATCAGGGTTAGAGTTAGTAGGACTGAGACAGACATATCAGGGTGAGTAGGACTGAGACAGACATATCAGGGTTAGAGTTAGTAGAACTGAGACAGATATATCAGGGTTAGTAGAACTGAGACAGACATATCAGGGTTAGTAGGACTGAGACAGACATATCAGGGTTAGTAGAACTGAGACAGACATATCAGGGTTAGTAGAACTGAGACAGACATATCAGGGTTAGTAGAACTGAGACAGACATATCAGGGGTAGTAGGACTGAGACAGACATATCAGGGTTAGAGGAAGAAGAACTGAGACAGACATATCAGGGTTAGTAGGACTGAGACAGACATATCAGGGTTAGTAGAACTGAGACAGACATATCAGGGTTAGTAGGACTGAGACAGACATATCAGGGTTAGTAGGACTGAGATAGACATATCAGGGGTAGTAGGACTGAGACATATCAGGGGTAGTAGGACTGAGACATATCAGGGGTAGTAGGACTGAGACAGACATATCAGGGGTAGTAGGACTGAGACAGACATATCAGGGTTAGTAGAACTGAGACAGACATATCAGGGTTAGTAGGACTGAGACAGACATATCAGGGTTAGTAGAGCTGAGACAGACATATCAGGGTTAGTAGGACTGAGACAGACATATCAGGGTTAGTAGGACTGAGACAGACATATCAGGGTTAGAGTTAGTAGAACTGAGACAGACATATCAGGGATAGTAGGACTGAGACATATCAGGGTTAGTAGGACTGAGACAGACATATCAGGGTTAGTAGGACTGAGACAGACATATCAGGGTTAGTAGGACTGAGACAGACATATCAGGGGGTAGTAGGACTGAGACATATCAGGGGGTAGTAGGACTGAGACATATCAGGGTTAGTAGGACTGAGACAGACATATAAGGGTTAGTAGAACTGAGACAGACATATCAGGGTTAGTAGGACTGAGAAAGACATATCAGGGTTAGTAGAACTGAGACAGACATATCAGGGTTAGTAGGACTGAGACAGACATATCAGGGTTAGAGTTAGTAGAACTGAGACAGACATATCAGGGATAGTAGGACTGAGACATATCAGGGTTAGTAGGACTGAGACAGACATATCAGGGTTAGTAGGACTGAGACAGACATCTCAGGGTTAGTAGAACTGAGACAGACATATCAGGGGTAGTAGAACTAAGACAGACATATCAGGGTTAGTAGGACTGAGACAGACATATCAGGGTTAGAGGAAGAAGAACTGAGACAGACATATCAGGGTTAGTAGGACTGAGACAGACATATCAGGGTTAGTAGGACTGAGACAGACATATCAGGGTTAGAGGAAGTAGAACTGAGACAGACATATCAGGGTTAGTAGGACTGAGACAGACATATCAGGGTTAGAGTTAGTAGAACTGAGACAGACATATCAGGGATAGTAGGACTGAGACATATCAGGGTTAGTAGGACTGAGACAGACATATCAGGGTTAGTAGGACTGAGACAGACATATCAGGGTTAGTAGAACTGAGACAGACATATCAGGGGTAGTAGAACTAAGACAGACATATCAGGGTTAGTAGGACTGAGACAGACATATCAGGGTTAGAGGAAGAAGAACTGAGACAGACATATCAGGGTTAGTAGGACTGAGACAGACATATCAGGGTTAGTAGGAATGAGACAGACATATCAGGGTTAGAGGAAGTAGAACTGAGACAGACATATCCGGGTTAGTAGGACTGAGACAGACATATCAGGGTTAGAGGAAGAAGAACTGAGACAGACATATCCGGGTTAGTAGGACTGAGACAGACATATCAGGGTTAGAGTTAGTAGAACTGAGACAGACATATCAGGGTTAGTAGGACTGAGACAGATATATCAGGGTTAGTAGAACTGAGACAGACATATCAGGGTTAGTAGAACTGAGACAGACATATCAGGGTAAGTAGGACTGAGACAGACATATCAGGGTTAGAGTTAGTAGAACTGAGACAGACATATCAGGGTTAGTAGGACTGAGACAGACATATCAGGTTTAGTAGGACTGAGACAGACATAGCAGGATTAGTAGAACTGAGACAGATATATCAGGGTTAGTAGGACTGAGACAGACATATCAGGTTTAGTAGGACTGAGACAGACATAGCAGGGTTAGTAGGACTGAGACAGACGTATCAGGGTTAGTAGGACTGAGACAGACATATCAGGGGGTAGTAGGACTGAGACATATCAGGGTTAGTAGGACTGAGACAGACATATCAGGGTTAGTAGAACTGAGACAGACATATCAGGGTTAGTAGGACTGAGAAAGACATATCAGGGTTAGTAGGACTGAGACAGACATAGCAGGATTAGTAGGACTGAGAGAGACATATCAGGGTTAGAGTTAGTAGAACTGAGACAGACATATCAGGGTTAGTAGGACTGAGACAGATATATCAGGGTTAGTAGAACTGAGACAGACATATCAGGGTTAGTAGAACTGAGACAGACATATCAGGGTAAGTAGGACTGAGACAGACATATCAGGGTTAGAGTTAGTAGAACTGAGACAGACATATCAGGGTTAGTAGGACTGAGACAGACATATCAGGTTTAGTAGGACTGAGACAGACATAGCAGGATTAGTAGAACTGAGACAGATATATCAGGGTTAGTAGGACTGAGACAGACATATCAGGGATAGTAGGACTGAGACATATCAGGGTTAGTAGGACTGAGACAGACATATCAGGGTTAGTAGGACTGAGACAGACATATCAGCGTTAGTAGAACTGAGACAGACATATCAGGGGTAGTAGAACTAAGACAGACATATCAGGGTTAGTAGGACTGAGACAGACATATCAGGGTTAGAGGAAGAAGAACTGAGACAGACATATCAGGGTTAGTAGGACTGAGACAGACATATCAGGGTTAGTAGGACTGAGACAGACATATCAGGGTTAGAGGAAGTAGAACTGAGACAGACATATCAGGGTTAGTAGGACTGAGACAGACATATCAGGGTTAGAGTTAGTAGAACTGAGACAGACATATCAGGGATAGTAGGACTGAGACAGACATATCAGGGTTAGTAGGACTGAGACAGACATATCAGGGTTAGAGTTAGTAGAACTGAGACAGACATATCAGGGTTAGTAGGACTGAGACAGACATATCAGGGTTAGTAGGACTGAGACAGACATATCAGGGTTAGAGTTAGTAGAACTGAGACAGACATATCAGGGTTAGTAGGACTGAGACAGATATATCAGGGTTAGTAGAACTGAGACAGACATATCAGGGTTAGTAGAACTGAGACAGACATATCAGGGTAAGTAGGACTGAGACAGACATATCAGGGTTAGAGTTAGTAGAACTGAGACAGACATATCAGGGTTAGTAGGACTGAGACAGACATATCAGGTTTAGTAGGACTGAGACAGACATAGCAGGATTAGTAGAACTGAGACAGATATATCAGGGTTAGTAGGACTGAGACAGACATATCAGGTTTAGTAGGACTGAGACAGACATAGCAGGGTTAGTAGGACTGAGACAGACGTATCAGGGTTAGTAGGACTGAGACAGACATATCAGGGGGTAGTAGGACTGAGACATATCAGGGTTAGTAGGACTGAGACAGACATATCAGGGTTAGTAGAACTGAGACAGACATATCAGGGTTAGTAGGACTGAGAAAGACATATCAGGGTTAGTAGGACTGAGACAGACATAGCAGGATTAGTAGGACTGAGAGAGACATATCAGGGTTAGAGTTAGTAGAACTGAGACAGACATATCAGGGTTAGTAGGACTGAGACAGATATATCAGGGTTAGTAGAACTGAGACAGACATATCAGGGTTAGTAGAACTGAGACAGACATATCAGGGTAAGTAGGACTGAGACAGACATATCAGGGTTAGAGTTAGTAGAACTGAGACAGACATATCAGGGTTAGTAGGACTGAGACAGACATATCAGGTTTAGTAGGACTGAGACAGACATAGCAGGATTAGTAGAACTGAGACAGATATATCAGGGTTAGTAGGACTGAGACAGACATATCAGGGATAGTAGGACTGAGACATATCAGGGTTAGTAGGACTGAGACAGACATATCAGGGTTAGTAGGACTGAGACAGACATATCAGCGTTAGTAGAACTGAGACAGACATATCAGGGGTAGTAGAACTAAGACAGACATATCAGGGTTAGTAGGACTGAGACAGACATATCAGGGTTAGAGGAAGAAGAACTGAGACAGACATATCAGGGTTAGTAGGACTGAGACAGACATATCAGGGTTAGTAGGACTGAGACAGACATATCAGGGTTAGAGGAAGTAGAACTGAGACAGACATATCAGGGTCAGTAGGACTGAGACAGACATATCAGGGTTAGAGTTAGTAGAACTGAGACAGACATATCAGGGATAGTAGGACTGAGACATATCAGGGTTAGTAGGACTGAGACAGACATATCAGGGTTAGTAGGACTGAGACAGACATATCAGGGTTAGTAGAACTGAGACAGACATATCAGGGGTAGTAGAACTAAGACAGACATATCAGGGTTAGTAGGACTGAGACAGACATATCAGGGTTAGAGGAAGAAGAACTGAGACAGACATATCAGGGTTAGTAGGACTGAGACAGACATATCAGGGTTAGTAGAACTGAGACAGACATATCAGGGTTAGTAGGACTGAGAAAGACATATCAGGGTTAGTAGAACTGAGACAGACATATCAGGGTTAGTAGGACTGAGACAGACATATCAGGGTTAGAGTTAGTAGAACTGAGACAGACATATCAGGGATAGTAGGACTGAGACATATCAGGGTTAGTAGGACTGAGACAGACATATCAGGGTTAGTAGGACTGAGACAGACATATCAGGGTTAGTAGAACTGAGACAGACATATCAGGGGTAGTAGAACTAAGACAGACATATCAGGGTTAGTAGGACTGAGACAGACATATCAGGGTTAGAGGAAGAAGAACTGAGACAGACATATCAGGGTTAGTAGGACTGAGACAGACATATCAGGGTTAGTAGGACTGAGACAGACATATCAGGGTTAGGGGAAGTAGAACTGAGACAGACATATCAGGGTTAGTAGGACTGAGACAGACATATCAGGGTTAGAGTTAGTAGAACTGAGACAGACATATCAGGGATAGTAGGACTGAGACAAATCAGGGTTAGTAGGACTGAGACAGACATATCAGGGTTAGTAGGACTGAGACAGACATATCAGGGTTAGTAGAACTGAGACAGACATATCAGGGGTAGTAGAACTAAGACAGACATATCAGGGTTAGTAGGACTGAGACAGACATATCAGGGTTAGAGGAAGAAGAACTGAGACAGACATATCAGGGTTAGTAGGACTGAGACAGACATATCAGGGTTAGTAGGACTGAGACAGACATATCAGGGTTAGAGGAAGTAGAACTGAGACAGACATATCCGGGTTAGTAGGACTGAGACAGACATATCAGGGTTAGAGGAAGTAGAACTGAGACAGACATATCCGGGTTAGTAGGACTGAGACAGACATATCAGGGTTAGAGTTAGTAGAACTGAGACAGACATATCAGGGTTAGTAGGACTGAGACAGATATATCAGGGTTAGTAGAACTGAGACAGACATATCAGGGTTAGTAGAACTGAGACAGACATATCAGGGTTAGTAGGACTGAGACAGACATATCAGGGTTAGAGTTAGTAGAACTGAGACAGACATATCAGGGTTAGTAGGACTGAGACAGACATATCAGGTTTAGTAGGACTGAGACAGACATAGCAGGGTTAGTAGAACTGAGACAGATATATCAGGGTTAGTAGGACTGAGACAGACATATCAGGGTTAGTAGAACTGAGACAGACATATCAGGGTTAGTAGGACTGAGACAGACATATCAGGTTTAGTAGGACTGAGACAGACATAGCAGGATTAGTAGAACTGAGACAGATATATCAGGGTTAGTAGGACTGAGACAGACATATCAGGTTTAGTAGGACTGAGACAGACATAGCAGGGTTAGTAGGACTGAGACAGACGTATCAGGGTTAGTAGGACTGAGACAGACATATCAGGGGGTAGTAGGACTGAGACATATCAGGGTTAGTAGGACTGAGACAGACATATCAGGGTTAGTAGAACTGAGACAGACATATCAGGGTTAGTAGGACTGAGAAAGACATATCAGGGTTAGTAGGACTGAGACAGACATAGCAGGATTAGTAGGACTGAGAGAGACATATCAGGGTTAGAGATGGTAGAACTGAGACAGACATATCAGGGTTAGTAGGACTGAGACAGATATATCAGGGTTAGTAGAACTGAGACAGACATATCAGGGTTAGTAGAACTGAGACAGACATATCAGGGTAAGTAGGACTGAGACAGACATATCAGGGTTAGAGTTAGTAGAACTGAGACAGACATATCAGGGTTAGTAGGACTGAGACAGACATATCAGGTTTAGTAGGACTGAGACAGACATAGCAGGATTAGTAGAACTGAGACAGATATATCAGGGTTAGTAGGACTGAGACAGACATATCAGGTTTAGTAGGACTGAGACAGACATAGCAGGGTTAGTAGGACTGAGACAGACGTATCAGGGTTAGTAGGACTGAGACAGACATATCAGGGGGTAGTAGGACTGAGACATATCAGGGTTAGTAGGACTGAGACAGACATATCAGGGTTAGTAGAACTGAGACAGACATATCAGGGTTAGTAGGACTGAGAAAGACATATCAGGGTTAGTAGGACTGAGACAGACATAGCAGGATTAGTAGGACTGAGAGAGACATATCAGGGTTAGAGTTAGTAGAACTGAGACAGACATATCAGGGATAGTAGGACTGAGACATATCAGGGTTAGTAGGACTGAGACAGACATATCAGGGTTAGTAGGACTGAGACAGACATATCAGCGTTAGTAGAACTGAGACAGACATATCAGGGGTAGTAGAACTAAGACAGACATATCAGGGTTAGTAGGACTGAGACAGACATATCAGGGTTAGAGGAAGAAGAACTGAGACAGACATATCAGGGTTAGTAGGACTGAGACAGACATATCAGGGTTAGTAGGACTGAGACAGACATATCAGGGTTAGAGGAAGTAGAACTGAGACAGACATATCAGGGTCAGTAGGACTGAGACAGACATATCAGGGTTAGAGTTAGTAGAACTGAGACAGACATATCAGGGATAGTAGGACTGAGACATATCAGGGTTAGTAGGACTGAGACAGACATATCAGGGTTAGTAGGACTGAGACAGACATATCAGGGTTAGTAGAACTGAGACAGACATATCAGGGGTAGTAGAACTAAGACAGACATATCAGGGTTAGTAGGACTGAGACAGACATATCAGGGTTAGAGGAAGAAGAACTGAGACAGACATATCAGGGTTAGTAGGACTGAGACAGACATATCAGGGTTAGAGGAAGTAGAACTGAGACAGACATATCCGGGTTAGTAGGACTGAGACAGACATATCAGGGTTAGAGGAAGTAGAACTGAGACAGACATATCCGGGTTAGTAGGACTGAGACAGACATATCAGGGTTAGAGTTAGTAGAACTGAGACAAACATATCAGGGTTAGTAGGACTGAGACAGATATATCAGGGTTAGTAGAACTGAGACAGACATATCAGGGTTAGTAGAACTGAGACAGACATATCAGGGTTAGTAGGACTGAGACAGACATATCAGGGTTAGAGTTAGTAGAACTGAGACAGACATATCAGGGTTAGTAGGACTGAGACAGACATATCAGGTTTAGTAGGACTGAGACAGACATAGCAGGGTTAGTAGAACTGAGACAGATATATCAGGGTTAGTAGGACTGAGACAGACATATCAGGTTTAGTAGGACTGAGACAGACATAGCAGGGTTAGTAGGACTGAGACAGACATATCAGGGTTAGTAGGACTGAGACAGACATATCAGGGGGTAGTAGGACTGAGACATATCAGGGTTAGTAGGACTGAGACAGACATATCAGGGTTAGTAGAACTGAGACAGACATATCAGGGTTAGTAGGACTGAGAAAGACATATCAGGGTTAGTAGAACTGAGACAGACATATCAGGGTTAGTAGGACTGAGACAGACATATCAGGGTTAGAGTTAGTAGAACTGAGACAGACATATCAGGGATAGTAGGACTGAGACATATCAGGGTTAGTAGGACTGAGACAGACATATCAGGGTTAGTAGGACTGAGACAGACATATCAGGGTTAGTAGAACTGAGACAGACATATCAGGGGTAGTAGAACTAAGACAGACATATCAGGGTTAGTAGGACTGAGACAGACATATCAGGGTTAGAGGAAGAAGAACTGAGACAGACATATCAGGGTTAGTAGGACTGAGACAGACATATCAGGGTTAGTAGGACTGAGACAGACATATCAGGGTTAGGGGAAGTAGAACTGAGACAGACATATCAGGGTTAGTAGGACTGAGACAGACATATCAGGGTTAGAGTTAGTAGAACTGAGACAGACATATCAGGGATAGTAGGACTGAGACAAATCAGGGTTAGTAGGACTGAGACAGACATATCAGGGTTAGTAGGACTGAGACAGACATATCAGGGTTAGTAGAACTGAGACAGACATATCAGGGGTAGTAGAACTAAGACAGACATATCAGGGTTAGTAGGACTGAGACAGACATATCAGGGTTAGAGGAAGAAGAACTGAGACAGACATATCAGGGTTAGTAGGACTGAGACAGACATATCAGGGTTAGTAGGACTGAGACAGACATATCAGGGTTAGAGGAAGTAGAACTGAGACAGACATATCCGGGTTAGTAGGACTGAGACAGACATATCAGGGTTAGAGGAAGTAGAACTGAGACAGACATATCCGGGTTAGTAGGACTGAGACAGACATATCAGGGTTAGAGTTAGTAGAACTGAGACAGACATATCAGGGTTAGTAGGACTGAGACAGATATATCAGGGTTAGTAGAACTGAGACAGACATATCAGGGTTAGTAGAACTGAGACAGACATATCAGGGTTAGTAGGACTGAGACAGACATATCAGGGTTAGAGTTAGTAGAACTGAGACAGACATATCAGGGTTAGTAGGACTGAGACAGACATATCAGGTTTAGTAGGACTGAGACAGACATAGCAGGGTTAGTAGAACTGAGACAGATATATCAGGGTTAGTAGGACTGAGACAGACATATCAGGGTTAGTAGAACTGAGACAGACATATCAGGGTTAGTAGAACTGAGACAGACATATCAGGGTTAGTAGGACTGAGACAGACATATCAGGGTTAGAGTTAGTAGAACTGAGACAGACGTATCAGGGTTAGTAGGACTGAGACAGACATATCAGGGTTAGTAGAACTGAGACTGACATGTCAAGGTTAGTAGAACTGAGACAGACATATCAGGGTTAGTAGAACTGAGACAAACATATCAGGGTTAGAGTTAGTAGTACTGAGACAGATATATCAGGATTAGTTAGTAGGACCTAGACAGACATATCAGGGTTAGAGTTAGTAGGACTGAGACAGACATATCAGGGTGAGTAGGACTGAGACAGACATATCAGGGTTAGAGTTAGTAGAACTGAGACAGATATATCAGGGTCAGTAGGACTGAGACAGACATATCAGGGTTAGAGTTAGTAGAACTGAGACAGACATATCAGGGATAGTAGGACTGAGACATATCAGGGTTAGTAGGACTGAGACAGACATATCAGGGTTAGTAGGACTGAGACAGACATATCAGGGTTAGTAGAACTGAGACAGACATATCAGGGGTAGTAGAACTAAGACAGACATATCAGGGTTAGTAGGACTGAGACAGACATATCAGGGTTAGAGGAAGAAGAACTGAGACAGACATATCAGGGTTAGTAGGACTGAGACAGACATATCAGGGTTAGTAGGACTGAGACAGACATATCAGGGTTAGAGGAAGTAGAACTGAGACAGACATATCCGGGTTAGTAGGACTGAGACAGACATATCAGGGTTAGAGGAAGTAGAACTGAGACAGACATATCCGGGTTAGTAGGACTGAGACAGACATATCAGGGTTAGAGTTAGTAGAACTGAGACAGACATATCAGGGTTAGTAGGACTGAGACAGATATATCAGGGTTAGTAGAACTGAGACAGACATATCAGGGTTAGTAGAACTGAGACAGACATATCAGGGTTAGTAGGACTGAGACAGACATATCAGTGTTAGAGTTAGTAGAACTGAGACAGACATATCAGGGTTAGTAGGACTGAGACAGACATATCAGGTTTAGTAGGACTGAGACAGACATAGCAGGGTTAGTAGAACTGAGACAGATATATCAGGGTTAGTAGGACTGAGACAGACATATCAGGTTTAGTAGGACTGAGACAGACATAGCAGGGTTAGTAGGACTGAGACAGACATATCAGGGTTAGTAGGACTGAGACAGACATATCAGGGGGTAGTAGGACTGAGACATATCAGGGTTAGTAGGACTGAGACAGACATATCAGGGTTAGTAGAACTGAGACAGACATATCAGGGTTAGTAGGACTGAGAAAGACATATCAGGGTTAGTAGAACTGAGACAGACATATCAGGGTTAGTAGGACTGAGACAGACATATCAGGGTTAGAGTTAGTAGAACTGAGACAGACATATCAGGGATAGTAGGACTGAGACATATCAGGGTTAGTAGGACTGAGACAGACATATCAGGGTTAGTAGGACTGAGACAGACATATCAGGGTTAGTAGAACTGAGACAGACATATCAGGGGTAGTAGAACTAAGACAGACATATCAGGGTTAGTAGGACTGAGACAGACATATCAGGGTTAGAGGAAGAAGAACTGAGACAGACATATCAGGGTTAGTAGGACTGAGACAGACATATCAGGGTTAGTAGGACTGAGACAGACATATCAGGGTTAGAGGAAGTAGAACTGAGACAGACATATCAGGGTTAGTAGGACTGAGACAGACATATCAGGGTTAGAGTTAGTAGAACTGAGACAGACATATCAGGGATAGTAGGACTGAGACAAATCAGGGTTAGTAGGACTGAGACAGACATATCAGGGTTAGTAGGACTGAGACAGACATATCAGGGTTAGTAGAACTGAGACAGACATATCAGGGGTAGTAGAACTAAGACAGACATATCAGGGTTAGTAGGACTGAGACAGACATATCAGGGTTAGAGGAAGAAGAACTGAGACAGACATATCAGGGTTAGTAGGACTGAGACAGACATATCAGGGTTAGTAGGACTGAGACAGACATATCAGGGTTAGAGGAAGTAGAACTGAGACAGACATATCCGGGTTAGTAGGACTGAGACAGACATATCAGGGTTAGAGGAAGTAGAACTGAGACAGACATATCCGGGTTAGTAGGACTGAGACAGACATATCAGGGTTAGAGTTAGTAGAACTGAGACAGACATATCAGGGTTAGTAGGACTGAGACAGATATATCAGGGTTAGTAGAACTGAGACAGACATATCAGGGTTAGTAGAACTGAGACAGACATATCAGGGTTAGTAGGACTGAGACAGACATATCAGGGTTAGAGTTAGTAGAACTGAGACAGACATATCAGGGTTAGTAGGACTGAGACAGACATATCAGGTTTAGTAGGACTGAGACAGACATAGCAGGGTTAGTAGAACTGAGACAGATATATCAGGGTTAGTAGGACTGAGACAGACATATCAGGGTTAGTAGAACTGAGACAGACATATCAGGGTTAGTAGGACTGAGACAGACATATCAGGGTTAGAGTTAGTAGAACTGAGACAGACGTATCAGGGTTAGTAGGACTGAGACAGACATATCAGGGTTAGTAGAACTGAGACTGACATGTCAAGGTTAGTAGAACTGAGACAGACATATCAGGGTTAGTAGAACTGAGACAAACATATCAGGGTTAGAGTTAGTAGTACTGAGACAGATATATCAGGATTAGTTAGTAGGACCTAGACAGACATATCAGGGTTAGAGTTAGTAGGACTGAGACAGACATATCAGGGTGAGTAGGACTGAGACAGACATATCAGGGTTAGAGTTAGTAGAACTGAGACAGATATATCAGGGTCAGTAGGACTGAGACAGACATATCAGGGTTAGAGTTAGTAGAACTGAGACAGACATATCAGGGATAGTAGGACTGAGACATATCAGGGTTAGTAGGACTGAGACAGACATATCAGGGTTAGTAGGACTGAGACAGACATATCAGGGTTAGTAGAACTGAGACAGACATATCAGGGGTAGTAGAACTAAGACAGACATATCAGGGTTAGTAGGACTGAGACAGACATATCAGGGTTAGAGTTAGTAGAACTGAGACAGACATATCAGGGATAGTAGGACTGAGACATATCAGGGTTAGTAGGACTGAGACAGACATATCAGGGTTAGAGGAAGTAGAACTGAGACAGACATATCCGGGTTAGTAGGACTGAGACAGACATATCAGGGTTAGAGGAAGTAGAACTGAGACAGACATATCCGGGTTAGTAGGACTGAGACAGACATATCAGGGTTAGAGTTAGTAGAACTGAGACAGACATATCAGGGTTAGTAGGACTGAGACAGATATATCAGGGTTAGTAGAACTGAGACAGACATATCAGGGTTAGTAGAACTGAGACAGACATATCAGGGTTAGTAGGACTGAGACAGACATATCAGGGTTAGAGTTAGTAGAACTGAGACAGACATATCAGGGTTAGTAGGACTGAGACAGACATATCAGGTTTAGTAGGACTGAGACAGACATAGCAGGGTTAGTAGAACTGAGACAGATATATCAGGGTTAGTAGGACTGAGACAGACATATCAGGTTTAGTAGGACTGAGACAGACATAGCAGGGTTAGTAGGACTGAGACAGACATATCAGGGTTAGTAGGACTGAGACAGACATATCAGGGGGTAGTAGGACTGAGACATATCAGGGTTAGTAGGACTGAGACAGACATATCAGGGTTAGTAGAACTGAGACAGACATATCAGGGTTAGTAGGACTGAGAAAGACATATCAGGGTTAGTAGAACTGAGACAGACATATCAGGGTTAGTAGGACTGAGACAGACATATCAGGGTTAGAGTTAGTAGAACTGAGACAGGCATATCAGGGATAGTAGGACTGAGACATATCAGGGTTAGTAGGACTGAGACAGACATATCAGGGTTAGTAGGACTGAGACAGACATATCAGGGTTAGTAGAACTGAGACAGACATATCAGGGGTAGTAGAACTAAGACAGACATATCAGGGTTAGAGGAAGAAGAACTGAGACAGACATATCAGGGTTAGTAGGACTGAGACAGACATATCAGGGTTAGTAGGACTGAGACAGACATATCAGGGTTAGAGGAAGTAGAACTGAGACAGACATATCAGGGTTAGTAGGACTGAGACAGACATATCAGGGTTAGAGTTAGTAGAACTGAGACAGACATATCAGGGATAGTAGGACTGAGACAAATCAGGGTTAGTAGGACTGAGACAGACATATCAGGGTTAGTAGGACTGAGACAGACATATCAGGGTTAGTAGGACTGAGACAGACATATCAGGGTTAGAGGAAGTAGAACTGAGACAGACATATCCGGGTTAGTAGGACTGAGACAGACATATCAGGGTTAGAGGAAGTAGAACTGAGACAGACATATCCGGGTTAGTAGGACTGAGACAGACATATCAGGGTTAGAGTTAGTAGAACTGAGACAGACATATCAGGGTTAGTAGGACTGAGACAGATATATCAGGGTTAGTAGAACTGAGACAGACATATCAGGGTTAGTAGAACTGAGACAGACATATCAGGGTTAGTAGGACTGAGACAGCCATATCAGGGTTAGAGTTAGTAGAACTGAGACAGACATATCAGGGTTAGTAGGACTGAGACAGACATATCAGGTTTAGTAGGACTGAGACAGACATAGCAGGGTTAGTAGAACTGAGACAGATATATCAGGGTTAGTAGGACTGAGACAGACATATCAGGGTTAGTAGAACTGAGACAGACATATCAGGGTTAGTAGAACTGAGACAGACATATCAGGGTTAGTAGGACTGAGACAGACATATCAGGGTTAGAGTTAGTAGAACTGAGACAGACGTATCAGGGTTAGTAGGACTGAGACAGACATATCAGGGTTAGTAGGACTGAGACAGACATATCAGGGTTAGTAGAACTGAGACTGACATGTCAAGGTTAGTAGAACTGAGACAGACATATCAGGGTTAGTAGAACTGAGACAAACATATCAGGGTTAGAGTTAGTAGTACTGAGACAGATATATCAGGATTAGTTAGTAGGACTGAGACAGACATATCAGGGTTAGAGTTAGTAGGACTGAGACAAACATATCAGGGTGAGTAGGACTGAGACAGACATATCAGGGTTAGAGTTAGTAGAACTGAGACAGATATATCAGGGTTAGTAGAACAGAGACAGACATATCAGGGTTAGTAGGACTGAGACAGACATATCAGGGTTAGTAGAACTGAGACAGACATATCAGGGTTAGTAGAACTGAGACAGACATATCAGGGTTAGTAGGACTGAGACAGACATATCAGAGTTAATAGGACTGAGACAGACATATCAGGGTTAGTAGAACTGAGACAGACATATCAGGGGTAGTAGGACTGAGACAGACATATCAGGGTTAGAGGAAGAAGAACTGAGACAGACATATCAGGGTTAGTAGGACTGAGACAGACATATCAGGGTTAGTAGGACTGAGACAGACATATCAGAGTTAATAGGACTGAGACAGACATATCAGGGTTAGTAGAACTGAGACAGACATATCAGGGGTAGTAGGACTGAGACAGACATATCAGGGTTAGAGGAAGAAGAACTGAGACAGACATATCAGGGTTAGTAGGACTGAGACAGACATATCAGGGTTAGTAGAACTGAGACAGACATATCAGGGTTAGTAGGACTGAGACAGACATATCAGGGTTAGTAGGACTGAGATAGACATATCAGGGGTAGTAGGACTGAGACATATCAGGGGTAGTAGAACTGAGACAGACATATCAGGGTTAGTAGAACTGAGACAGACATATCAGGGTTAGTAGGACTGAGACAGACATATCAGGGTTAGTAGAACTGAGACAGACATATCAGGGTTAGTAGAACTGAGACAGACATATCAGGGTTAGTAGGACTGAGACAGACATATCAGGGTTAGTAGGACTGAGACAGACATATCAGGGTTAGTAGAACTGAGACAGACATATCAGGGGTAGTAGAACTAAGACAGACATATCAGGGGTAGTAGGACTGAGACAGACATATCAGGGTTAGAGGAAGAAGAACTAAGACAGACATATCAGGGTTAGTAGGACTGAGACAGACATATCAGGGTTAGTAGGACTGAGACAGACATATCAGGGTTAGTAGGACTGAGACAGACATATCAGGGTTAGTAGAACTGAGACAGACATATCAGGGGTATTAGAACTAAGACAGACATATCAGGGGTAGTAGGACTGAGACAGACATATCAGGGTTAGAGGAAGAAGAACTAAGACAGACATATCAGGGTTAGTAGGACTGAGACAGACATATCAGGGTTAGTAGGACTGAGACAAACATATCAGGGTTAGAGGAAGTAGAACTGAGACAGACATATCTGGGTTAGTAGGACTGAGACAGACATAGCAGGGTTAGAGTTAGTAGAACTGAGACAGACATATCAGGGTTAGTAGGACTGAGACAGACATATCAGGGTTAGTAGAACTGAGACAGACATATCAGGGTTAGTAGAACTGAGACAGACATATCAGGGTTAGTAGGACTGAGACAGACATATCAGGGTTAGAGTTAGTAGAACTGAGACAGACATATCAGGGTTAGTAGAACTGAGACAGACATATCAGGGTTAGTAGAACTGAGACAGACGTATCAGGGTTAGTAGAACTGAGACAGACATATCAGGGTTAGAGTTAGTAGAACTGAGACAGACATATCAGGGTTAGTAGGACTGAGACAGACATATCAGGGTTAGTAGGACTGAGACAGACATATCAGGGTTAGTAGAACTGAGACAGACATGTCAAGGTTAGTAGAACTGAGACAGACATATCAGGGTTAGTAGAACTGAGACAGACATATCAGGGTTAGTAGAACTAAGACAGACATATCAGGGTTAGAGTTAGTAGTACTGAGACAGATATATCAGGATTAGTTAGTAGGACCTAGACAGACATATCAGGGTTAGAGTTAGTAGGATTGAGACAGACATATCAGGGTGAGTAGGACTGAGACAGACATATCAAGGTTAGAGTTAGTAGAACTGAGACAGATATATCAGTGTCAGTAGGACTGAGACAGACATATCAGGGTTAGAGTTAGTAGAACTGAGACAGACATATCAGGGATAGTAGGACTGAGACATATCAGGGTTAGTAGGACTGAGACAGACATATCAGGGTTAGAGGAAGAAGAACTGAGACAGACATATCAGGGTTAGTAGGACTGAGACAGACATATCAGGGTTAGTAGGACTGAGACAGATATATCAGGGTTAGAGGAAGTAGAACTGAGACAGACATATCAGGGTTAGTAGGACTGAGACAGACATATCAGGGTTAGAGTTAGTAGAACTGAGACAGACATATCAGGGATAGTAGGACTGAGACAAATCAGGGTTAGTAGGACTGAGACAGACATATCAGGGTTAGTAGGACTGAGACAGACATATCAGGGTTAGTAGAACTGAGACAGACATATCAGGGGTAGTAGAACTAAGACAGACATATCAGGGTTAGTAGGACTGAGACAGACATATCAGGGTTAGAGGAAGAAGAACTGAGACAGACATATCAGGGTTAGTAGGACTGAGACAGACATATCAGGGTTAGTAGGACTGAGACAGACATATCAGGGTTAGAGGAAGTAGAACTGAGACAGACATATCCGGGTTAGTAGGACTGAGACAGACATATCAGGGTTAGAGGAAGTAGAACTGAGACAGACATATCCGGGTTAGTAGGACTGAGACAGACATATCAGGGTTAGAGTTAGTAGAACTGAGACAGACATATCAGGGTTAGTAGGACTGAGACAGATATATCAGGGTTAGTAGAACTGAGACAGACATATCAGGGTTAGTAGAACTGAGACAGACATATCAGGGTTAGTAGGACTGAGACAGACATATCAGGGTTAGAGTTAGTAGAACTGAGACAGACATATCAGGGTTAGTAGGACTGAGACAGACATATCAGGTTTAGTAGGACTGAGACAGACATAGCAGGGTTAGTAGAACTGAGACAGATATATCAGGGTTAGTAGGACTGAGACAGACATATCAGGTTTAGTAGGACTGAGACAGACATAGCAGGGTTAGTAGGACTGAGACAGACATATCAGGGTTAGTAGGACTGAGACAGACATATCAGGGTGTAGTAGGACTGAGACATATCAGGGTTAGTAGGACTGAGACAGACATATCAGGGTTAGTAGAACTGAGACAGACATATCAGGGTTAGTAGGACTGAGAAAGACATATCAGGGTTAGTAGAACTGAGACAGACATATCAGGGTTAGTAGGACTGAGACAGACATATCAGGGTTAGAGTTAGTAGAACTGAGACAGACATATCAGGGATAGTAGGACTGAGACATATCAGGGTTAGTAGGACTGAGACAGACATATCAGGGTTAGTAGGACTGAGACAGACATATCAGGGTTAGTAGAACTGAGACAGACATATCAGGGGTAGTAGAACTAAGACAGACATATCAGGGTTAGTAGGACTGAGACAGACATATCAGGGTTAGAGGAAGAAGAACTGAGACAGACATATCAGGGTTAGTAGGACTGAGACAGACATATCAGGGTTAGAGTTAGTAGAACTGAGACAGACATATCAGGGATAGTAGGACTGAGACAAATCAGGGTTAGTAGGACTGAGACAGACATATCAGGGTTAGTAGGACTGAGACAGACATATCAGGGTTAGTAGAACTGAGACAGACATATCAGGGGTAGTAGAACTAAGACAGACATATCAGGGTTAGTAGGACTGAGACAGACATATCAGGGTTAGAGGAAGAAGAACTGAGACAGACATATCAGGGTTAGTAGGACTGAGACAGACATATCAGGGTTAGTAGGACTGAGACAGACATATCAGGGTTAGAGGAAGTAGAACTGAGACAGACATATCCGGGTTAGTAGGACTGAGACAGACATATCAGGGTTAGAGGAAGTAGAACTGAGACAGACATATCCGGGTTAGTAGGACTGAGACAGACATATCAGGGTTAGAGTTAGTAGAACTGAGACAGACATATCAGGGTTAGTAGGACTGAGACAGATATATCAGGGTTAGTAGAACTGAGACAGACATATCAGGGTTAGTAGAACTGAGACAGACATATCAGGGTTAGTAGGACTGAGACAGCCATATCAGGGTTAGAGTTAGTAGAACTGAGACAGACATATCAGGGTTAGTAGGACTGAGACAGACATATCAGGTTTAGTAGGACTGAGACAGACATAGCAGGGTTAGTAGAACTGAGACAGATATATCAGGGTTAGTAGGACTGAGACAGACATATCAGGGTTAGTAGAACTGAGACAGACATATCAGGGTTAGTAGAACTGAGACAGACATATCAGGGTTAGTAGGACTGAGACAGACATATCAGGGTTAGAGTTAGTAGAACTGAGACAGACGTATCAGGGTTAGTAGGACTGAGACAGACATATCAGGGTTAGTAGGACTGAGACAGACATATCAGGGTTAGTAGAACTGAGACTGACATGTCAAGGTTAGTAGAACTGAGACAGACATATCAGGGTTAGTAGAACTGAGACAAACATATCAGGGTTAGTAGAACTAAGACAGACATATCAGGGTTAGAGTTAGTAGTACTGAGACAGATATATCAGGATTAGTTAGTAGGACTGAGACAGACATATCAGGGTTAGAGTTAGTAGGACTGAGACAGACATATCAGGGTGAGTAGGACTGAGACAGACATATCAGGGTTAGAGTTAGTAGAACTGAGACAGATATATCAGGGTTAGTAGAACTGAGACAGACATATCAGGGTTAGTAGGACTGAGACAGACATATCAGGGTTAGTAGAACTGAGACAGACATATCAGGGTTAGTAGAACTGAGACAGACATATCAGGGTTAGTAGGACTGAGACAGACATATCAGAGTTAATAGGACTGAGACAGACATATCAGGGTTAGTAGAACTGAGACAGACATATCAGGGGTAGTAGGACTGAGACAGACATATCAGGGTTAGAGGAAGAAGAACTGAGACAGACATATCAGGGTTAGTAGGACTGAGACAGACATATCAGGGTTAGTAGGACTGAGACAGACATATCAGAGTTAATAGGACTGAGACAGACATATCAGGGTTAGTAGAACTGAGACAGACATTTCAGGGGTAGTAGGACTGAGACAGACATATCAGGGTTAGAGGAAGAAGAACTGAGACAGACATATCAGGGTTAGTAGGACTGAGACAGACATATCAGGGTTAGTAGAACTGAGACAGACATATCAGGGTTAGTAGGACTGAGACAGACATATCAGGGTTAGTAGGACTGAGATAGACATATCAGGGGTAGTAGGACTGAGACATATCAGGGGTAGTAGGACTGAGACAGACATATCAGGGTTAGTAGAACTGAGACAGACATATCAGGGTTAGTAGGACTGAGACAGACATATCAGGGTTAGTAGAACTGAGACAGACATATCAGGGTTAGTAGAACTGAGACAGACATATCAGGGTTAGTAGGACTGAGACAGACATATCAGGGTTAGTAGGACTGAGACAGACATATCAGGGTTAGTAGAACTGAGACAGACATATCAGGGGTAGTAGAACTAAGACAGACATATCAGGGGTAGTAGGACTGAGACAGACATATCAGGGTTAGAGGAAGAAGAACTAAGACAGACATATCAGGGTTAGTAGGACTGAGACAGACATATCAGGGTTAGTAGGACTGAGACAAACATATCAGGGTTAGAGGAAGTAGAACTGAGACAGACATATCCGGGTTAGTAGGACTGAGACAGACATAGCAGGGTTAGAGTTAGTAGAACTGAGACAGACATATCAGGGTTAGTAGGACTGAGACAGACATGTCAGGGTTAGTAGGACTGAGACAGACATATCAGGGTTAGTAGAACTGAGACAGACATATCAGGGTTAGTAGAACTGAGACAGACATATCAGGGTTAGTAGGACTGAGACAGACATATCAGGGTTAGAGTTAGTAGAACTGAGACAGACATATCAGGGTTAGTAGAACTGAGACAGACATATCAGGGTTAGTAGAACTGAGACAGACGTATCAGGGTTAGTAGAACTGAGACAGACATATCAGGGTTAGAGTTAGTAGAACTGAGACAGACATATCAGGGTTAGTAGGACTGAGACAGACATATCAGGGTTAGTAGGACTGAGACAGACATATCAGGGTTAGTAGAACTGAGACAGACATGTCAAGGTTAGTAGAACTGAGACAGACATATCAGGGTTAGTAGAACTGAGACAGACATATCAGGGTTAGTAGAACTGAGACAGACATATCAGGGTTAGTAGAACTGAGACAGACATATCAGGGTTAGTAGGACTGAGACAGACATATCAGGGGTAGTAGGACTGAGACAGACATATCAGGGTTAGTAGAACTGAGACAGACATATCAGGGGTAGTAGGACTGAGACAGACATATCAGGGTTAGAGGAAGAAGAACTGAGACAGACATATCAGGGTTAGTAGGACTGAGACAGACATATCAGGGTTAGTAGAACTGAGACAGACATATCAGGGTTAGTAGGACTGAGACAGACATATCAGGGTTAGTAGGACTGAGATAGACATATCAGGGGTAGTAGGACTGAGACATATCAGGGGTAGTAGGACTGAGACAGACATATCAGGGTTAGTAGAACTGAGACAGACATATCAGGGTTAGTAGGACTGAGACAGACATATCAGGGTTAGTAGAACTGAGACAGACATATCAGGGTTAGTAGGACTGAGACAGACATATCAGGGTTAGTAGGACTGAGACAGACATATCAGGGATAGAGTTAGTAGAACTGAGACAGACATATCAGGGATAGTAGGACTGAGACATATCAGGGTTAGTAGGACTGAGACAGACATATCAGGGTTAGTAGGACTGAGACAGACATATCAGGGTTAGTAGAACTGAGACAGACATATCAGGGGTAGTAGAACTAAGACAGACATATCAGGGGTAGTAGGACTGAGACAGACATATCAGGGTTAGAGGAAGAAGAACTAAGACAGACATATCAGGGTTAGTAGGACTGAGACAGACATATCAGGGTTAGTAGGACTGAGACAGACATATCAGGGTTAGAGGAAGTAGAACTGAGACAGACATATCCGGGTTAGTAGGACTGAGACAGACATATCAGGGTTAGAGTTAGTAGAACTGAGACAGACATATCAGGGTTAGTAGGACTGAGACAGACATATCATGGTTAGTAGAACTGAGACAGACATATCAGGGTTAGTAGAACTGAGACAGACATATCAGGGTTAGTAGGACTGAGACAGACATATCAGGGTTAGAGTTAGTAGAACTGAGACAGACATATCAGGGTTAGTAGGACTGAGACAGACATATCAGGGTTAGTAGGACTGAGACAGACATATCAGGGTTAGTAGGACTGAGACAGACATATCAGGGTTAGAGTTAGTAGAACTGAGACAGACGTATCAGGGTTAGTAGGACTGAGACAGACATATCAGGGTTAGTAGGACTGAGACAGACATATCAGGGTTAGTAGAACTGAGACAGACATATCAGGGTTAGTAGGACTGAGACAGACATATCAGGGTTAGTAGGACTGAGACAGACATATCAGGGTTAGTAGAACTGAGACAGACATGTCAAGGTTAGTAGAACTGAGACAAACATATCAGGGTTAGTAGAACTGAGACAGACATATCAGGGTTAGTAGGACTGAGACAGACATATCAGGGTTAGTAGAACTGAGAAAGACATATCAGGGTTAGTAGAACTGAGAAAGACATATCAGGGTTAGTAGAACTGAGACAGACATATCAGGGTTAGTAGGACTGAGACAGACATATCAGTGTTAGTAGGACTAAGACAGACATATCAGGGTTAGTAGGACTGAGACAGACATATCAGGGTTAGTAGGACTGAGACAGACATATCAGGGGTAGTAGAACTGAGACAGACATATCAGGGTTAGAGTTAGTAAAACTGAGACAGACATATCAGGGTTAGTAGAACTGAGACAGACATATCAGGGTTAGTAGAACTGAGACAGACATATCAGGGTTAGTAGGACTGAGACAGACATATCAGGGTTAGAGTTAGTAGAACTGAGACAGACATATAAGGGTTAGAGTTAGTAGAACTGAGACAGATATATCAGGGGTAGTAGGACTGAGACAGACATATCAGGGTTAGTAGGACTGAGACAGACATATCAGGGTTAGAGTTAGTAGAACTGAGACAGACATATCAGGGTTAGTAGAACTGAGACAGACATATCAGGGTTAGTAGAACTGAGACAGACATATCAGGGTTAGTAGAACTGAGACAGACATATCAGGGTTAGTAGAACTGAGACAGACATATCAGGGTTAGTAGAACTGAGACAGATATATCAGGGTTAGTAGAATTGGGACAGATATATCAGGGTCAGTAGGACTGAGACAGACATATCAGGGTTAGTAGGACTGAGACAGACATATCAGGGTTAGAGTTAGTAGAACTGAGATAGACATATCAGGGTTAGTAGGACTGAGACAGACATATCAGGGTTTTTAGAACTGAGACAGACATATCAGGGTTAGTAGAATTGGGACAGATATATCAGGGTTAGTAGGACTGAGACAGACATATCAGGGTTAGTAGGACTGAGACAGACATATCAGGGTTAGTAGAACTGAGACAGACATATCAGGGTTAGTAGAACTGAGACAGACATATCAGGGTTAGTAGAACTGAGACAGATATATCAGGGTTAGTAGAACTGAGACAGACATATCAGGGTTAGTAGGACTGAGACAGACATATCAGGGTTAGTAGGACTGAGACAGACATATCAGGGTTAGTAGAACTGAGACAGACATATCAGGGTTAGTAGGACTGAGACAGACATATCAGGGTTAGTAGGACTGAGACAGACATATCAAGGTTAGTAGGACTGAGACAGAAATATCAGGGTTAGTAGAACTGAGAATGACGTATCAGGGTTAGTAGAACTGAGACAGACATATCAGGGTTAGAGTTAGTAGAACTGAGATAGACATATCAGGGTTAGTAGAACTGAGACAGACGTATCAGGGTTAGTAGAACTGAGACAGACATATCAGGGTTAGTAGGACTGAGACAGACATATCAGGGTTAGTAGGACTGAGACAGACATATCAGGGTTAGTAGAACTGAGACAGACATATCAGGGTTAGTACGGCTGAGACAGACATATCAGGGTTAGTAGGACTGAGACAGACATATCAGGGTTAGTAGGACTGAGACAGACATATCAGGGTTAGTAGAACTGAGACAGACATATCAGGGCTAGTAGAACTGAGACAGACATATCAGGGCTAGTAGAACTGAGACAGACATATCAGGGGTAGCAGGACTGAGACATATCAGGGTTAGTAGGACTGAGACAGACATATCAGGGTTAGTAGAACTGAGACAGACATATCAGGGTTAGTACGGCTGAAACAGACATATCAGGGTTAGTAGAACTGAGACAGACATATCAGGGTTAGTAGAACTGAGACAGACATATCAGGGTCAGTAGAACTGAGACAGACATATCAGGGTTAATACGGCTGAGACAGACATATCAGGGTTAGTAGAACTGAGACAGACATATCAGGGTCAGTAGAACTGAGACAGACATATCATTGTTAGTAGAACTGAGACAGACATATCAGGGTTAATACGGCTGAGACAGACATATCAGGGTTAGTAGAACTGAGACAGACATATCAGGGTCAGTAGAACTGAGACAGACATATCATTGTTAGTAGAACTGAGACAGACATATCAGGGTTAGTAGAACTGAGACAGACATATCAGGGTTAGTAGAACTGAGACAGACATATCAGGGTCAGTAGAACTGAGACAGACATATCATTGTTAGTAGAACTGAGACAGACATATCAGGGTTAGTAGAACTGAGACAGACATATCAGGGTTAGTAGAACTGAGACAGACATATCAGGGTCAGTAGAACTGAGACAGACATATCAGGGTTAGTAGGACTGAGACAGACATATCAGGGTTAGTAGGACTGAAACAGACATATAAGGGTCAGTAGAACTGAGACAGACATATCATTGTTAGTAGAACTGAGACAGACATATCAGGGTCAGTAGAACTGAGACAGACATATCATTGTTAGTAGAACTGAGACAGACATATCAGGGTTAGTAGAACTGAGACAGACATATCAGGGTCAGTAGAACTGAGACAGACATATCATTGTTAGTAGAACTGAGACAGACATATCAGGGTTAGTAGAACTGAGACAGACATATCATTGTTAGTAGAACTGAGACAGACATATCAGGGTCAGTAGAACTGAGACAGACATATCATTGTTAGTAGAACTGAGACAGACATATAAGGGTCAGTAGAACTGAGACAGACATATCAGGGTTAGTAGAACTGAGACAGACATATCAGGGTCAGTAGAACTGAGACAGACATATCATTGTTAGTAGAACTGAGACAGACATATCAGGGTTAGTAGAACTGAGACAGACATATCAGGGTTAGTAGGACTGAGACAGACATATCAGGGTCAGTAGAACTGAGACAGACATATCATTGTTAGTAGAACTGAGACAGACATATCAGGGTTAGTAGAACTGAGACAGACATATCAGGGTTAGTAGGACTGAGACAGACATATCAGGGTTAGTAGGACTGAGACAGACATATCAGGGTTAGTAGAACTGAGACAGACATATCAGGGGTAGTAGAACTAAGACAGACATATCAGGGGTAGTAGGACTGAGACAGACATATCAGGGTTAGAGGAAGAAGAACTAAGACAGACATATCAGGGTTAGTAGGACTGAGACAGACATATCAGGGTTAGTAGGACTGAGACAGACATATCAGGGTTAGAGGAAGTAGAACTGAGACAGACATATCCGGGTTAGTAGGACTGAGACAGACATATCAGGGTTAGAGTTAGTAGAACTGAGACAGACATATCAGGGTTAGTAGGACTGAGACAGACATATCATGGTTAGTAGAACTGAGACAGACATATCAGGGTTAGTAGAACTGAGACAGACATATCAGGGTTAGTAGGACTGAGACAGACATATCAGGGTTAGAGTTAGTAGAACTGAGACAGACATATCAGGGTTAGTAGGACTGAGACAGACATATCAGGGTTAGTAGGACTGAGACAGACATATCAGGGTTAGTAGGACTGAGACAGACATATCAGGGTTAGAGTTAGTAGAACTGAGACAGACGTATCAGGGTTAGTAGGACTGAGACAGACATATCAGGGTTAGTAGGACTGAGACAGACATATCAGGGTTAGTAGAACTGAGACAGACATATCAGGGTTAGTAGGACTGAGACAGACATATCAGGGTTAGTAGGACTGAGACAGACATATCAGGGTTAGTAGAACTGAGACAGACATGTCAAGGTTAGTAGAACTGAGACAAACATATCAGGGTTAGTAGAACTGAGACAGACATATCAGGGTTAGTAGGACTGAGACAGACATATCAGGGTTAGTAGAACTGAGAAAGACATATCAGGGTTAGTAGAACTGAGAAAGACATATCAGGGTTAGTAGAACTGAGACAGACATATCAGGGTTAGTAGGACTGAGACAGACATATCAGTGTTAGTAGGACTAAGACAGACATATCAGGGTTAGTAGGACTGAGACAGACATATCAGGGTTAGTAGGACTGAGACAGACATATCAGGGGTAGTAGAACTGAGACAGACATATCAGGGTTAGAGTTAGTAAAACTGAGACAGACATATCAGGGTTAGTAGAACTGAGACAGACATATCAGGGTTAGTAGAACTGAGACAGACATATCAGGGTTAGTAGGACTGAGACAGACATATCAGGGTTAGAGTTAGTAGAACTGAGACAGACATATAAGGGTTAGAGTTAGTAGAACTGAGACAGATATATCAGGGGTAGTAGGACTGAGACAGACATATCAGGGTTAGTAGGACTGAGACAGACATATCAGGGTTAGAGTTAGTAGAACTGAGACAGACGTATCAGGGTTAGTAGGACTGAGACAGACATATCAGGGTTAGTAGGACTGAGACAGACATATCAGGGTTAGTAGAACTGAGACAGACATATCAGGGTTAGTAGGACTGAGACAGACATATCAGGGTTAGTAGGACTGAGACAGACATATCAGGGTTAGTAGAACTGAGACAGACATGTCAAGGTTAGTAGAACTGAGACAAACATATCAGGGTTAGTAGAACTGAGACAGACATATCAGGGTTAGTAGGACTGAGACAGACATATCAGGGTTAGTAGAACTGAGAAAGACATATCAGGGTTAGTAGAACTGAGAAAGACATATCAGGGTTAGTAGAACTGAGACAGACATATCAGGGTTAGTAGGACTGAGACAGACATATCAGTGTTAGTAGGACTAAGACAGACATATCAGGGTTAGTAGGACTGAGACAGACATATCAGGGTTAGTAGGACTGAGACAGACATATCAGGGGTAGTAGAACTGAGACAGACATATCAGGGTTAGAGTTAGTAAAACTGAGACAGACATATCAGGGTTAGTAGAACTGAGACAGACATATCAGGGTTAGTAGAACTGAGACAGACATATCAGGGTTAGTAGGACTGAGACAGACATATCAGGGTTAGAGTTAGTAGAACTGAGACAGACATATAAGGGTTAGAGTTAGTAGAACTGAGACAGATATATCAGGGGTAGTAGGACTGAGACAGACATATCAGGGTTAGTAGGACTGAGACAGACATATCAGGGTTAGAGTTAGTAGAACTGAGACAGACATATCAGGGTTAGTAGAACTGAGACAGACATATCAGGGTTAGTAGAACTGAGACAGACATATCAGGGTTAGTAGAACTGAGACAGACATATCAGGGTTAGTAGAACTGAGACAGACATATCAGGGTTAGTAGAACTGAGACAGATATATCAGGGTTAGTAGAATTGGGACAGATATATCAGGGTCAGTAGGACTGAGACAGACATATCAGGGTTAGTAGGACTGAGACAGACATATCAGGGTTAGAGTTAGTAGAACTGAGATAGACATATCAGGGTTAGTAGGACTGAGACAGACATATCAGGGTTTTTAGAACTGAGACAGACATATCAGGGTTAGTAGAATTGGGACAGATATATCAGGGTTAGTAGGACTGAGACAGACATATCAGGGTTAGTAGGACTGAGACAGACATATCAGGGTTAGTAGAACTGAGACAGACATATCAGGGTTAGTAGAACTGAGACAGACATATCAGGGTTAGTAGAACTGAGACAGATATATCAGGGTTAGTAGAACTGAGACAGACATATCAGGGTTAGTAGGACTGAGACAGACATATCAGGGTTAGTAGGACTGAGACAGACATATCAGGGTTAGTAGAACTGAGACAGACATATCAGGGTTAGTAGGACTGAGACAGACATATCAGGGTTAGTAGGACTGAGACAGACATATCAAGGTTAGTAGGACTGAGACAGAAATATCAGGGTTAGTAGAACTGAGAATGACGTATCAGGGTTAGTAGAACTGAGACAGACATATCAGGGTTAGAGTTAGTAGAACTGAGATAGACATATCAGGGTTAGTAGAACTGAGACAGACGTATCAGGGTTAGTAGAACTGAGACAGACATATCAGGGTTAGTAGGACTGAGACAGACATATCAGGGTTAGTAGGACTGAGACAGACATATCAGGGTTAGTAGAACTGAGACAGACATATCAGGGTTAGTACGGCTGAGACAGACATATCAGGGTTAGTAGGACTGAGACAGACATATCAGGGTTAGTAGGACTGAGACAGACATATCAGGGTTAGTAGAACTGAGACAGACATATCAGGGCTAGTAGAACTGAGACAGACATATCAGGGCTAGTAGAACTGAGACAGACATATCAGGGGTAGCAGGACTGAGACATATCAGGGTTAGTAGGACTGAGACAGACATATCAGGGTTAGTAGAACTGAGACAGACATATCAGGGTTAGTACGGCTGAAACAGACATATCAGGGTTAGTAGAACTGAGACAGACATATCAGGGTTAGTAGAACTGAGACAGACATATCAGGGTCAGTAGAACTGAGACAGACATATCAGGGTTAATACGGCTGAGACAGACATATCAGGGTTAGTAGAACTGAGACAGACATATCAGGGTCAGTAGAACTGAGACAGACATATCATTGTTAGTAGAACTGAGACAGACATATCAGGGTTAATACGGCTGAGACAGACATATCAGGGTTAGTAGAACTGAGACAGACATATCAGGGTCAGTAGAACTGAGACAGACATATCATTGTTAGTAGAACTGAGACAGACATATCAGGGTTAGTAGAACTGAGACAGACATATCAGGGTTAGTAGAACTGAGACAGACATATCAGGGTCAGTAGAACTGAGACAGACATATCATTGTTAGTAGAACTGAGACAGACATATCAGGGTTAGTAGAACTGAGACAGACATATCAGGGTTAGTAGAACTGAGACAGACATATCAGGGTCAGTAGAACTGAGACAGACATATCAGGGTTAGTAGGACTGAGACAGACATATCAGGGTTAGTAGGACTGAAACAGACATATAAGGGTCAGTAGAACTGAGACAGACATATCATTGTTAGTAGAACTGAGACAGACATATCAGGGTCAGTAGAACTGAGACAGACATATCATTGTTAGTAGAACTGAGACAGACATATCAGGGTTAGTAGAACTGAGACAGACATATCAGGGTCAGTAGAACTGAGACAGACATATCATTGTTAGTAGAACTGAGACAGACATATCAGGGTTAGTAGAACTGAGACAGACATTTCATTGTTAGTAGAACTGAGACAGACATATCAGGGTCAGTAGAACTGAGACAGACATATCATTGTTAGTAGAACTGAGACAGACATATAAGGGTCAGTAGAACTGAGACAGACATATCAGGGTTAGTAGAACTGAGACAGACATATCAGGGTCAGTAGAACTGAGACAGACATATCATTGTTAGTAGAACTGAGACAGACATATCAGGGTTAGTAGAACTGAGACAGACATATCAGGGTTAGTAGGACTGAGACAGACATATCAGGGTCAGTAGAACTGAGACAGACATATCATTGTTAGTAGAACTGAGACAGACATATCAGGGTTAGTAGAACTGAGACAGACATATCAGGGTTAGTAGGACTGAGACAGACATATCAGGGTTAGTAGAACTGAGACAGACATATCAGGGTTAGTACGGCTGAAACAGACATATAAGGGTTAGCAGGCTTAGACAGACATATAAGGGTTAGCAGGCTTAGACAGACATATAAGGGTTAGTACGGCTGAAACAGACATATAAGGGTTAGCAGGCTTAGACAGCCATATAAGGGTTAGTAGGCTTAGACAGACATAGATGAGATAGATGTACACTTTCAGACACGATCGGTGCTGAGAAAAATACATGAGTAAACTGAAATGTTTCATCTAAAGACGGATCCATGGGGTTCATATGTCCTTTGTCTGTACTTGAAAAGCATGTGTGAGTGTGTGAGTTAGAATGTGTGAAAGAGAGAGAGGAATGTGTGAAAGTGAGATAGAAACATAGACTAGTGTGTGTGCGTGTGACAGAGTGTGTGTAAGATGTGTGTGTTTGAGTGACTTGCGATGACGTTCACTCCTTTCCTCTACAGTACCTCCTGGATTGTCCACATGCATGAAGATCATGTCCTCATCCCCATCCAGAACCGAGTAGAACTGGAAACACACACACATGTATACAGGTGAGAATATGAATCATTAACACGTGTGCAACTGTTTGGTTATTGTAGCCTCCCCCAATTAGTGTGTGTGTGTGTGTGTGTGTGTGTGTGTGTGTGTGTGTGTGTGTGTGTGTGTGTGTGTGTGCGTGCGTGCGTGCGTGCGTGCGTGCGTGCGTGCGTGCGTGAGTGCGTGCGTGTGTTCTCCCATTTCTAAGCCTTTAATCATCGTGAGAGAATATCTTTGTTTCTGTCTCATCAGCAAGATACAGTTTGGGAGGGAGTTGCGGGAGAGAGAGGAGAGCAGGGGATGGTATGTGTGTGTGTCTTTGTCTGTGGAAAGACCAGGTGTGTGCATCTGTCGTTACGTTATGTGTTGTAATGGAAAGTTGCCAAACGTTCTCCTCCTGATATGAGCAAACGTCTTTCAAAACCCTACTTCCTCTTTCAAGAGCTTCTAGACCAGACCCTTGGTGACAGTTACTATATCTTGTAGTTACTTTGTCACAATGTGGTTTTTAATCTGTACTATGTCTGGTCAATTGTTGTGACAGATTCTTTACTGTGTACTTGACGAAATGCTGTCACCCTGATCTGGAATTTTGAGATATTTTAAAATGAATTTATGACAGAGGGACAGATAGAGGGACAGAGACAGAGGGACAGGGGGAACAGAGAGACAGGAGAACACGGGGACAGGAAGACAACAGTACAGAGGAAAAGGAGAGATGGACAAGGGTAGGATTGTCAAGCAAATAACTGCCAGTCTCACGGTTAATGAAAGTTATTAATTGTATTATTTTATAGTATGAAGAATACAATCGAACATAGATTCATAAAATAGAAAGGATCTTTTCTCCAAACGATATCAAAGGAAGTGCGCACATGTGGCTATTTTGTGTTGAGCGGATAACAAAGAAACTGGTCCTCCTATATGCTTCATTTAGAGTTATTTATGCAACTTTAGTTGTGACACAAACGTTGGGCTATATGTTAAGATTTGTATACATTCTAAGGCTGTATGATGCGACTCTAATATTGATTTGAAAAATAGTTGCATGAAAGGCATGAGCTCTTATTTGTTTCTTGTTCAAGCTACACACACTTCATCAGTCTCTCATTCACAATTTGACAAGCACTTGATAGTTTTCTCACCAGGCCTCAAATTTCCCAGCGGTATCCCCCTTGTGTGGCTGTAATGCCCCCTAAAAATGCCATGCCTTTGTGGCCAAAGTGGCCGTTGTGCCCTTTGGCTGAATATAATAATTATAATTCCCTTCTCCCAGCTGCCGTGCTCCGAAGCACCTCTCACTCACATGGCTCTCTCAGATATCTACATCTTAATATCCAATGCCCCGTGATCGGGTCCTTCTCACAGGCATTTCAGCTAAGAAGTAGGATACAAGTGAATGAAGACAGACACATCGGGGGACGCAACACCCCGAATTCCCAGGCCCATATTGAAGATGTTAGAACTGTCCACTACTTTTCATCAGCCAATAAGATGAGTGGGCCTAACGAACAGCAGAACAATAGCCTATGTCAATCTACTATCCTCCATATGTCACAGATTCCCCCAGTACTGCTGCCCTTCCGTGCACAAGTTCCGGAGGTCTACGTCACCGACCTCTAGGCGTCACTGAACTGTCTCATTACGCACACCAGATTCCAATTCTCCTGATTAGTAATTGTATACAGTTGAAGTCGGAACTTTACATACACTTAGGTTGGAGTCATTAAAACTTGTTTTTCAACCACTCCACAAATGTCTTGTTAACAAACTATAATTTTGGCAAGTCGGTTAGGACATCTACTTTGTGCATGACACAAGTCCTTTTTCCAACAATTATTTACAGACAGATTATTTCACTTTTAAGTCACTGTATCACAATTCCAGTGGGTCGGAAGTTTACATACACTAAGTTGACTGTGCCCTTTAAACAGCTTGGAAAATTCCAGAAAATGATGGCATGGCTTCAGAAGCTTCTGATAGGCTAATTGACATAATCTAAGTCAATTGGAGGTGTACCTGTGGATGTATGTCAAGGCCTACCTTTAAACTCAGTGCCTCTTTGCTTGACATCATGGGAAAATCAAAAGAAATCAGCCAAGACCTCAGAAAAAAATTTGTAGAACTCCACAAGTCTGGTTCATCCTTGGGAGCAAGTTCCAAATGCCCGAGGGTACCACGTTCATCTGTACAAACAATAGTACGCAAGTATAAACACCATGTGACCACGCAGCCGTCATACCGCTCAGGAAGGAGACGCATTCTGTCTCCTAGAGATGAATGTACTTTGGTGCGAAAAGTGCAAATCAATCCCAGAACAACAGCAAAGGACCTTGTGAAGATGCTGGAGGAAACAGGTATAAAAGTATCTATATCCACAGTAAAAAGAGTCCTATATCGACATAAACTGAAAGGCCGCTCAGCAAGTAAGAAGCAACTGCTCCAAAACCGCCACAAAAAAAGCCAGACTACGGTTTGCAACTGCACATGGGGACAAAGATTGTACTTTTTGGAGAAATGTCCTCTGGTCTGATGAAACAAAAATAGAACTGCTTGGCCATAATGACCATCATTATGTTTGAAGGAAAAAGGTGGAGGCTTGCAAGCCGAAGAACACCATCCAAACCGTGAAGCACACGGGTGGCAGCCTCATGTCGTGGGGGTGCTTTGCTGAAGGAGGGACTGGTGCACTTCACAAAATAGATGGCACCATGAGGGGGGAAATTATGTGGATATTTTGAAGCAACATCTCAAGACATCAGCCAGGAAATTAGAGCTTGGTCGCAAATGGGTCTTCCAAATGGACAATGACCCCAAGCATACTTCGAAAGTTGTGGCAAAATGGCTTAAGGACAACAAAGTCAAGGTATTTGAGTGGCCATCACAAAGCCCTGACCTCAATCCTATAGAAAATGTGTTGGCAGAACTGAAAATGTGTGTGCGAGCAAGAAGGCCTACAAACCTGACTCAGTTACACCAACTCTGGGCCAAAATTCACCCAACTTATTGTGGGAAGCTTGTGAAAGGCTGACCAAAACATTTGACCCAAGTTAAACAGTTTAAAGGCAATGCTAGCCAATACTAATTGAGTGTATGTAAACTTCTGACCCACTGGGAATGTGATGAAAGAAATTGAATCTGAAATAAATAATTCTCTCTACTATTATTCTGACATTTCACATTCTTAAAATAAAATGGTGATCCTAACTGACCTAAGACAGGGAATTGTTACTATGATTAAATGTCATGAATTGTGAAAAACTAGGTTTAAATGTATTTGGCTAAGGTGTATGTAAACTTCCGACTTCAACTGTATATGTGTCCTCTGTTCAATATTGTCTTGTCGGTTATTGTTCCCATGTCCGTTGGTCTGTGAGTACCTGTTCTTTGTTATTTCAGCTTTCATGCTGCGTGTATTGTGCACTTGTTATTACGGGTCTCGTCCCGTGTATTGTTGTGCATTTGTTATTATGGGTCTCGCCCTGTGTAGTGTACTGCGGGTCTCGTCCTGTGTATTTATTAGAGGTTTTACCTCGCTCTTTTGTTTGGGTTACATTCCTGTGTTTTTGTATACGTGTTTGTCTTGGGCTTCGTCCCCGTGCCACTCGCATAAAAAAATACGTTTAAAAGCAATGGAGGCAACAGATCAGAACGTTTAGCTTAAAATGTTGATAAACTATTCGGCTATTTCTTCACATTATAAGCGCAGGAATGCGCACACGGCAGTAAGTGCGAACGTTAAGTAAGTGGCAATAAGTGCGAACGTTCCAAAATGCAATCAATTAGCAGGAAAACTGTCCTTTAAATGTGATTATGCATACAATGCTGTATTATAAAGGTGCATTTTTATGGTGAAAATTATCTTCCCCAAACTTGAAACTCACGTGCAGCTTATATATGCCAGTTTGGCTCTATACCGGTTATAGAGCGGATTAATATGCCTAATGTTAGGATGTTATTTGGCTGCTTTAGTTGTGATACAAACATTATCAAAACATATAGGCGTATGGGCTAGGCTACATGTGTAACGATAGTCATTTTCTTCCTCCTCCTCGGACGAGGAGAGGCAAGAAGGATCAGACCAATACGCAGAGTGGTTAGTTTCCATAGTGATTTAATATAACAAAACAATATGCGATACAAAATAACAAAATAACTACCCTGACAGTTCCGTGTGGCGAAACACTGACACAAGAACACAAACACCCCCAAAACACACGTGAAACCCCAGCTACCTAAGTATGATTCTCAATCACGGACAACGATTGAAGCTGCCTCTGATTGAGAATCATACCAGGCCGAACACACAAAATCCCAACATAAAAATAACACATCGACAACCCACCCCACCCAACTCACGCCCTGACCAACTAAATAAATACAAAAACAAGGGAAAACAGGTCAGGAACGTGACAGAACCCCCCCCCCCCCCCCCTTAAGGTGCGAACTCCGGGCGCACCTCCTAAACTCTAGGGGAGGGTCTGGGTGGCGCGGTGGCGGCTCTGGCGCGGGACGTGGACCCCACTTAACCAATGTTTTTTCCCGCCTCCTTAATCGCCCCCGTGGCCTCCTAACCACAACCACCCTCCATATCAACCCCACTGAACCAAGGGGTAGCTCCTGGCAGCTCCTGGCTGGCTGGCTCGGGCAGCTCCTGGCTGACTGGCTCTGGCAGCTCCTGGCTGGCTGGCTCTGGCAGCTCCTGGCTGGCTGGCTCTGGCAGCTCCTGGCTGGCTGGCTCTGGCAGGTCCTGGCTGACAGACTCATGCTGGCCATGACTGGCGGACGGCTCTGGCTGCTCCTGTCTGGCGGACGGCTCTGGCTGCTCCTGTCTGGCGGCTGACGGCTCGGGACAGACGGACAGCTCTGACGGCTCGGGACAGACGGGCAGCTCTGACGGCTCGGGACAGACGGGCAGCTCTGACGGCTTGGGACAGACGGGCAGCTCTGACGGCTCGGGACAGACGGGCGGCTCAGATGACGCTGGGCAGACAGGCAATTCAGACAGCGCTGGGCAGGCAGGCATCTCAGACTGCGCTGGGCAGGCAGGCAGTTCAGACAGCGCTGGGCAGGCAGGCAGTTCAGACAGCGCTGGACAGGTGGGAGCAACTGGAGAGAGAAGACGGAGAGACAGCCTGGTGCGGGGGGCTGCCACCGGAGGACTGGTACGTGGAGGTGGCACCGGATATACCGGACCGTGAAGGAGTACACACGCTCTTGAGCACCGAGCCTGCCCAACCTTACCAGGTTGAATGGTCCCCGTAGCCCTGCCAGTACGGCGAGGTGGAATAGCCCGCACTGGGCTATGCTGGCGAACCGGGGACACCACTTGTAAGGCTGGTGCCATGTACGCCGGCCCGAGGAGACGCACTGGAGACCAGATGCGTTGGGCCGGCTTCATGACACCCGGCTCGATGCCCAACCTAGCCCTACCAGTGCGGCGAGGTGGAATAGCCCGCACTGGGCTAAGCACGCGTACTGGGGACAACGTGCGCTCCACCGCATAACACGGTGTCTGACCAGTACGACGCCCTCTCACTCCACGGTAAGCACGGGGAGTTGGCTCAGGTCTCCTACCCGGCTTTGCCACACTCCGCGTGTGCCCCCTCCCAAAAATGTTTTGGGTCTGACTCTCGGGGCTCCCAACCGCGTCGCCGCGCTGCCTCCTCATACCAGCGCCTCTCTGCCTTCGCTGCCTCCAACTCCGCCTTGGGACGGCAATATTCCCCTGGCTGAGCCCAGGGTCCCTTGCCATCCAGGATCTCCTCCCAAGTCCAGGAGTCCTGTGTCTGTCTCTGCTGCTGCTGTCGCTGCCCTTTTCCACTCCGCTTGGTCCTTTGGTGGTGGGTGTTTCTGTAACGATAGTCATTTTCTTCCTCCTCCTCGGACGAGGAGAGGCGAGAAGGATCGGACCAATACGCAGAGTGGTTAGTTTCCATAGTGATTTAATATAACAAAACAATATGCGATACAAAATAACAAAATAACTACCGTGACAGTCCCGTGTGTCTAAACACTGACACAAGAACACAAACACCCCCAAAACACACGTGAAACCCCGGCTGCCTAAGTATGATTCTCAATCAGGGACAACGATTGACAGCTGCCTCTGATCGAGAATCATACCAGGCCGAACACACAAAATCCCAACATAAAAATAACACATCGACAACCCACCCAACTCACGCCCTGACCAACTAAATAAATACAAAAACAAGGGAAAACAGGTCAGGAACGTGACAACATGAGGTGTGTGACTATGATTTGAAAAAGTCGCAAAAAAAGGCATGCACTGTTTCTTCCCTTACTTACTACACAAGCTGGGCATCATTCATAACTTATAATATATAATTCACAAGTGATAGGCTTATATTGTCACCCATCAGACTATTCTTAATTTAATGTTGTCTTTACATACTAAACAATATATGTATGAAATTAGGTTTGATTTAGAATGGGCCATTATCATGCACCTGTCTCAGAACAGAGGCATGGGGAAATACTTAAATAGAGGACGCTTTTCCCATGGTTCATTTTCATGCCAGCCAGGTAGGCTATACTTTATATTAGGAAAGTTAATAAATATAGTAGGTCTAGCCTATAGAAAGCTGATGGGATCCTCCTCTTTTTAATAGAGGTCATCCAAACTCTGTTTTCTCATACAATTGCATAGCCTATAGAAATGTTGCGCAACATGAACTCATGGGCATTCCTGAAGTGTTTGATCCGATTTTCGATTACATTTGCATTGATGTCAGAGTGATTAGATGAACAATAGAGTGCTGAGTACCAGACAGGTGTCACGTTCCTGACCTATTTCTGTTAGTTTATGTGTGTTAGTTGGTCAGGACGTGAGGTTGGGTGGGCATTCTATGTTTTCTGTTTCTATGTTGGTTTTTGGGTTGCCTGGTATGGCTCTTAATTAGAGGCAGGTGTTTGGCGTTCCTCTAATTAAGAGTCATATTTAGGTAGGCGTTGTCACAGTGTTCGTTGTGGGTGATTGTCTTCCGTGTCTGTGTGTTTACGGTTTGTTCGGTTTGTGTAGCCTATATTCATATTCATGCGTTTTTCTTGTTTTATGTAAGTACGTCGTCTAGGTCTGTCTACACCGTTTGTTGTTTTTGTTAGTTTAATCAAGTTCGTGTTTTCGTTAAATAAATATGTCTTTTCACTACGCTGCGCCTTGGTTCCCTCAATACTCCTCCTCTTCCGAAGATGAAGAGGAGGAGGAATGCCGTTACAGAATCACCCACCAAAAATCCAGAACCAAGCAGCGTAATTTGGAGCAACGGGGAGGTATACAGGACTTGTGGAGTTGGGAGCAAATATTTAACGGAGAAGGACCATGGGCTAAAGTGAATCACCGTCCATGGGAACAGCTGGAGGCAGCTCGGAGAGTGGAGGAAAAGAGAGAGAGGAACCGGAGTTATGAGGGAACGCGTCTTGCACCGGAAGCCCAAAAAGCCCGTGAGTAACCCCCAAAAATTTCTTGGGGGGGGCTAAGAGGTAGTGGGCCAAGGGCAGGTAGGAGACCTGCGCCTACTTCCCAGGCTTACCGTGGAGAGCGGGAGTACGGGCAGGCGCCGTGTTACGCAGTAGAGCGCACGGTGTCTCCTGTATGAGTGCATAGCCCAGTGCGGGTTATTCCACCTCCCCGCACTGGTAGGGCTAGATTGGGTATTGAGCCAGGTGTCATGAGGCCGGCTCAACGCGTCTGGTCTCCAGTGCGTCTCCTCGGGCCGGCATACATGGCACCTGCCTTACGCATGGTTTCCCCGGTTCTCCTACATAGGCCGGTGCGGGTTATTCCACCTCCCTGCACTGGTCGGGCGACCGGGAGCATTCAACCAGGTAAGGTTGGGCAGGCTCAATGCTCAAGAGTGCCAGTACGCCTCCACGGTCCGGTATTTCCGGCGCCACCTCCCCGCCCCAGCCTAGTACCTACAGTGCCTACACTACGCACTAGGCTACCAGTGCGTCTCCTGAGCCCTGTTCCTCCTCCACGCACTCTCCCTGTAGTGCGTGTATCCAGTTCGGTGCCTCCAGTTCTGGCACCACGCACTAAGCCTCCTGTGCGTCTCCAGAGCCCTGTACACACTGTTTCTTCTCCCCCTACTAATCCTGATGTGCTTGTCCTCAGCCCGGTGCCACCAGTGCCGGTACCACGCACCAGGTATAGAGTGGGCTTTGAGAGTCCAGTGTGCCCTGTCCCTGCTCCCCGCACTAGTATGAAGGTGCGTGTCCTTAGCCCGGTGCCTCCAGTTCCGGCACTACGCACCAGGTCTACAGTGCGCCTTATCCGGCCAGAGCCATCCGTCTCCCCAGCGCCATCTGAGCCATCCGTCTCCCCAGCGCCATCTGAGCCATCCGTCTCCCCAGCGCCATCTGAGCCATCCGTCTCCCCAGCGCCGTCTGAGCCATCCGTCTGCAATGAGCCTGCAAAGCCGCCCGTCTGCCATGAGCCTGCAAAGCCGCCCGTCTGCCATGAGCCTACAGAGCCGTCCGCCAGACAGGAGCCGCTAGAGCCGTCCGCCAGACAGGAGCCGCTAGAGCCGCCCGTCAGACAGGATCTGCCAGAGCCGCCAACCAGACAGGATCTGCCAGAGCCGCCAACCAGACAGGATCTGCCAGAGCCGCCAACCAGACAGGATCTGCCAGAGCCGCCAGCGAGCCATGAGCGGCCAGAGCCGTCAGAGAGCCATGAGCGTCCAGAGCCGTCAGCCTGCCATGAGCGTCGAGAGCCGTCAGCCTGCCATGAGCGTCGAGAGCCGTCAGCCTGCCATGAGCGTCGAGAGCCGTCAGCCAGCCATGAGCGTCGAGAGCCGTCAGCCAGCCATGAGCGTCGAGAGCCGTCAGCCAGCCATGAGCGTCGAGAGCCGTCAGCCAGCCATGAGCGTCGAGAGTCGTCTGCCAGCCATGAGCGTCGAGAGCCGTCAGCCAGCCATGAGCGTCGAGAGCCGTCAGCCTGCCATGAGCGTCCAGATTCGTCAGTCAGCCATGAGCTGCCCTTCAGCCAGAAACGGCTATATACCCAGAACTGCCCCTCAGTCCAGAGCTGTCTCTCTGTCCGGAGCTGCCTTTCAGTCCGGAATTGCCCCTCTATCATGATCTCCCTCTCTATCTTGATCTACCTCTATATTCTGATCTATCCTTCTGTCTGGTGCTATCCCTCTGTCTTGATTTATCCCTCTGTCCCGGTGCTGTCCCTGTCATGGATGTTACTAAGAGGATTTTGTGGGGGTAAGATATGGGTGGACATTTTTAGGGGTAGATGGAGGCTAGGATTGATTATGGTGGGGTGGGGACCTCGCCCTCGGAGCCTGAGCCACCACCGTGGTCAGATGCCCACCCAGACCCTCCCCTAGACTTTGTGCTGGTGCGCCCGGTGTTCGCACCTTATGGGGGGGTTATGTCACGTTCCTGACCTATTTCTGTTAGTTTATGTGTGTTAGTTGGTCAGGACGTGAGGTTGGGTGGGCATTCTATGTTTTCTGTTTCTGTGTTGGTTTTGGGTTGCCTGGTATGGCTCTTAATTAGAGGCAGGTGTTTGGCGTTCCTCTAATTAAGAGTCATATTTAGGTAGGCGTTGTCACAGTGTTCGTTGTGGGTGATTGTCTTCCGTGTCTGTGTCTTTACACCACGCGGGACTGTTTACGGTTTGTTCGGTTTGTGTAGCCTATGTTCCTATTCGTGCGTTTTTCTTGTTTTATGTAAGTACGTCGTCTAGGTCTGTCTACACCGTTTGTTGTTTTTGTTAGTTTAATCAAGTTCGTGTTTTCGTTAAATAAATATGTCTTTTCACTACGCTGCGCCTTGGTTCCCTCAATACTCCTCCTCTTCCGAAGATGAAGAGGAGGAGGAATGCCGTTACAACAGGTAGCAATTTTTGTAGGCTACTAATGACCATCAGCAGCATCAGAGCTTGGAGAAGCCTTAATTACCGTGACTAAACGGTCATGTGGAATTTGACTGCCGTCATTACTCATTACCAGTGTGGCGGTAATACGGTTACCATAACAGCCATAGACAGGGGACAATAGAATGAAGTGAGGGCTGAGGGGACATAGTGGGGTACAGAGGGATATAATGGACAGACAGACAGACAGACAAGAGCCTGTCTTACCTGCTCAGTGGAGGCGGAGGGGAGCTGGGCCTTGTTGAAGTGGTCCCCTTGGTCTGAGGACACATAGATGACACGTGGGGCTCCCTAGGAGAGAATCAAATAGTCACAACGCAGATCTAACCAAGGCTCCCTGGGAGAGAATCAAATAGTCACAACGCAGATCTAACCAAGGCTCCCTGGGAGAGAATCACTTAGTCACAACACAGATCTAACCAAGGCTCCCTGAGAGAGAATCAAATAGTCACAACACAGATCTAACCAAGGCTCCCTGGGAGAGAATCACTTAGTCACAACACAGATCTAACCAAGGCTCCTGGGAGAGAATCACTTAGTCACAACACAGATCTAACCAAGGCTCCTGGGAGATAATCACTTAGTCACAACACAGATCTAACCAAGGCTCCCTGGGAGAGAATCACTTAGTCACAACACAGATCTAACCAAGGCTCCCTGAGAGAGAATCACTTGGTCACAACACAGATCTAACCAAGGCTCCCTGGGAGAGAATCACTTAGTTACAACACAGATCTAATCAAGGCTCCCTGGGAGAGAATCACTTAGTCACAACACAGATCTAACCAAGGCTTCCTGGGAGAGAATCACTTAGTCACAACACAGATCTAACCAATACTCCCTGGGAGAGAATCACTTAGTCACAACACAGATCTAACCAAGGCTCCCTGGGAGAGAATCACTTAGTCACAACACAGATCTAACCAATACTCCCTGGGAGAGAATCACTTAGTCACAACACAGATCTAACCAATACTCCCTGGGAGAGAATCACTTAGTCACAACACAGATCTAACCAAGGCTCCCTGGGAGAGAATCACCTAGTCACAACACAGATCTAACCAAGGCTCCTGGGAGAGAATCACTTAGTCACAACACAGATCTAACCAAGGCTCCTGGGAGAGAATCACTTAGTTACAACACAGATCTAACCAAGGCTCCTGGGAGAGAATCACTTAGTCACAACACAGATCTAACCAAGGCTCCCTGGGAGAGAATCACTTAGTCACAACACAGATCTAACCAAGGCTCCTGGGAGAGAATCACTTAGTCACAACACAGATCTAACCAAGGCTCCCTGGGAGAGAATCACTTAGTCACAACACAGATCTAACCAAGGCTCCTGGGAGAGAATCACTTAGTCACAACACAGATCTAACCAAGGCTCCTGGGAGAGAATCACTTAGTCACAACACAGATCTAACCAATACTCCCTGGGAGAGAATCACTTAGTCACAACACAGATCTAACCAATACTCCCTGGGAGAGAATCACTTAGTCACAACACAGATCTAACCAAGGCTCCCTGGGAGAGAATCACTTAGTCACAACACAGATCTAACCAAGGCTCCCTGGGAGAGAATCACTTAGTCACAACACAGATCTAACCAAGGCTCCTGGGAGAGAATCACTTAGTCACAACACAGATCTAACCAAGGCTCACTGGAAGAGAATCACTTAGTCACAACACAGATCTAACCAATACTCCCTGGAAGAGAATCACTTAGTCACAACACAGATCTAACCAAGGCTCCCTGGAAGAGAATCACTTAGTCACAACACAGATCTAACCAAGGCTCCTGGGAGAGAATCACTTAGTCACAACACAGATCTAACCAAGGCTCACTGGAAGAGAATCACTTAGTCACAACACAGATCTAACCAAGGCTCCTGGGAGAGAATCACTTAGTCACAACACAGATCTAACCAAGGCTCCCTGGGAGAGAATCACTTAGTCACAACACAGATCTAACCAAGGCTCCTGGGAGAGAATCACTTAGTCACAACACAGATCTAACCAAGGCTCACTGGAAGAGAATCACTTAGTCACAACACAGATCTAACCAATACTCCCTGGGAGAGAATCACTTAGTCACAACACAGATCTAACCAAGGCTCCTGGGAGAGAATCAAATAGTCACAACACAGATCTAACCAAGGCTCACTGGAAGAGAATCACTTAGTCACAACACAGATCTAACCAATACTCCCTGGGAGAGAATCACTTAGTCACAACACAGATCTAACCAAGGCTCCTGGGAGAGAATCAAATAGTCACAACACAGATCTAACCAAGGCTCCTGGGAGAGAATCACTTAGTCACAACACAGATCTAACCAATACTCCCTGGGAGAGAATCACTTAGTCACAACACAGATCTAACCAAGGCTCCTGGGAGAGAATCAAATAGTCACAACACAGATCTAACCAAGGCTCCCTGGGAGAGAATCACTTAGTCACAACACAGATCTAACCAAGGCTCCTGGGAGAGAATCACTTAGTTACAACACAGATCTAACCAAGGCTCCTGGGAGAGAATCACTTAGTCACAACACAGATCTAACCAAGGCTCCCTGGGAGAGAATCACTTAGTCACAACACAGATCTAACCAAGCAAGAACCACAATGTGGTGTAGGACTGTTGACTGACTGGACCAATGATAGGCAGAGTGAGTGGAAATAACACAGAATAACACAGAGTGTAAATGATTGTATATGTCAGCTTATATGCTGATACCCGTGTGTGTTTGTGTGTGTGTGTGTGCATGTGTGTGTGTGCATGTATGTGTACGCTTGCTTGCATGAGTGTGTGTGTGTGTGTGTGTGTGTGTGTGTGTGTGTGTGTGTGTGTGTGTGTGTGTGTGTGTGTGTGTGTGTGTGTGTGTGTGTGTGTGTGTGTGTGTGTGTGTGTGTGTCTCACCAGTGTCTCTATGACTGAGGTGAAGAGGAAGCTTCCTACATAGCCGAAGGAGAAGATGCTGTGTGCCACGGTGGTGAACGTCTTCCCCAGGTCTTCTGTCCTCTTCAGGAACAGCTCTCCTCTTCTGTCTGCCTCCACTAACGACACAACACATTACTAGACCAGCGCCCAAACAGAAGAAAACAAACTTGTCGCTAATTTTTTGGTTTCAAAATGTTTTGCTACGGTGTGTACTAATGAATATGACCCTGCTCTCACCTGTTCCTTTGGGACTGAAGCTGAAGAAGAGAGTGATGCCGGAGCCCCTGGCAAAATAAGGAGAGAGAGAGAGACCCAGTTAATAATCATATTTATTACATGTTGTTACTTTTTATTACATAGGGGCAAATCCTATAACTTACACTCAAGTAATTTTCACTTAGGCTCCCATTGATTGATATCAATGCATGACAAAGTGAAAATTTGCCTTTAGTGACTTAACAAATAGGAGCTTCTCACATAGTTGCCACCAGACCTGGGCTAAACATGCCAATTCAGTCAAACAACAGACAACAGACTGTAGACGTGTGTGCTTTATGAGCTCTGTGGGTTTACTACACTGATGTATTGAAGTCAGTATTTAGATTGAACACGACACACCTCCTCTCTTTGTCTGGGCACGGCTGATCAAACTGAGCTTTGTGGTGTGTGTGTGTATGTGTGTGTGCCCCGTTTGTTCTCACCACATGAAAGATTGTGTTCCTTCATGAACCTTTGTCCACACAGCCCCAAAGTCCAGAGAAAGCCACAGGCCGCCCTGCAAGTGAGAAAAGCATAGGAGAATGTGTATTTAATGCTGGAATATGTAACTTTTTGGGCGACCCGACCAAATTCCCATAGAAATGTGAGTTATAGATCTGTAATTCTCATTGAAAGCAAGTCTAAGAAGCGGTAGATCTGTTTTGTTTGAGCTATTTCTATGCTTCCTGTTATTAAGTTCGATTTTTGCGTCTTTTACTTTTGGTTTTGTACACCAGCTTCAAACAGTGGAAAATACAATATTTTTGGTTATTAAAAATATATTTCACAGCGGTTTAGATGGTACACTGATTATCTACACTATACTTGCTTGTTTTGTCACATAAACTGAAATTAGGTTAACTATTATATATGTTTCTACCAGGAAATGGCAGAGTGATGTATGTATGTATGTATGTATGTATGTATGTATGTATGTATGTATGTATGTATGTATGTATGTATGTATGTACAGTATGTATGTATGTGTGTGTGTGTGTGTGTGTGTGTGTGTTTGTGTGTGTATGTGCCCGTGTGTGCTCATGTGTGCGTATGTGTGAGGTGAGTGTGATCACAAAGAGCTAAAGAGCATGTTTGTTTATTTACTCACATCTATGCTGATGACCACTAAGTACTCGGGATTCAAGAAGTGGAAGGTGATTGGCTGGGCCGGGTGAAAAGGCAGCTGAACAGACTTAAACGACACTCCGGCGTCAGTTGAGGTAAAGATGACGCCACCGGGGTTGTCCAAAACTGGTGTGTCTGCAGTCAGAATCACCTGTCAATCAGAACAAGCACCATCGGTGATGGGAGGCTGTCTTAACGTGCATCTCAATAGTCTAAACTGGCTTCCTCCCCTTGTCTTCTCTATTGTCTTCATATAAATCACCTCCCCCAACATAAAACTATGAGGCCTCATCCTGGGGTGTATTCATTAGACGCCAAACAGACAAAAACAAACTGCAACAGACCTGAATTTGTCCAATAAGAAACGCTTGCTTTTGTTTCTGAACATTTTCCGTTGCAAATTGTTTTGCTACGTTGTGCCCTAATGGATACCACCCTGTTGTGGTTGTTTAGGAGTAATGGGTTTGGTGGTTTTGTTGTTCTCACTGTCTAGTCTTCACACCAGTGTTCTGAGCAGCGTGACCACAGTGGCATGTGGAGGAGTGTTGAAACTGAGCTGTGGTGGCTCAAGCTGATTGGACAGCAAGAACCAAGACGGCTGACGTGTCTGCACATGCACGCCAGACAGTCACTAACACACACACATACACACAGACATGCAGACACACACACAGACTGTCATCAGCCAGAATGCTTTCCTGCATGTACACTTGTGATCAGGCAGCTTACCTGTTGAGAGTTCCCTGGTCCAGCCAGAAGTCCAAATTCCTTCCTTATGAAGGTGTTGTTGATGAGATGAGAAATATCATAGAAAGACTTGCCATAGTCTGCACTGAGAGGGAAGTATAACAAGCCAAAATGTCAGAACACTGGCTCAGTTCATCTAGAGACACAAACAGACAGACAGACATATTGCCACCATCCACTAACCTGCGGTACAATCGTGAAGAACCGCCCTCGAAGAAGGAATCTAGAGGAGCACTGATTGTAGACAACACCAAGATTACCTGGTGGGACACAAATTAACACTTGACTAAACTTCACCATAACTGTACTATTACCAGTTTATGCACAGTTAGCAATTCCCATTTATCCACTCAATCACTCACTCAATCAATCACTCAATCAACAAATCAATCAATTAACCAATCAATTAACCAATCAATCAATCAACCAAATGAAAAAACTGTTGTCAAAGGTTTAAAAGGTTTCCTCTATCCTCGTCCCCTTTCCTTTCCTTCATCTGCATCGATGTGAGAGAACTAGACAGGTGAAAGCAAATTCCCTGTAGGCATCTATCACGTTTCCTCAGTGTCTGGTTACCCCAGGTGAAAGAGAGGAAACGAGGGGAGGAAGCTACTCCAGCGTACTGAGCTGCACCCCTTTCAGATGCACCCAATAAGTGATGATGACAATGAAGCTACATCCATCATCCATTAAGTGACGACCATACGTACTCCTGTCCCGTCTCCAACCCATGTGACAGTAAAACTGGAGCCATCGTCACCATGAAACCCTGTCTGGAGAGAGAGAAAGAGAGAGACAGAGACAAAGAGAGAGACAGAGAGAGAGAGAGAGAGACAGAGAGAGCGAGAGAGAGAGAGAGAGAGAGAGATAAGATGAGGGACAGTGTCTGACAGACCAACCAACCTGCACATGTCCTCTATGCTTATTGTTATTATTCAATGCATGGTTATTTTTACCCTTGGTTATTTTTGTTACTGTTGTCCAGTTGACAATATTGATTATTATTAATTATGTAAATATTGTAAATCTCCAAAGAAAGCTTTGGCACAAAGCAAATTGAATTGAGAAAGAGAGCGAGTGAGACTCAACTTAATCTTTTTCGTCACATACACCCATAACATCACACCTTCAGAGCTGATGAACCTTATGACAACCCAAGTAACCCTACCCTCAAAACTATCACACACAAAATCATTAATAAAGCAAGCATTAATCATCATGATGACATATCATGATACATTTGCATTTATTTATGCAATTGCAAAATAAAACTGCGGTGTTGATGCTATAGTAATTGATAAAGTACGTCAAAAACAGCACTGACATAGCTCTCACCTCGTGTGTATTTTGATCCAACACCCGGTGTTCTAATGGTGTGAGAGGGAGTTTACAAGCGGTGAAAGTGGGTCTTGGAGAAGCTGTGGTATCCCTTTCTGGCCGTGAGAGGACTTGGCGTTGGTCCCCATCTTGCTGAGTCTGATGGAAAGACACCGTTCTCCGGTTTCGTTGCTCTTTGCACTGACCCCCCACACCCAGAAGAAGCAAGCATGCCCCACCGAGGACCAAAAGTCTCCAAGTCATTTTGATGTGGCGGGCTAAATAATGGTAAAGTTCCAAATCCCACAGTTCGGGTCACGTATGACAGACTAGCACTGCCTATCGCTTCAGGCGACAAGTGTCGCACTTGAATGGCTGGGGGGCGGAGAGACACATGTTTGACGAGTCATTTACCTAAAATCTGCTGCCAGTGGGTATATCAACGGTTGTTTGCCCCCATGCCGCATCCAAGTGATGTCCATACATATATATACTACAAAACCTCTTTCATATCAGCCACTATAACGCCTTTGCAAATACTAATAGTAAGCTAAGACTCAATGTTAACGCTATAGTAGCTATAGGCTAAATTCCCTGTAGCATAACAAGTAATTTATGTATTACAAGTGTGAGAAAAGTATCTCCCACCATAGCAACATATCTACAGTAGTCTGCAAAGTATTACTACATAGGACTAAGCAATCTGCCTAATAGATGTAATGTCATCAGCAACTATTTATGCCCTTCTCTCTTTTCCGGCACACAGTAAAACAACTGCTCCAACACCGCGAGATGGCGCAGTTGGCCTATTTTTTTTTTTTTACCGTTATTTTACCAGGTAAGTTGACTGAGAACACGTTCTCATTTGCAGCAACGACCTGGGGAATAGTTACAGGGGAGAGGAGGGGGATGAATGAGCCAATTGTAAACTATGAGAGAACACTGTAGCCACTCGTACCAATTCCTTTAGTGATGTTTTGATTAGTGATTGTTATTATTATTATTTTTTTACAAGTTCATGTAGACCTGTTGTTTCTGATGAGTTGACTTGGCTAGAGAGAGAGAGGAGATTTAGTAACATCTACATTCAATAGGTCCCTCAGCGCTCAATAACATTTTTGAGGAGTGTCAGGACTTCTACCGAAGTCGGTTCCTCTCCTTGTTCGGGCGGTGTTCGGCGGTCGACGTCACCGATCTTCTAGCCATTACAGATCCATTTTTAATTTTCCATTTGTTTTGTCTTTTTCCCACACTCCTGGTTTTCATTCTCTCATTATGTGTTGTGTATTTACCCTCTGTTCCCCCCGTGTCTTTGTGTGGTATTATTTGTTTGTAAGTGCTTGTGCACATGTTGCCTGGTGCGCGTCGGGTTTTGTACCCAAGTTGTTATTTTTTTGATGCCGTTGGTTTTACTATTAAACTGCTCCGGCTATTACCTAGTTCTGCGCTCCTGCGTCTGACTGCCCTGCCATCAGTTACGCACCCCTTACAAGGAGACCATCATTAGACAAGCAAGAAAGATCATATCGGACTCCACACGTGTACTAAACATTGAGTCCCAGCTGATGCAACCAGGAAGGTGTTATAGGGCTAGATTTCTCAAAGTGGGGTCCAGGGACCACTGGCCAAATCTCAAAATACTATATATATGTATATAGTATTTTGAGATTTACAATGCAAAGGCATAGTACAACATGATGTGACTAGTAGCACCAGTGGCTAATAGCCTGGTGCATTTCATTATTTTATATACATTGAGTTATTTTATTAATATTTTATTTATATATATATATATATATATATAAACTGGGTGGTTCGAGGCCTGAGCACTGATTGGCTGACAGCCGTTGTATATCAGACCAGATACCATGTGTATGACAAAACATTTATTTTTACTGCTCTAATTACGTTGGTAACCAGTTTATAATAGCGATAAGGCTATTCGGGATTTGTGATATATGGCCAATATACCACGGCTAAGGGCTGTGTCCAGGCATTCCGCAATTCATCGTGCCTAAGAACAGCCCCATATACCACACTTCCTCGGGCCTTATTGATTAAATATATATATATATATATATATATATATATATATATATATATATATATATATATATATATATATGTATATATATATACACTGCTCAAAAAAAAAAGGGAACACTTAAACAACACAATGTAACTCCAAGTCAATCACACTTCTGTGAAATCAAACTGTCCACTTAGGAAGCAACACTGATTGACAATAAATTTCACATGCTGTTGTGTAAATGGAATAGACAACAGGTGGAAATTATAGGCAATTAGCAAGACACCCCCAAAAAAGGGGTGGTTCTGCAGGTGGTGACCACAGACCACTTCTCAGTTCCTATGCTTCCTGGCTGATGTTTTGGTCACTTTTGAATGCTGGCGGTGCTCTCACTCTAGTGGTCGCATGAGACGGAGTCTACAACCCACACAATTGGCTCAGGTAGTTCAGCTCATCCAGGATGGCACATCAATGCGAGCTGTGGCAAGAAGGTTTGCTGTGTCTGTCAGCGTAGTGTCCAGAGCATGGAGGCGCTACCAGGAGACAGGCCAGTACATCAGGAGACGTGGAGGAGGCCGTAGGAGGGCAACAACTCAGCAGCAGGACCACTACCTCCGCCTTTGTGCAAGAAGGAGCACTGCCAGAGCCCTGCAAAATGACCTCCAGCAGGCCACAAATGTGCATGTGTCTGCTCAAACGGTCAGAAACAGACTCCATGAGGGTGGTATGAGGGCCCGACGTCCACAGGTGGGGGTTGTGCTTACAGCCCAACACCGTGCAGGACGTTTGGCATTTGCCAGAGAACACCAAGATTGGCAAATTCGCCACTGGCGCCCTGTGCTCTTCACAGATGAAAGCAGGTTCACACTGAGCACATGTGACAGACGTGACAGTCTGGAGAACGTTCTGCTGCCTGCAACATCCTCCAGCATGACCGGTTTGGCGGTGGGTCAGTCATGGTGTGGGGTGGCATTTCTTTGGGGGGCCGCACAGCCCTCCATGGGCTCGCCAGAGGTAGCCTGACTGCCATTAGTTACCGAGATGAGATCCTCAGACCCCTTGTGAGACCATATGCTGGTGCGGTTGGCCCTGGGTTCCTCCTAATGCAAGACAATGCTAGACCTCATGTGGCTGGAGTGTGTCAGCAGTTCCTGCAAGAGGAAGGCATTGATGCTATGGACTGGCCTGCCCGTTCCCCAGACCTGAATCCAATTGAGCACATCTGGGACATCATGTCTCGCTCCATCCACCAACGCCACGTTGCACCACAGACTGTCCAGGAGTTGGCGGATGCTTTAGTCCAGGTCTGGGAGGAGATCCCTCAGGAGACCATCCGCCACCTCATCAGGAGCATGCCCAGGCGTTGTAGGGAGGTCATACAGGCACGTGGAGGCCACACACACTACTGAGCCTCATTTTGACTTGTTTTAAGGACATTACATCAAAGTTGGATCAGCCTGTAGTGTGGATTTCCACTTTAATTTTGAGTGTGACTCCAAATCCAGACCTCCATGGGTTGATAAATTTGATTTCCATTGATAATTTTTGTGTGATTTTGTTGTCAGCACATTCAACTATGTAAAGAAAAAAGTATTTAATAAGAATAGTTCATTCATTCAGATCTAGGATGTGTTATTTTAGTGTTCCCTTAATTTTTTTGAGCAGTGTATATACATACACTACCGTTCAAAGTCACTTAAATGTCCTTGTTTTCCATGAAAACATACAGTACATGAAATGAGTTGCAAAATGAATAGGAAATATAGTCAAGACGTTGACATGGTTGCTTCTTTAATCAGAACAACAGTTTTCAGCTGTGCCAACATGATTTAAAAAGGGTTTTCTAATTATCAATTAGGCTTTTAAAATTATAAACTTGGATTAGCTAACACAATGTGCCATTGGAACACAGGAGTGATGGTTGCTGATAATGGGCATCTGTACACCTATGTAGATATTCCATAAAAAATCTGCCGTTTCGAGCTACAATAGTCATTTACAAGATTAACAATGCCTACATTGTATTTCTCATCAATTTGATGTTATTTTAATCGACAAAAAAATGTGCTTTTCTTTCAAAAACAAGGACATGTCTAAATGACCCCAAACTTTTGAACGGTAATGTATATATATATATATTTACATGTAATTATTTTAAGAATGTTACTAATAACAACAGATTAAACATATTTTGGCCAAGGGATCTGTGGATTAAGTTTAGAGGGTACAACACATGTAGGCCTAATATTATGAATCTACAATTCAGGTTGGTAGCCCTGTCCTGCAGTCAAATGACTACTGGCCTCATGGATGGAATGTTATTCATATTTTTCATAAATAAACTTTTTTTTTTTTCAACTGGTTTTGTTATATTTCAGTCTTCTGTGATGTATATAAAGTGTAATATTTTGTTGCAAACTCTAAATTCAATAGATTTCAACTCTATATCTGACATGGTACAGGTGTCTCCTTTTTTAAAGCCCATAACCATGTGTGTGAGTTGTATACTTTGGTTTCAAAGTAGATTTCTTTAAGACTGCCAAGAAACACTCTGTGACCCTGATTTAGCCCACTGCAGTAAAGGGTTAACCCTGGGCAACATGGGCATGGGAGGCGCACAGGGATATTGGTATCCACAGTACTCCATCAATTATTTATTTTTTACATAAATGCACTGCAATTTTTAAATATTTTTTTATTTAACCTTTATTTAAGTTGGCAAGTCCGATAAGAACAAATTCTTATTTACAATGACGGCCTACACCGGCCAAACCCAGGCGACGCTGGGCTAATTGTGCGCCGCCAAATGGGACTCCCAAACACCGCCGGTTGTGATACAGCCTGGATTCGATCCAGGGTGTCTGTAGTGACGCCTTAAGCACTAAGATGCAATGCCTTAGACTGCTGCGCTACTCGGGAAAAACGGCACAATGTGTGTAGAATTGCAGGATATTAGCTTTAAAGTTGGAAGAACAAAAAATCTCTCTGCCCCATGATAAAATGCGTAGAACTGCAGGAAATTAGCTAGAAAACTGCTAAATGTCCTCTCCGATGCCAGTAGGTGGGGCTTTAAAATGTTCCATCACAAGGCCTGAGACTTGGTTCGTCCAGCCATGTACAACCCTGGAGTTGTGTTCTGATTATTAGGGGGGTCCCTTACAAATTTGCTATCACAAAAGGGTTCCATGGCCCCAAAAAGTTTGAGAACCCCTGTAATGCCGCGATGCAGGCTGAACAGATATAAACATTATTTTGTCCCCATGTCAATAGATTTTGTAAACAGCAGAGGAAACACAGAGGTTGATTAGGGAGATAGCAATAATGGACTTGAGCCTGGCCTGTAGGACTTACATCATGTGGAACCTAAGTCACAGCCTTGCTGGCATGACATTTTTTTTTTTGAGTGGGTGATATTCTATGTATGTTGTGTCAATTGTATGTATTTATGTGGAATCGGCAGCACTCTTTAATTGTCCAAGTCAAATTTCCCCTCTGGGACAATGAAGTATATCAAATCAAATTATATGCAAGATGAGAGAGCAACTTACATCTTAGATGCAAGGGCATAGTACAAAATGATATGGCTAGTAGCACCAGTGGCTAATATCCTGGCATAGAAGCATCGCATTTCAGTCAATAGTAGCATTGTATAATAGCCCCAGTGGCTAAAAGGGCTAACCTAAAGACTATAGTGATTCTGAATGATGTAAAGGCCTACATCATTACAGAAGTTGGTCGATATAAAACTGATACATAAACTTTCAGTTGAACATTGAGAATAGTTAGACATCTACTGTTTTCTCATCATGTAGCATTTTCAGTTAATTTATTTGATTGTTTCTTGTGTGATCTGTGATGGAAAACACCTGCAGCCTATACTATACCCTATTTGATGCTGTGTGATCAGTGAAGCAGGTTACTCATGTTACTGTATATTTGAAAGCAAAGCTATGTAAGGATATTGCATCCGGCTAGGTTTCTCCTGCATCCTTATTCATTCATACAAAAAAAAGGGAGTGGTCAAAAAACAAGCAATAGTGTCTATTAATTTAATTGACAATAACCTATAAAAGTGTTTAGTCTTCACAACTTTTTTTATGACACAATATTACAGTGCATGATGAACAGTCAATTAGTGCATAATGTAGCCCTTTTTCTTTTACCCTTCATGTGATCTTCAATATACAACAAATAGCCCACATGATATAGGCAATGCCATGTATAGATTAGTAATTTTTTGTCATTTAGCAGACGCTCCCATCCAGAGCGATTTAGCGTTTGCTAAATTAAGTAACTTGCTCAAGGGCACAGACAGATTCTTCCCCCGTCAGCTCGGGGATTCAAACCTGCGACCTTTCAGTTACTGCCCCAACGCTCTACCTGCTGTCCTACCAAGTATTAGTATAGTATAGAGTGGATAGAACTACATAGTAATAGCTGTCAATATGACCTAGTACTTAAAGTAATAGCCTACTATAAACATCAACTAGGGTGTTCTTCAAATGTGCAAAACAAGTTAAACAACTCATCAAACCCGTAGTGACCTGTATAAATAAAATCCCACTGCGCACAGACGTCAGTTCAACGTCTAGTTCTAAATTGCACAATTCAACAAAAAATATCACCATGTCATTGGATTCAGGTTAAAAAAGAGACAGAGTTGCCATAAATTGATTACTTTTTGAAATCCAATCAGTTTTCCACTCTCATTCAACGTCATCACATATATTTTTCGGGGGTTGAAATGACGTGGTAACAGCGTTGATTCAACCAGTTTTTGCCCAGTGGGAGTGGAACACCAACCAGTGAAACTGAATGATGAAAGGCTCAATAATGTTTTGTAAAAATCAGTGTACACGTTGTGTAGTGCATGCAGTAATTGACAAACGAAAACATAACATAAGCCAAGCCTGTTCGTGTTAATTCTACTCCACATGACGTCCTCATAGGGATCCAATGCGTTTGGTACTTCCTGAACCTCTCGAATGGGTTGAAGACATCCGTATGTCAGTACTGCTGTCCAACTGTAAATATTCTGCAGCATCCGCGTCTTGTACATACATGAGACCCCCAATTGAATCCACCATTCCCATCAGCGCGGCGAGGACAGTGAACGCTGTCCCGATAAAGAACATCTTCAAGACGTCTGTCATCATAGCTTCTCCAGTGAAATGGACCTGGCCTTGGGTTGAACAACCGCAGCGTCACCTTCACAAACAGACATACTATTAATTACATGTGTTTTGTTGTTTGTACTCTTTTCCATGTATTTTCCTAAACGTATACTACATTACTATTACATAACCGGGAACGCAACCACACATTAACCGCGTGATCGGAAAGTAGACTACCAAAAGGGACGCTACCAGAAACTGTTAAGTACTTACAATATGCCTGCCGATTTTAAACTTCAACTTGTGCTGAGTAGTTTAACTCCCGATCCAAGGTTGGCGTGGAAGACAGACTTTCCTTGCTTTCGAGGCTTTAGATATTCATCAAGTTTTCTTTAAAACGCTTTGAAAACAGTCGCGGTAAATAAGTTACTCCCCTCTTGATATCAGACGTCAATGAATGTCATGATGCATCGCAGCGATTCTCTTGCTTCAAAGCTTGTGTGTAATGACATCATCAAATAGATGGGAATTTCCAATTCTTGATACATAGGCCTGCAAATGATTTAATTTTAGTCTCTTTCACAGATAACTCACGCAAGATGTCAGAAAAGGCTACTGAAGTCTGATTGGACTTGGTTGGACTACTTGCCTGTGTGATAAGACAAGTGCTCTATATATTTTATATTTTGCCTATTCCCATCCCACCAAGAAATAAAATGACATAGCAGTTAAGAATGTAACCACCCTAGACCCTTTAGTTGTTTGACAAGCCACTCAACAAGTAGCTCCGGGAAGTTAGGAGTTGTTGCACAATGCTTTCTTTCCCACAGTTCTGAGACACATTTAGCTTTAGGCTACTTTCTGTGTGCGTCAAAGAGAGCGATTACACATACATTAGTAGGTTCAGCTTTATACTCTGTGGTTTGCTTTTACAGTACTATTGACATACACCCACACCCTCCTCTACCCCTTGAGTAACCTTTCGGCTTTCATATATAATCAGACAGAGGTACACTGAAAAGGGGACTTCCACATTAGGCTGTGATTTGGGTACTAGTTTCGCCCAGCAAATTTCACAATTTAAGCATCAGCTTTCTGTAGAATCAGTGAATCAAACAACCAATCAGTATTGTTGTAGGCCTATTGTGGCCTGTCACTTGCTATTTGCTGTCAGTCAGTCATACACTCTCATGTTTCTCCAAGGACTTGACATTGACCACAGGGAGCAAATGGACGGAAATTCACTGAGCTGCTAAAGGCACTCTGGGTAAAAGTTAACCAAGGATGGGACTTACTGGTTAAATAAAGGTTAAATAAACAAATATTATTCTGAATAATAGCATATAAATTATATGACTTGGCTTTTTTATTAAGGTCCCCCTTCAGGTCCATTTTTAAATGGGTCACATTGTTTTGTTTCTGGTCACGCCCACTGGGCAAAAACTGGTTGAATCAACGTTGTTTCCATGTAATTTAAACAACAAAACATTTAAATCGCTGATGTTGAATCAACATGGAAAACTAATTGGATTTGCAAAAAGTAATCAAAATAAAATACGTTTTCCCTTTTTTCAACCTGTCCAATGACATGGTGACATTTTTTGTTGATTTCAAGTTGAATTCACGTTAGTTGACAACTCAACTCAATGTAAATAAAAACTAGACATTGAATTGACATGCCCCTGGAGTGCCCCTGTCTATCCGTAAAAAAATGAATACAAATTGTGCTGTCTGGTTTGCTTAATATAAGGAATTAGACTTTAGACTTTTAAGTAGTATTTTACTGGGTAACTTTCATTTTTACTTGAGTCATTTCCTATTATGGTATCTTTACTTTTATCTTTTATTCAAATATGACAATTGGGTACTTTTTCCACAACTGGGCAATCCCCACCAGACATAATATAGAACCCTACAAACCTCAGTAAACTAAAACTAGTAACTGTATTAGTAGGCCTAACGGTATTTTCTATAGGATAGCTCTCCAAAGATGAGTCACACCATATTTAATATTCTTGAAGCTAACAAGGACCTGCCTAAATGACTATCGACCCATAGCACTCATGTCTGTAGCCATGAAGTGCTTTGAAAGGCCGGTCATGGCTCACAACACCATTATCCCAGAAACCCTAGACCCACTCCAATTTGCATACCGCCCTAACAAATCCACAAATGATGCAATCTCTATTGCACTCCACAATGCCCTTTCGCACCTGGACAAAAGGAACACCTATGTGAGATTGCTATTCATTGACTACAGCTCAACGTTCAACACCATAGTGCCCTCAAAGCTCATCACTAAGCTAAGGACCCTGGGACTAAACACCTCCCTCTGCACCTGGATCCTGGACTTCCTGACGGGCCGCCCCCAGGCGGTAAGGGTAGGCAACAACACATCCGCCATGCTCATCTTCAACACAGGGGCCCCTCAGGGGTGCGTGCTCAGTCCCCTCCTGTACTCCCTGTTCACTCATGACTGCACGGCCAGGCACGACTCCAACACCATCATTAAGTTTGCAGATGACACAACAGTGGTAGGCCTGATCACCGACAACAATGAAACAGCCTATAGGGAGGAGGTCAGAGACATGGCCGTGTGGTGCCATGACAACAACCTCTCCCTCAACGTGATCAAGACAAAGGAGATGAATCACCGCTTTGTATGGCAACTGCTCGGCCTCTGACCGCAAGGCTCTACAGAGTGTAGTGCGTACGGCCCAGTACATCAGTGAGGCAAAGCTTCCTGCCATCCAGGACCTCTATACCAGACGGTGTCAGAGGGAGGCCCTAAAAATTGTCAAAGACTCCAGCCACCCTAGTCATAGACTGTTCTCTCTGCTACCGCACAGCAAGTGGTACCGGAGCGCCAAGTCTAGGTCCAAGAGGCTTCTAAACAGCTTCTACCCCCAAGCCATAAGACTCCTGAACATCTAATCAAATGGCCACCCAGACTATTTGCATTGTCCCCGTTCCCCCCCCCCCCCCCCTTTACACCTCTGCTACTCTCTGTTGTTATCATCTATGTATAGTCACTTTAATAACTCTACCTACATGTACATATTCCCTCAACTAACCGGTGCCCCCGCACATTGACTCTGTACCGGTACCCCCCTGTATATATTCTCGCTATTGTTGTTTTCATGCTGCTCTTTAATTACTTGTTACTTTTATTTCTTATTCATATTTTTTTCTTTAAACTGCATTGTTGGTTAGGGGCTCGTAAGTAATAATTTCACTGTAAGGTCTACACCTGCTGTATTCGGGCCACATGTGACAAAAATTTGATTTGATTTGACTGGGGAATGTCCAGACAAATGATTAGTAGCTTGTCCTCAGAAGGAATGTATGGAGGAAATCACAGGGGATATTGCATTAAAAGTCCATGACCACTAGACAGCGATGATTAACATTAAAACACCAGGGCAGCAACCTGGGCCCGTTTTATAAGCGTCTCAGTGTATTAGGGAAAGGGGAATACCTAGTCAGCTGTACAACTGAACACATTCAACCGAAGTGTGTCTTCTGCATTGAACCCTTCTGAATGAGAGAGGTGTATTTAACAATGCCTTAGAGTAGGAATGAGGATCAAGTATCACTTTGCCTTTCAGATCACAATGGATCAGATGATCAGGGACAGGGGTAGAGGACCTGCTCCTAGATCCGCACTCCAACTCTGAGACTCCTCATGAATACTGGCACAGGGGTGTCAAAGTCATTTCACTCAGATTACTATATTTCTGTTCCAGCTAATGCCAGCAGGGAAATATAGATGCGCATTGCGGGTAAAACGATGACAACCTAATGGCTGTGCGGTACAAAATAACCCACTGTGACACAATATACATTAAAGCAGTAACTCAACGAAAAATAAAATCCCCAACAATTTTAAATACTGTATTCAACGAGGCTATATTGCAGGGGAGGTTGGTGGGAGGAACGGGCTGGAATGGATTCAATGGAATGGAGTCAAACATGTGGTTTTTCATATATTTGATGTTTTTGATACTGTTCCATTTATTCTATTCCAGCCATTACAATGAGCCCATCCTCCTATAGCTCCTCCCACCAGCCTCCTCTGGTTGAGAGCTGATGGCCACAAGATGGTGGGCCATATTCAATGCCCTACATTAGACAAATCATGGTCAAAGCCGCAAACATGAGGATCAAGCAGTGAATGTTTGGACAAAATGTTTGCGTCTAATGGCGATCCAGCGTACCAGTACTTGCATTGAGTTTAAAATTGCAGGGCTGCACATCTGCGTACTTTTGTTACGCAACGTCATTTTGCTTATCTACTTGTAGTTCTTGCATTGCATGCATGTGTAAATTAGGCTTTGAAAGATTTGAAGGCCAACATATAGGATTATGTCCAGAATAAAAGAGAAAAAAGTGAATTTGGCAAAGTAGTCTAGTGTAGGCCTAGGAAGTATTCTGTGAAAAGAGAGCACTGTTCTATCAAAGTGGCTAAATGTGACATGAGTTAGGCAGGGGGGTTCTATATTCAGGTCATCTGGTGGAGGATGTCCTCAGTCCACCCACACACACACACACACACACACACACACACACACACACACACACACACACACACACACACACACACACACACACACACACACACACACACACACACACACACACACACACAGGGCTCTTTTGTTTGGCTCGTCATCGCTAGGTTGAGGAATCTCGTGCCCGACGTTTGTCTTAGTTCTGCTCAATGAGTGTCCACACAAAGACTGGTCTCATTCATTGATCCTAATTGTCCCTAGAATTTCTAAGCAAACAGCGGGAGGCAGGGCTTTCTCCTATAGATCTCCATTTTTATGGAACAGTCTGCCTACCCATGTGAGAGACGCAGACTCGGTCTAAACCTTTAAGTCTTTACTGAAGACTTATCTCTTCAGTGGGTCATATGATTGAGTGTAGTCTGGCCCAGGAGTGTGAAGGTGAACGGAAAGGCTCTGGAGCAACGAAACGCCCTTGCTGTCTCTGCCTGGCCGGTTCCCCTCTCTCCACTGGGATTCTCTGCCTCTAACCCTGTTACAGGGGCTGAGTCACTGGCTTACTGGTGCTCTTTCATGCCGTCCCTGGGAAGGGTGCGTCACTTGAGTGGGTTGAGTTACTGACGTGATCTTCCTGTCTGGGTTGGCGCCCCCCCTTGGTTTGTGCTGTGGTGGAGATCTTTGTTGGCTATACTCGGCCTTGTCTCAGGATTATAAGTTGGTGGTTGAAGATATCCCTCCAGTGGTGCGGGGGCTGTGCTTTGGCAAAGTGGGTGGGGTTATATCCTTCCTATTTGGCCCTGTCCGGGGTTATCTTCGGATGGGGCCACAGTGTCTCCTGGCCGCTCCTGTCTCAGCCTCCAGTATTTATGCTGCAGTAGTTTGTGTCGGGGGGCTAGGGTCAGTTGGTTATACCTGGAGTACTTCTCCTGTCTTATCCAGTGTCCTGTGTGAATTTAAGTATGCTTTCTCTAATTCTCTCGTTCTCTCTTTCTTTCTCTCTCTGAGAACCTGAGCCCTAGGACCATACGTCAGGACTACCGGGCATGACGACTCCCTGCTGCCCCCAGTCCGCCTGGCCTTGCTGCTATTCCAGTTTCAACGGTTCTGCCTGCGGTTACGGAACCCCTACCTGTCCCAGACCTGCTGTTTTCAACTCTTAATGATCGGCTATGAAAAGCCAACAGATTTATTCCTGATTATTATTTGACCATGCTTGTCATTTATGAACATTTTGAAAATCTTGGCTCTCTCTAATTTTCTCCTTCTCTCTTTCTTTCTCTCGGAGGACCTGAGCCCTGGGACCATACGTCGGGAGTGCCGGGCGTGGTGGCTCCTTGCTGTCCCCAGTCCGCCTGGCCTTGCTGCTGTTCTGCCTGCGGTTATGGAACCGCCACCTGTCCCAGACCTGTTGTTTTTCAACTCTTAATGATCGGCTATGAAAAGCCAACTGAATATTATTCATGATTATTATTTGACCATGCTTGTCACTTATGAACATTTTTGAACATCTTGGCATAGTTCTGTTATAATCTCCACCCGGCACAGCCAGAAGAGGACTGGCCACCCCTCATAGCCTGGTTCCTCTCTAGGTTTCTTCCTAGGTTTTGGCCTTTCTAGGGAGTTTTTCCTAGCCACCGTGCTTCTACACCTGCATTCTAGCTGTTTGGGGTTTTAGGCTGGGTCTCTGTACAGCACTTCGAGACATTAGCTGATGTACGAAGGGCTATATAAAATAAACTTGATTGATTGATTGAGTATACAAAACATTAAGAACACTCGCTCTTTCCGTGATATAGACTGACCAGGTGAAAGCTTTGATCCCTTATTGATGTCACTATACTACTTCAATCAGTGTAGATGAATGGGAGAAGACGGGTCAAATAAAAATGTTTAAGCCTTGAGACAATTGAGACATGTATTGTGTATGTGTGCCATTCAGAGGGTGAATGAGCAAGACAAAATATTTAAGCGCTTTTGAGCGGGTTATAGCAGTAGGTGCCAGGTGCACTGGTTTGTGTGTCAAGAACTGCAACGCTGCTGGGTTTTTCACACTCAACAGTTTCCCGTGTGTATCAAGAATGGTCCACCATCCAAATGACATCCAGCCAACTTGACACAACTGCAGGAAGCATTGGAGTCAACATGGGCCAGCATCCCTGTGGAACGCTTTCCACACCCTGTATAGTCCATGCCCCGATGAATTGAGGCTGTTCTGAGGGCTAAAGGGGATGGTGCAACTCAATATTAGGGAAGTGTTCTTAATGTTTTGTATACTCAGTGTAGAGTGGACGTAACAGTAAATGTAAATCCGGGGCACTCAAATTGTATGATATGTTACATTTGGTGTGGTTACATAAGACAGAAGGTTAATAACCTTTTACTGCAGTGGGCTAAATCAGAGTCACACACAGTGACACACACTTTGAAACAAAAGTATACACCTCGCACACATGGTTATGGGCTTAAGAAAAAGAAGACACCCGTACCATGTCAGATATAGAGTTTGCATCCCAATATTACACTTTATATACATATACCGTCACGTCTATTCCCGCTAATCCCCTCTGGTGTTCGACGTCGCTGGTTTACTAACTACCGGTCCTGGCAACCATCATTACGCACACCTGCGCTTCATCATGAGGCACACCTGGACTCCATTACCTCATTTATTACCTCCCCTTTATCTGGCACTACATTAGGTTCTTTCCCCAGGCAGTATTGCTTGTGTTTCATATCAAGATGCTACTCCTGTGTTGTATCGTTCCATGTTTGTTATATTAAACTTACCACCTGCACCTGCTTCTCGACTGCCAGCGTCTGTTTCTACAGCATTAGTGGATTCCGGTGCCGCGGGGAACTTTACTGACCAGACTCTTGCCTTCTCTCTTAACATCACCGCATACCTGCTCTCCTCTCCTTTCCATGTTCAAGCCCTCGATAATCGTCCATTAGGTCCCGGGACCATCACACTCATCACCGACCCACTCACCCACACTGTGGTCCATCCGTCAGGAGAACATTCCCTTCATCACCAGCTCACAAGATCATCCTCGGCCTCCCTTGGCTTCAAAGCCATAACCCCACCATCTGATGGTCGGGGATGAAAATCATGGACTGGGCACCCGAATGCCGGAGGGCCTGCATTCCCATCCCCTTTGGTTCCACGTCGGTTGAGAGTCCTGTGGTTGCCCTTCAGCCCAACATCCCGAAGGTATACCAGGACCTGGGGAAGGTATTTTCCAAAACCTGCGCCACCCGTCTCCCTCCTCATCGCCCCTGGGACTTTGCCATTGACCTGCTTGCAGGCTCTGCGCCCCTACCCAGACACATCTACCCTCTGTCGGTGGTTGAAACCAAGGCCATGGAGGAGAACATCCATGAGGCGCTCCAACAAAGTTTCATCCACACCTTCTGCAGACTTCTTCTTCGTGGCCAAGAAGGATGGAGGGTTACGCCCGTGTATTGATTACAAGAGGACACAATGACATCACCACCAAGTACCGTTACCCTCTCCCATTGGTGCCATCGAACAGCTCCGCGTGGCCCGGTTCTTTACCAAATTGGACCTGCGGAGTGCATACAATCTCATCCGCATCCGGGAGGGAGATGAATGGAAGACAGCTTTTAGCATGATGTCTGGTCACTACGAGTGCTTGGTGATGCCATTTGGCTTAGCCAATGCTCTGTCAGTGTTCCAGGCATTCATCAATGAGGTGTTCCGGGATATGCTCGGAAGCCAGGTGGTTGTGTATATCGACGACATCCTGGCTACCTTGGAGGATCACATCGCTCACGTCCGAGGAGTCCTGGAACGCCTCCTGGCTAACCAACTGTTTGTCAAGGCTGAGACGTACCAGTTTCATCAGGAGGCTGTCTCCTTCCTAGACTACCAAATCAGCCCGCAAGGAGTGAAGATGGACGTCAAGAAGATAGATGCAGTCAGGTTATGGCCAGTCCCAACCACCATAAAAGAGTTAAAACGTTTTTGGGGGTTTGCCAACTTCTACTGCCGTTTCCTCAGGAGCTTTAGCTCCATCGCCGCTCCTCTCTCCTCTCTCCTCAAGGGTGGTCCCCAAAGGTTGGTGTGGAGTCCCGGTGTACTAACCACCAGTCCTGGCAACCATCATTACGCACACCTGCGCTTCATCATGAGGCACACCTGGACTCCATTACCTCATTTATTACCTCCCCTTTATCTGGCACTACATTAGGTTCTTTCCCCAGGCAGTATTGCTTGTGTTTCATATCAAGATGCTACTCCTGTGTTGTATCATTCCATGTTTGTTATATTAAACTTACCACCTACACCTGCTTCTCGACTGCCAGCGTCTACGTTACAATCACAGAAGACTGAAATATAACAAAACTGTTTGACATAGAAAACACTGGATTTTTGTTGTAATTAAAAAAATAAAAAAATAATGAATTATTATTAATAACATTCCACCCATGAGACCAAAGAGGGTGCTTTTGGTCACTGACTGCAGGAAAGGGGCACGGCCAACACCACTTTGCCACACACTGCACATGAGACTCATTATCATTATGGTAATCCAGTGAATGCGTGGGGGGGGGGGGGGGGGGGGGGTCACACACATTAGTACATGAACGGAAGGGTCACAAAGACAGAGTACAAATAATGGACTAAAGTGACCCAACTCCCTATGCCATTGTGTGTGTGCATGCATTTGTATATATGCTTGAGAGGTAAACAACACAGAGGGGCACAACGGAACTTGAATTGACACACATATCACATGGATAGCAGTGTGTGATTTCCACGAAAGTTTAGAGTAACAAGCGTGCTGATCTCACGTTAGGCTTCGGCTCCAGTGTTAACCTAGCTGTGAAAAGAGGGTTCCATGGAGTGGTTGACTGGGGGGTTGACTGCACGGACAAGGATGGGGCGTTGCTATGCTCTCCACGGGCAGCATAAGAGGATTTTCCGTCCTCGAGTCTGAGCAACTGTCACAAACACTCAGTCACCTGTTCCTGATCCCTTTCAGACACCAGGTCTCGAGTGGGAGAAAGGGGTGATGGGGAGATACCTCTTTCTCAGTGGTACCTATTTCTTTCCCTTTCTCTTTCTCAGCCTCTTTCTCTGACATTGTTTTTAAAAAATGAAGAGAGAAGCCCATTTAAGATGTTTTCCCCATTGCAACTTTCTGTTGACATATACAGTGCATTCAGAAAGTATTAAGACCCCTAGAATTTTTCCACATTTTGTTACGTTACAGCCTTATTCTAAATGGATTAAATACATTTGTGTAACGGCAGTCTACGTCGTCCTCCTCCTCAGGCGAGGAGAGGCGAGAAGGATCAGAGGACCAATGCGCAGCGTGGTAATTAGACATAATGAATTTAATCAAACAAAACAAGACAAGACACACAAAACTGACAAAACACACTAACCGTCACAGTCCCGTGTAGCACCAACACTGACACAGGAACACTCACCCACAAACAAACAGTGAGAACAGCCTACCTTAATATGGTTCTCAATCAGAGGAAATGTCAAACACCTGCCTCTAATTGAGAACCATATCAGGCAACACATTTAACCCAACATAGAAACAGACAAACTAGACACACAACATAGAATTCCCACCCAGCTCACGTCCTGACCAACACTAAACAAGCAAAACACATACGAACTCTGGTCAGGACGTTACAATTTGTCCCTCATCAATCTACACACAACACCCCATAATGACAAAGTGAAAACAGGTTCTAGAAATGTTTGTAAATTTATAAAGAATAAAAAACAGAAATACCTTATTTACATAAGTATTCAGACCCTTTGCTATAAGACTCGATATTGAGCTCAGGTGCATCTTTTTTCAATTGATAATCCTTGAGATGTTTCTACAACTTGATTGGAGTCCACCTGTGGTCAATTAAATTGATTGGACATGATTTGGAAAGGCACATACCTGTATATATAAGGTCCCATAGTTGACAGTGCATGTCAGAGCAAATACCAAGCCATGAAATCGAAGGAATTGTCCGCAGAGCTCCGAGACAGGATTGTGTCAAGGCACAGATCTGGGGAAGGATACCAAAAAATGTCTGCAGTGTTGAAGGTCCCCAAGAACACAGTGGCCTCCGTCATTCTTACATGGAAGAAGTTTGGAACCACCAAGACTATACCTAGAGTTGGCCACCTGGCCAAACTGAGCAATTGGGGGAGAAGGGCCTTTGTCAGGGAGGTGACCAAGAACCCGATGGTCACTCTGACAGAGCTCCAGAGTTTCTCTGTGGAGATAGGAGAAGCTTCCAGAAAGACAACCATCTCTGCAGCACTCCACTAATCAGGCCTTTATGGTAGAGTGGCCAGACGGAAGCCACTCCTCAGTAAAAGGCACAAGGAGTTTGCCAAAAGGTACCTAAAGACTCTCAGACCATGAGAAACAAGATTCTCTGGTCTGTTGAAATCAAGATTGAACTCTTTGGCCTGAATGCCAAGCTTCACATCTGGAGGAAACCTGTCACCATCCCTACGGTGAAGCATGGTGGTGGCAGCATCATGCTGTGCAAATGTTTTTTAGCGGGAGGGACTGGGTGACTAGTCAGGATCGAGGGAAAAATTAACACAAAGTACAGAGAGATCCTTGATGAAAACCTGCTCCAGACCGCTCAGGACCTCAGACTGGGGCAAGGTTTACCTTCCAACAGGACAATGACCCTAAGCACATAGCCAAGACAACACAGGAGTAGCTTCGGGACAAGTATCTGAATGTCCTTGAGTGGCCCAGCCTGAACCCGATGTAACATCTCTGGAGAGACCTGAAAAAAATTGTGCAGTGACACTCTCTATCCAATCTGACAGATCTTGAGAGGATCTGCAGAGAAGAATGGAAGAAACTCCCTAAATACAGGTGTGCCAAGCTTGTAGCGTCATACCCAAGAAGACTCGAGGGAGTTTGCTTCAACAAAGTACTGAGTAAAGGGTCTGAATACTTATGTAAATGTGATAATTCCATTTCTAAAATGCTGTTTTTGCTTTGCAATTATGGGGTATTGTGTGTAGATTGATGAGGGGGAAAAATGTGAATCCATTTCAGAATAAGGCTGTAACGTAACAAAATGTGGAAAAAGTCAAGGGGTCTGAATACTTTCTGAATGCACGGTATAGGCCTACTATACAGTATTCACTTTGTGGGGCCCATGCCGGAATTGAACCCACTACTTTGGTTGTTGCTATAGCTAGCTCCATGCTCCAGTCAACTGACCCTTTAACATTCTATTCTGTAAGTTGAAAAACACTGTCAGGAAGATGTTAAGAGTGCGGGCCTCAAACTGTCCTATATAAAGGTACATCCACACACAGTTTTTGGGAGCAGAATGGTTTGTAGATTGTACTGAACATTTGAGGCGTATTTCAGGGGCTATGTAAGAAGCTGTCACCCTTGTGTTAGCTATACTCTCTCCTGTGGTGCAGTGTGAGCACTGTTTGTACGTCCCTGGACCTGTCTGTGTCCAAGGCAAGCCAGGCATCCTCCTCAAGGCCATACTTTGGTACTATCTCAAGCAGTTTGTGGAATTCTTGTATATTACTGTGGGTTTGTCCCACGGCCACACACACACACACACACACACACAGACACACACACATTGGCGACAGTGCTAGTCTGTTTGGAGTGTGTTTAAGTGCCCTCTCTGCCTCCTGCATGTATCTCCTGCCCACTGTATTCTAATTCCCCAATCCTCTTTGTGAAAGCGACGTGTGCCACTGACAGAAAACAGGGTTAAGCTGTACGCAGAGAGAGATTCATAGAGCAGCACTCGACTGGACAAAAACACACTGCGTATCCCATTCTGCTTCTCCTCTATCCCTGCAGGCATTCTCTTTCTTTCTATCCACCTCTCCCTCCCTCTATTAGTCTGGGCCCTTTCTCTCTGCCATCTCACTCCTCCCATTCCCACCACAATCTCCCTTCAGGTCAGTGAGCATTAGTTCTCTCACAGGGGCAAGGGGAACGTTGGGACGGCAACGACTCCACGACGACAAGCCTCTCCGGCATCATTTCCACGACGACGCCATCTCGGCAGGAGCATTACCACGGTGACACCCTCTCCTGACACGCCTAGCGGACACTGTGGGTTGGTTAGCAGGTGCACCCTGCGCAGAGACTGGGGAGGGAGGGAGGGACATAACTATCTTATTTCTGTCTCTCTCTCTCTCATATCTCTCTGAGTATTTTTGTATCTGACCTGGGATTCGACAACAAAGTTGACGGTAAAGACAACACTGGAGCTATGAGACCAAGATAAGAATGTGTTGAACCAGAGAACGTGTTGTGTCTCTCACAAGTAGCTCTGTTTTTCAAACTCAGGTCCTCAGCTCCTTTGACTCGTCTGGTTGGTTGGCTGAGATCGTTCTAATTCTTTCTGTTCTGTGGGAATTGTTTTGAGCTGGTAGGCCGGTTCAGGGACACCTAGTCCCTACGTGACTTGAGTCCACTTGAGGGACGTCACCAACAGAAGGGTCAGAGGGCGACGGTGAGGTCACCGACCAGAGTGAGAGACTGGAGCAAGAGAGCTTGGCAATTGGACCCAACATGGAGGGGTACGGCTACGAACACTTTGGGGTGGATGGAGAGCGGGACAGCCACCAGATGGACTACCGGAGGATCGTAGGGGACACAGAGCTACCCCGTCCCAGCTCCAACCCCTCACCCCAAGACGCGGAGCACCTCTTCCGCCTCAGCCCCCATGTACATGGGCATGGGCACGGGCATGAGACGGCCGCACAGCGATACAGTGCCACCCGCATCCAGGCTGGTTTTGGCCCCGAGAGGTGAGTCGGGCAAAGCAAGATTATGGTTAAATCTGTACTAGAGTATTACTTAGTGAAATAAACTGTCATCCATTTGAAAAGAACAACATATTAGTGAAGGGCCAGGCAAAGAAGATTTTTAGATACTTGCTGAAATGTAGAATAGTTTACTTGTGTAGCAACTCTGGAGCTGACTCATGTTGAAATCCAACCTGAGTTGGAGTTGCACCACAGGGGGTTGGTGGCACCTAATTGGGGAGGACGGGCTCATGGTATTGGCTTGAGCCAATGGTATCAAACATATCAAACACGTGGTTTTAATGTGTTTAATGCCATTCCATTTACTCCCTTCCAGCCATTATTATGAGCTGTCCTGCCCTCAGCACCCTCCTGTGAGTTGCACCCCATTTTGCCCTCAGAACAGCCTCAATTCGTTGGGGCATGGACAAGGTGTCGAAAGCGTTCCAAAGGGACGCTGGCCAATGTTGACTCCAATGCTTGCCACAGTCAAGTTGGTTGGATGTCCTTTGTGTGGTGGACCATTCTTGATACACACGGGAAACTGTTGAGCATGAAAAACCCAGCAGCGTTGCACTTCTTGAGACACTCAAACCGGTGTGCCTGGCACCTACTACCATAACCTGTTCAAAGGTACTTAAATATGTTGTCTTGCCCATTCACCCTCTGAGTGGCACACACACACAATCAATGTCTCAATGCTTAGAAATCCTTCTTTAACCTGTCTCCTCCCATTCAACTACATTGATTGAAGTGGATGTAATAAGTGACATCAATAAGGGATCATAGCTTTAACCTGGATTCACCTGGTCAGTCTATGTCATGGAGAGAGCAGGTGTTTCTAATTTGTTGTACACTCAGTGTATATTTGACTAGTGAGCATTCAAGCTGTAGCATTAGTTCCTCCCACTTCTTCTGACTACTTTTCATTACTCTGCTTTCACCATGGTTACAATATGTAAATACAGCCCATTGAGTAGTATCAGTTTACATAGCCCTGTGTTTAGCCTGGCTTGTAAATAACCTTGAAGTTAACTCTCCTTGTTAGCCTGTAAAGAAGCTCTAGGACGCCTGTGTCTTATATGGTTTATGGCGAGTCATTCTGAGGGCGGCCCCTAAACACATTGAAAACCTATGATTCAGTGGTGTACTCTGATGCCAAAACAACAGAAACTGCCTCAAGGCTATTTTTGGAGTGGCAGGTCCCCCTTATGCCTTGCAGCTAGGGCAGCAGGTGGAGAGCTTAATGGGATCAGGTTTGAATCAATGCTTGAAATAGCCACCGGGTGTGCATAGAGGAATCTCTGACCCATATTGTGGGTGACCCACATTTAAAGCAATGAACTCACGCACAGACACACTACCCGCCAGATCACCTTGGTACTTGTCAAGGCTGGGAAGGCCCTCTGTGCTTTGCTTAGTACTAGAGGAGGGGCTCCTGGTATAGTGCCACACGGGGAGTAGGCCAAGGGACAATATACATCCCCATGATAAGTGTACTTGGGGGCGAATTCTGTTTTAATGCAGGGTGGATCACTAGTCACCATTACAAATGCATTTGGTTTTATTTGCTCTGAATATCTGTGTGGTGGTTGAGTGAACACAGCTACAGCAGACCCACTCCATTTCATGCACAGGATCAAGAGTGCATGGGTTAGAATTCCCCAGGAAACAATGGTGAGAAGGAAGAACAAAACTCGCTTTATTGCGACATTGCTTGCGTGATGGTAGGTTGCAATTGTCTGTCAGTGACGACCGTCAGCCACTGATGGTATTGACAGCAGTGTGCTGGCCGTCCTCCTTTTACAAAAGTGTGTGCTTGTGAGGGAGGTCTACTTCCTCTGTCTATGTATGTCTGTGTACGTGTGTGTGTACGTGTGTGTGTGTGCTCCTCTTCCCAACCCTGAGCCATCACAGACATGGGAGAGTGTGGAACTGTTCGGTACGCAATGCTTGTGGATTCACAGGTCAACATACAGTACAATAGGCCAAGCCTAAATAATTCAGTCTGATTCTCCCAAATCCGTCAGCTTGAGTGCCAATGGTATATTGGGTTTTGTGCTTTTATTATCTGAATGGTCTCGACAGATGATAAAGGACGGGCCATTCTCTCTTTCTGTTTTAAACAGTCTGTACTGTATTTGAAAGTGAAAGTCATAGGCCATGATATATAAGATAAGATGGAGAAAATGAGAGTAAATTCCGTCAATGTGTAGCCTAATCTACTGTAAATGTGTAAAATGTGATCTAGGCTATTTAAGGAGGTATGTAGCCTGGCTGACTCTACTGGTCAGTTGAGATCAATCTAGAATAGAAGATGCCGCTGTCATCCGTATAATTGGTTACTAGTAACTGGTTGCATGTGACTTGTAAATCTGACAGTGGTGCTGTTGAGTTAATACCCCCAAACGTTGCACCTCACTGAACCATCTGAGAATAGTTGATTTGTGGGTTTTGTCAAAATACAAGTCACTTTAGATTGATAAATAGATAAGCATTATAAAAGTTGATTTCTACACATTTTAATGATTTAAGATTCTTGATTGATCCTGATAATAGAAGCCCAAGGCCTAATATTCCAAAAAACGGATGGTAGGAGGGCCTGCTGTTTATGTGGTTATATGTGGGTTATACAATGATAATATATGGACATTGGCACTGCCAGACTATAGTGCCAATTTCCCTGTAGCCTAAATGCATGATTTTCTCCTCAAAACGATGCATGGTCTGCACTCTGCAGTGCAGATATTAGGTATATTACATAAATTACAAGGACATAATCTCACTAACCTGCAAAGTCTGTGATTGAGTTGAGATTTTTACCCTCATGTTTTCGAATTCAATGAGAGCCCCACGTGGGAGGAGAGGGGATGTGACGCATCCATTTTCGATGCTTCTGCGAAAATATTCTTCTTCATAACTGTAGCAGCGACAGGCAATCAAATTTGGACCAGCCTCGCATCATCACTTGAGTGTGTAGTAGGGGAATTAATTGTGGGTTGGTTCCCTCCACAATAGAGAAAGCACACTTTGCTTCCGCTCATTTTGGACTTGCTAGAAAGTTCGCATTCCGAAAACCTTCAACGTGGTCAGCTTCAAGAGGTAGAAAACGGACTGGAATAGATTTTTTGTTTCACATTTTCTTAACGTAACTATCATTAGGTAACTGTAAGTAAGACTAGGAACGTGGTGAGGTGGCTAATTGCGTAGAATACAGATCATCTTCAGTAATGAGTTGAAACATGTTAGTTAGCTTGCTAGCCGGCTACCGCTAGCTGACACATGCTCCTGCTGAATAACGCACGCACTCTTTTCATTTTGACCTGCGTGGCAAGAAATTAGATGGCTAATTTATAGTGCAGCTTTGGTGATAAAATACATTGCAAACGATATGTTAAAGACATATGATGGATGGAAATCTATAAATACTTAGGCTGCGGACAGTTGGCTAGATTCGTCAATCTTTAATATAGCCATGTTTTATTTTCCCCACATGTAGGCATTGTAACCATTGTTAGGTACTCAGCTGTACAGTAGCCAGTTAACGTTAGTAAGTGCAAACGAACTACTGTAGCTAGCTACGGTATTGACAGGCATTGCTCACGGTTGCCTTTCAGCAGCTATCCAGAACACTGTGTAGGTAGTCTGGATAAATATGTGCTTGAAGGAAACGTTTTTGCTTAACAGATCATTGTTTAACATGACTTATTAGCTCATAGTGTCGCTTGATGGCTGTTTTGTTTGCATGGACAGCCACCACAAGCAATACAGATAACATTAGTGTGCTCTATTTTCCTGGTGTTTATCCAGTAAATTGTAAAAAAAAAAAATATATATATATATATATATATATATATATATCAATAAATAAATATATATATATATAGCAAACGTGAAAAAATGTAAAGCAACGTGTTTTATTTAAACATGTAGCTAACATTAGTGCTGCTGCTATTTTTGGCATGGATATTTACACAACAGTGCATGAAAGGGTTAATTTCGTGAGGCTCTATTTTGCCAGCATGCCCCCTCTAATAGAAAGGTTTCTTATAGATGTTAGTGGGTCATCCACATTTTGAAAACGCATAGTCGTTAGTGCGCAGCGATCTGTGCGTGTGAGGTCGGTTAGGTTTCAGTTAGACTATTAAAAAAAAGTAATGTTTTCGGGTTCGATAATAACAACACATAATGAAACGGTGAATAAAATGTCCGTGATGGTAGTGACTGAGATTACTTCTTATCACTTAACCATTTATTCACATTATTTTACTTCAATACAATATTTCAGTTCTGTATATTACATTTGTTTTATTTGATGACTTTCATTTCAAGTCATCTCACCTCTATAGAGCTGCTGTCTGTCAAAATCACAATTTTAGTATTTCTTCAATGTAAACAAGGCATACTTTTTTGACTGTTGAATAACAACTATCAATTTCAGGTAGAGTTACTTTTGTGTATGTGGACACATCTTCAAATGAGTGGATTTGGCTATTTTAGCCACACCTGTTGTTGAGAGGTGTATAAAATCGAGCACACAGCCATGCAATCTCCATAGACAAACATTAGCAGTAGAATGGCCTTACTGAAGAGCTCGGTGACTTTCAACATGGCACCTTCATAGTATGCCACCTTTCCAATAAGTCAGTTACATTTCTGCCTTGCTAGAGCTGCCCCGGTAAACTGTAAGTGCTGTTATTGTGAATGTGAAGTGGAAACGTCTGGGGACAAAAACGGATCAGCCACGAAGTGGTAGGCCATACAAGAACACAAAGCAGGAGTGCTGAAGCGCATAGTGTGTAAAAATTCTGTCCTCGGTTGCAACACTCACTACCAATTTCCAAACTGTCTCTGGAAGCAACGTCAGCCCAAGAACGGTTCGTCGGGAGCTTCGGGAAATGGGTTTCCAAGCCTACGATCACCATGCACAATGCCAAGCGTTGGCTGGAGTGGTGTAAAGCTCGCTGCCATTGGACTCTGGAATGATGAATCGCTTCACCATCTGGCAGTTCGATGGACAAATCTGGGTTTGGCGGATGCCAGGAGAACGCTACCTGCCTGAATGTATAGTGCCAACTCTTAAGTTTGGTGGAGGATGAATAATGGTCTGGGGCTGTTTTTCATGAGTGGAGGCTGTTGTAGCAGCAATGTGTCCGTAGCAGCAATGTGTCCGTATTAATGCCCATGATTTTGGATTGAGATGTTCGACGAGCAGTTGTCCACATACTTTTGGTCGTGTAGTGTACCTCGTGAAGCAACTGCTCTCCTTTCAAACGAGTATTCTTGTCTCTTTAATGTAGCAAGCTAAAAGAAACAAAGATGGACAAGTAGGCATGCAATGGATTATGGTCATTATAGGTAAATACCACGTTTTCCATGCGAAACTATGTAGAATATTGGCCTTTTGGAAACTACAACTCCCTACTACATCGAACAGTTCGGGCTTGATAACATTTGTCTCTAGAGAAACTGCGCAATAAGCGCATTGATATCACAGAAAAAACCCTGAACGAAATGCCTTGTTTAAAAAAAACACCTGCGTTTTGGGTTAATCACTCAGCACTAATAGTCATTCAGACGCAAAGCGTCGTCACCTTTTAACCCTTCATCAATTGATGGCTAATTATATGTGAAAATGCATTGAATGTTACACTTGAAACGATGGCTACAATCTAATGCCTGCTTGTCATCCTTTTCATTTGACAGCATGGCTGATTTCCTGATCAGTGGTGGTACGGGCTATGTCCCAGAAGATGGACTCTCTGCACAACAGCTTTTCTCCGTTGGAGACGGCCTCACCTACAAGTAAGTTCAGTTCAACCACAATACAAATGCCAAATAGAACCGTATTGTGCAAGTACGCTCTCGAACTGTCCAAAGCTAAGCGCAGGCGATGATGGACGAGATGCGGGCGGCGCTTTGTAATGATGGCCAACACGTTTTGAATCGCAGATCTGCTCAACAACAGTCTGTTGTCGCTGATGGTCAAACGGCAGAAGAGCTATGCTCTAAAGGCGACGGGTTGACTTACAAGTGAGTAAAACGGTTGACTTTTCAACCATTTTGACACTATATACACTATACTGTAAAAACCTCTTGTCAACAAACGATGAGTTCATATAGGGGAAGCAAATGATTGTCCCATTAAAAATAGATTTGAATCAATAAGGTACCTTGTTGATGAATTTGGCAAAAGTAAAAACCACATTCGCCACCAATTGTATTATTGTAATTTTTAGCTGTCTGAGAAAACCACTGATCTATACGGATTAATGAGTAGGGCAGGGTGGTGGGGGTTGATTGCTTAACCTGATCTGCACCATAGGATGATATTTGATTCCGGTAATGATATGGCTGCATCTTTAACTGCTCTGAACAATCATAGTGCATGAACTGCTATTTGATTCTTTGAGACATTCAATCACTATCTAAGCTATCTAGTAATGAAATCTGACTGCACTCATATCCTAAGGCCCTTTCTTTATCTGCTCATTTCATATTCACTTGTTTTTACTTTCACTGAACAACCCTCAATTCACTTTCACTCTGTTTAAAACTAACTTGATTTCAACAAGTAAAGCATTGGGATGCCCCAATATGGCAGACGGTCATTGCATTGGTATGTTGCCACAGCAAGCTACTTCACTAATTTCACCCCTTTGCCCAAGACTGTTGCCCAAAACTCTGCATCGTTTTGCTTCTTGAACATACCTCTGGCTAGAGGACTTGACAGAAATGACTAACTGCTATAAAATGCTTCCAATACCTACTTAAAATAGAGTAACATTCACATCCTTGTGTTGATGTTGTGGCCTATGTCTTCTGACTATATGTGGCGCCGTCCCAAATGGTACCCTGTCCCCTACATAGTGCATTACTTTTGACCATAGGGAATAGGGTGCCGGTACGGAACCTATGTTAAATGGATACCCTAGGGCCTCCCAAGTGGTGCAGCAGGCTCTGGCGAGCCGGGCGCCTGCAAGCTGACACGGTCGCCAGTTGGACGGTGTTTCCTCCGACTCATTGGTGCAGCTGGCTTCCGGGTTAAGCGAGCAGTGTGTCAAGAAGCAGTGCGGCTTGGCAGGGTTGTGTTTCGGAGGACGCATGGCTCTCGACCTTCGCCTAAACAGAGCCCGTAGGGGAGTTGCAGCAATCGTACAAGACTGTAACTACCAATGGAATATCATGAAATTGGGGATAAAAAAGGGGCTAAAAGTTTTTTTTAAATCTATATATTAAATGGATACCCGGTTCATTCTAAACCGATTATGTGGCGTTTGTGAGACAAACAATATTTAGACAACAAGCAGGTACAACTCGACCATTTTGTTTTTTACAGTTTAACACTAATTGCACTGGATAAGAGCGTCTGCTAAATTACTAAATGTTATGGTTCAGACTTAACATCCACACAATAAGGGTATTCACTATTTACACTACACATTTGAATGGAGAGTTAGTCCCAGTTCACAGGGGTTAATTGATTAGGCAATGTATGTGTGTGTGATACCGGCGCGTCCCTCCACTCCTTAATAAAGCACGTCCTGCTTAAAGGCAAGGCAGAGCGCATGACTAGCCCGAGGTACTGTCATGTGAGCGTCTCGGGGCACGGCATCAGAGGAAGTGAGGATGCCCTCCTTTGCATCACATCTGGACCCATATTACCTGTATCATACAGCTGTGTCTCCACCATGGCAACCACAGACAACTGCCTCACAAACATGGCAACCCAGAATGGTGGCAACCCAGGATGGTAGCGACAGTGGCTTAATCTCAATTCGTCTTTCCCTATCTCCTCGGCTCCTTTTTAACCGTATTAAAGGAGGTCAAGTCACTCCCCTTGGACTTTCTTCTCCAATGTATTTTGAGAGGGAGGCGGGGAGAGGGAATGCAAGGAATCAAAGGCAAGATAAATTGAGAAAGAGCCAGTGAGAACACATCTGGCAGAGGCCTACGGGCTTTGAGGTGTTTGCTTACCGGTTGCTGCTGTAATCTGGCAGGCTTACTGTCCACACCAAAACATGCTGGAGCTGAATACATGCTCCCTTATGAAAGTGTTCGCCAGGGTGAGCTGAGATGTTCTGTCTGGGTCTCAAGGCCATTTCACCAAGCTGGATCAATAGTCTTTCAGCAACTCAACATTTTCTAGTACAGCAGATGACTCTGCTGCATGTTATTATCATATATTACCCCTGTCATAAAGAATTCATCAATGCAGTCATTTTCTGTCAATGGCTTCATGGGATGATTCCATGATGATGTCTTATGATCACAGCCACCTAATCATCCTCGGCTTCTAATTAGCCCCATTCAACCCCCTCATCTCTCCAACGCAATTCTCCCCCGGGACATTGGTGTAGAAGACAATGTATTCTCAATCCACTTACGTGGCAAAGGGACGAGAAATGAAAAGATTACAATCGTGACATAATTCTAAATGTGTAGTGCACTGCCTTTGCAGAAGTGTAGCGTAGAACAAGGTTATGAAGTAGTGCTATCCAGGCTTGTGTCAAAAATGTCTAGCATGAAATGAAGATGAATCAAGTTGCACCCAGCATTACTAGGGCCTGAAACTGTTTTCATAACAGATGTCATGCAATAGATATTTATACATTAATAGTATGCAAGACTAGACAGGTAAGTGCACTCTAAATCAGATCTACCCACTTTCTCTACTTAGTGGTTGAAGGGTCATAATAATGTCTAACTCGGGCAGTTTGTGGTTGTCTACACCACTGGTGTGGCCGAAATGGCATCATGCATTTGTCCACATTCAACATTCGATTGCAAACCATATTGAAAGGTAGCCAGTGTTGTCTTTGGTATTTAAAACCCTCATGTGTCACGTCAAACTCTAGTCAGTTCTTCTCGAATGCCGTATATAATTATTTACTCCTGTGGACAAAACATACATTTGAACCTGGACCAAAAAACTATTTCATTGCTTTTAGGTGGAGTGCCATCTCCACAAGGGAAGTCTGGATCTAGGTCTTACTCATCAAGATCCCATTTTCCACATATTTTTTGTTGCATTCTGGGTCAACCTGGCCACTTAAATTCTTAGTGATCCCTTCGCGCGCCAATCCGTTAACGGGATTGATTTGACAACACCCAGTGAAATAGCAGCGTGCCAAATTCAAAAACAGAAATACTCATAATATTAATTCATGAATCATACAAGTGTTATACATCGGTTTAAATATGAACTTCTTGTTAATCTAGCCACAGTGTCAGATTTCAAAAAGGCTTTATGGCGAAAGCAAACCATGCTATTATCTGAGGACAGCACCCCATCAAACAAACACATGAAAATCACATTTCAACCCGCCAGGTGCGACACAAGTCAGAAATAACGATATAATTCATGCCTTACCTTTGAAGATCTTCTTCTGTTGGCACTCCAATATGTCCATTAAACATCACAAATGGTCCTTTTGTTCGATAAATTCTGTCGTTATGTCTCAAATGTTCATTTATTTGGCGTGTTTGATCCAGAAAAACACTGGTTCCAACTCGCGCAACATGACTACAAAGTATCTAATATAGTTACCTGTAAACTTGATCCAAACATTTCAAACAACTTTCCTAATCCAACTTTAGGTATTTGTAAACGTAAATAATTGATAAAATTTTAGACGGGATAAACTGTGTTCAATACCGGACGAAAACAAAATGGAGCGAGCTTTCAGGTCGCGCGCCCCAACCACAACCGACTCGACCCTCGTTCTGAACAGGCCTTCTTCTTCATTTCTCAAAGGAAAAACATCAACCAATTTCTAAAGACTGACATCTAGTGGAAGCGATAGGAACTGCAAGCAAGTGCCTTAGAAATCTAGATCCACATAGAAAACCCATTGAAAAGAGAGTGACCTCAACAACAAAAAATCCTGGATGGTTTGTCCTCTGGGTTTCGCTTGCCAAATAAGTTCTGTTATACTTACAGGCATAATTTTAACAGTTTTACAAACTTTAGTGTTTTATATCCTAGCTTCTGGGCCTGAGTAGCAGGCAGTTTACTTTGGGCACACTTTTCACCCGGATGTGAAAATAGTGCCCCCTAGCCTTAAGAAGTTTTAAGTATAGGTTACAGGTTAAACCCAAGTGACCACTGTAACTTGTATTCTGTAATGGAAATTGGTGGCAAATCCAAAAACTCTAAATAAATAAAATGGCTGCTTATCAACTGATCCAGTGACACTTTTTACCATTTGGCTCATGCTGGTTAGGGGTAGGTCTGGCCAGTGAGAGCTGATCCAGAATCAGCGGAGGTTTGTGGTTTCCTTAAATGCTGGCAGATGTTTTCCCCTCTGCCTTCCTGTATCAGGCTGTGTTAATGTTTGTGAGGTGTCTGGCGGTTGCAGGCGGACCCCTCCCTGTCCCGTTTGGTAGACATATTTTAGGCCCCGTCTTTTCACCCACACAGGCGGAGGAGAGAGGGGAATGGTCTGACGCATGATAAAGGACAGGGAGCCATTCTCTGTTTTTGTTTCTCTTGCTCGCTCCTCCCGTTCTATCTGATTTAGAGACATTCTCTCCTGCTCTCCTCCATCTTATTCTGTTTTTCACTTTTCCCCATCTCTCCCTCTGACAAAGACTCTCTCTCTCTCTCTCTCTCTCTCTCTCTCTCTCTCTCTCTCTCTCTCTCTCTCTCTCTCTCTCTCTCTCTGTCTCTCTGTCTCTCTGTCTCTCTGTCTCTCTGTCTTTCTGTCTCTGTCTCTCTCTCTGTCTCTCTCTCTGTCTCTCTCTCTGTCTCTCTCTCTGTCCAGTCTGTCTGTCCAGTCTGTCTGTGTTTTCACACCAATCTGTGAAAAACACATCATCTTTATTTCTCCCTGTCTCATTTGCTGTCTACCGCTCTCTCTCTCTGCCTGCCATTGTGTTCATACAGTCTAAGAAATTAAGTTGAACCCCAGATGCTTTTGTCAAGCACTGGACTAACAGGATGAGACAGTGTTTCTCTTTAGACTAGAGTACAAGGCAAAGGGAAGGGGCAGCTTGATCAGTGATCACTAGAGGATGAACGTACAATTTTTGGGATCAAGACATTTTCTATTAGTTCTTAACGCAAACTCACTTGTAGTTTAGTTTATTCAAATTTAAATCACAGGCAACTTTCAGGTCAGACTCCTCAACCATTGCGAGAACTAGTTTTCCCTATATCGTTACCAGGCTCAGTCGAAGTGGCAGTTCTAGGGGATAATTTGCACATATTCCCCTTTTGGCTTTCAACACTTCCTGCTTTGGACCCAACTCCAACATGGTGGAGGTACCGGTACTTGTAAACTTTGAAATTGGGTGAGGGGTTTTTATAGGCCACTTCTGACCCACTGTCACCAGTTGGCTGGCAGTTGCATTGCACTGCACTATGAATCTTGTAGTCCTCTTGTCTTAAGCCATCTTTCTTTAGCCATGACAACCTGTGAACCTTGACCCCTGACCTCTTGCTCTGTCTGTCTTTCAGCGACTTCCTGATTCTGCCGGGCTTCATTGATTTTACCTCAGACGATGTGGTGAGTAGTCCTCTCTTCTCTGACTGTCAAGACCTTCCAGAAAGCTAAGACAATTCAATATGGGTTTTGAGCTACAGACTAGCCTTCGACCTACCTTCAGCCTGCTGTTCTGTTCATGGGCTCAATTCCACTGTTCCGAGACCCTCTTCCCTAGCCCAGTCCTCTTAAGTGTTCACCGATAGAGTCATGGGTAGGTAGGTGCAAGCCATACCATGAAGGCTGCTCTTAGCCTGTTGAACTAGTTAGTGTCCTACAGTTTTTTACAGTTTTTTTCATATAACCTTTATATAACTAGGCAAGTCAGTTAAGAACAAATTCTTATTTACAGTGATGGCCTACCTGGGAACAGTGGGTTAACTCCCTTGTTCAGGGGCAGAACTACTAAATAAAAAAATGACACATTTTTACCTTGTCAGCTCAGGGATTCGATCCAGCAACCTTTCGGTTACTGGACAAACGCTCTAACCACTAGGCTACCTGCTGCCCCAGACTGGTTTTTCCAGATCTCTGAAAACTACAGGGATAATGACTATGGGTGCACCAAGTGGGAGCAGTATTGCTTCCTGCACATTCCTTATTATTTCAGCAGACACTCCTTGCCAGAGCCACGTCAGAAACCAAAGCCTTTTTACAGTATGCTGTGTCCACACAGATGCACAAACCACCCTCTGCATTCAAAGCCAAAACCTCATTCTGTAATTGCAGCTTTTCCAAAAAATAAAATTTGCTTTCATCATCCCTAACCTCCTAGCCACCCTATTTTTTTACCAAGATGGCCTCCCACACCTGGTCTCTCTCTCTCTCTGTCTCTCTCTGTTTACAGTTGTGGTTGGTTGGTTTCTCACTCTTCTCTCAGGGGATGATGTGAGCGTTAATCTCAGGCTTTATGTGAAATCCCCCTGCCCTTCTCTCTCGTCCATCAGGAGTTTTTAATCTAATTGATATCTCTAATCTCTTTTTTTGTCCAGACTAGAACACAGCTCTTGTTGCTGTGGAAGGTGCCTGTCTGCGTTGTTGCCGTGGCGTTGTGGGTAGTCTCCGTAGGGTTGTAACCTGGCCTATTTTCTTGACTGTGGAGTCAGTCTCTGATAACTGGGACGAGCCTGTGTTTGTCTCTCAACTGTGAATACAGTCAAAGTTCATGCAATAATATTTGTTTAGACTGTATTCTAAAATAGACCCCCCACCCTCTTCCACACAGGGGTGTTTTATAAGTGTGAGGTGGGCCTCTGTCTGGTGTTTCAATGTGCAGAGGTGGTCTCTCAATTTAAAAGGTTAGCCCTTTGTAGAATTTGGCAGGGTAGTGCAGTTGAGCTAACAAAATGGCTGCCAGTGTCCAGTCTTTAGATTCACCCTCTCATTTCAGAAGCACAATAGTTGGTATGGTAGTTTACATTTGCCAAAGATAAGGGAGGAAAGCTCTTGATGTCATAAAATGCACGCTCTGGTTTTCTCATGGGTGAGGAATGCCATGTTTTCCCTCCCAGCTGAGAAGACCGTGGACGTGATTTTTATTTATTTTAGAGAAGGGAACTTTCCCAGTGTGTTGGCAGATAGTTTCTAACAAGGTCACGGCCTGATTGTGCAAAAGCATCTCCAGAAAGACTTGGGTCTCCTCAGTCACATGCATCAGCTTAGTTAAAGCAACAGCAGTCTCTCTGATGACAGATGTAAAAAATATTTAAAAAAATATTGAAAAAAATATATATATATATATATTTTTTTTTTAACTAGGGAAGTCAGTTAAGAACAAATTCTTATTTACAATGACGGCCTACCGCGGCCGATCCCGAAAGATGCTGGGCCAATTGTGCGCCACCCTATGGGAGTCCCAATCACGGCCAGACATGATGCAGCCTGGATTCGAACCAGGGACTGCAGTAATGCCTCTTGCGCTGAGATCCGTTGCCTTACACCGCTGGGCCACTCGGGAGCCCATATAAAATGTAGCACCTGATAATTTACGTTTAGTCCAGATGGCGATGTCTGCTTTCCAGTTGCATGTCCTTTACTTGCTGTTGCCACTCTCGTCTGAGACTTTGAGACTCATAGTCCAGTCAGCCATTGAAAGCATGCTTGAGAGCCATGACCAAAAGCTCTCATTTTCCAATCCACATAGGACAAACTTGCTTGTTGTAGCATGTCTGCCACCTAGTGGACAACTGAGAAAGCAACCTTTACCATTACAAGGTTCTCTTTTCTTCATGAAGTAAATGACTTACACTATGTATTAGAAATTAATAATAATGAGTATATTTCCTCAGTGTGGACATTTACACTCACTGCAACAGATTGTAATACCTCAATTGGGCCGACCAACCAGTGCGCCCGCACATTGGCTAACCGGGCTATCTGCATTGTGTCCCACTCACCACCCACCAACCCCTCTTTTACGCTACTGCTAATCTCTGTTCATCATATATGCATAGTCACTTTAACCATATCTACATGTACATACTACCTCAATCAGCCTGACTAACCGGTGTCTGTATGTAGCCTCGTTACTTTTATAGCCTCGCTACTGTATATAGCCTGTCTTTTTACTGTTGTTTTATGTCTTTACTTACCTATTGTTCACCTAATACCTTATTTGCACTATTGTTCACCTAATACCTTATTTGCACTATTGTTTAGAGTTTGTAAGTAAGCATTTCCCTGTAAGGTCGACACCTGTTGTATTCAGCGCACGTGACAAACTTCGATTTGATTTAATATTATCTAGTGTGCCGAATGCCTGATTTCCTGAACATGTTGTGGGTTATTGAGCCAAGATGTCCTCCTTACTTTCTCCACCAGGACCTGACCTCTGCCCTGACCAGGAAGATCACCCTGAAGACGCCTCTCATCTCCTCCCCCATGGACACAGTCACAGAGTCATCGATGGCCATCGCCATGGCGGTAAGACCTTGCCGCCTGACATGCGAGCCAGTAAAACATATATATGTGTGTTCTCTATGCTAGAAATTACTGTGCGCTTTCCACGTCTGTCACATTGGAAGTGTTTTGTGTTGCTGGGGGGGAACATACCATAAACAGTATTGCGGCTCCTAAAAGTGATTTTTATTTGTCGGGTGTTTTTGATGCCTTCAGCTCATGGGAGGCATCGGCCTCATCCATCACAACTGCACCCCTGAATTCCAAGCCAACGAGGTCCGCAAGGTTAAGGTAAGACCCCATAAACGCCTATGAAAACATTTACCCTTTGTAGTTAATGACTTTTATCATTTGATGTTGATTGGTATTAAATGGCTTGCAGTGCATCTATACACATGATGGTTTATTAACAGATATCTGTTGTTTGTCCAGAGGTTTGAGCAGGGCTTCATCACAGACCCTCTTGTAATGAGCCCGCGTCACACGGTGGGGGACGTGTTCGAGGCCAAGACTCGCCACGGCTTCTCCGGCATCCCCGTCACCGAGACCGGCAAGATGGGCAGCAAGCTGGTGGGCATCATCACCTCCAGAGACATCGACTTCCTCTCCGAGAAGGACCACAGCCGACCACTGGAGGAGGCCATGACTAAGAGGGAGGAGCTAGTGGTGGCCCCAGCCGGTGTCACGCTGAAAGAGGCTAACGACATTCTACAGCGGAGCAAAAAAGGTGAGCCAGTCGGTACAGTCCATGTCTATTGTGGCCTGTTTTCTGGTACGTTGTTCTATTGTATAATCCTCAACTTATTATTGATGAGGTTTTCTTTGGTTTACTGTAAGGTCGTTTATGAATGGCAGAATTACTTGGTCACCTTTAACAAAGTCTCTTCGCTCTCCCCCCCACCAGGCAAGCTGCCCATCGTGAACGACAGTGACGAGCTGGTGGCCATCATCGCCAGGACAGACTTGAAGAAGAACAGGGACTACCCGCTGGCCTCTAAAGACTCTCGCAAACAGCTGCTGTGCGGAGCCGCCATCGGCACCAGGGACGACGACAAGTACAGACTGGACCTACTGATGCAGGCTGGGGTCGACGTGGTCGTACTGGTGGGTTTGAGGTTGGGGTTATGGTTAGGATCCAGATGGGGTTTAGGTTGGGATCCGGTTGCGGTAGGTGGGAGGGTTGGGTTAGGGGTTGACCTGTTCATGTAGTTTAGGTGGTTAGGGGTTGACCTGTTCATGTAGTTTAGGTGGTTAGGGGTTGACCTGTTCATGCAGTTTAGGTGGACATGGTGGTTAGGGGTTGACCTGTTCATGTAGTTTAGGTGGACATGGTGGTTAGGGGTTGACCTGTTCATGTAGTTTAGGTGGACATGGTGGTTAGGGGTTGACCTGTTCATGTAGTTTAGGTGGACATGGTGGTTAGGGGTTGACCTGTTCATGTAGTTTAGGTGGTTAGGGGTTGACCTGTTCATGTAGTTTAGGTGTTTAGGGGTTGACCTGTTCATGTAGTTTAGGTGGTTAGGGGTTGACCTGTTCATGTAGTTTAGGTGGACATGGTGGTTAGGGGTTGACCTGTTCATGTAGTTTAGGTGGACATGGTGGTTAGGGGTTGACCTGTTCATGTAGTTTAGGTGGACATGGTGGTTAGGGGTTGACCTGTTCATGTAGTTTAGGTGGTTAGGGGTTGACCTGTTCATGTAGTTTAGGTGGTTAGGGGTTGACCTGTTCATGTAGTTTAGGTGTTTAGGGGTTGACCTGTTCATGTAGTTTAGGTGGTTAGGGGTTGACCTGTTCATGTAGTTTAGGTGGACATGGTGGTTAGGGGTTGACCTGTTCATGTAGTTTAGGTGGACATGGTGGTTAGGGGTTGACCTGTTCATGTAGTTTAGGTGGACATGGTGGTTAGGGGTTGACCTGTTCATGTAGTTTAGGTGGTTAGGGGTTGACCTGTTCATGTAGTTTAGGTGGACATGGTGGTTAGGGGTTGACCTGTTCATGTAGTTTAGGTGGTTAGGGGTTGACCTGTTCATGTAGTTTAGGTGGACATGGTGGTTAGGGGTTGACCTGTTCATGTAGTTTAGGTGGACATGGTGGTTAGGGGTTGACCTGTTCATGTAGTTTAGGTGGTTAGGGGTTGACCTGTTCATGTAGTTTTGGTGGACATGGTGGTTAGGGGTTGACCTGTTCATGTAGTTTAGGTGGACATGGTGGTTAGGGGTTGACCTGTTCATGTAGTTTAGGTGGACATGGTGGTTAGGGGTTGACCTGTTCATGTAGTTTAGGTGGACATGGTGGTTAGGGGTTGACCTGTTCATGTAGTTTAGGTGGTTAGGGGTTGACCTGTTCATGTAGTTTAGGTGGACATGGTGGTTAGGGGTTGACCTGTTCATGTAGTTTAGGTGTTTAGGGGTTGACCTGTTCATGTAGTTTAGGTGGTTAGGGGTTGACCTGTTCATGTAGTTTAGGTGGACATGGTGGTTAGGGGTTGACCTGTTCATGTAGTTTAGGTGGACATGGTGGTTAGGGGTTGACCTGTTCATGTAGTTTAGGTGGACATGGTGGTTAGGGGTTGACCTGTTCATGTAGTTTAGGTGGACATGGTGGTTAGGGGTTGACCTGTTCATGTAGTTTAGGTGGACATGGTGGTTAGGGGTTGACCTGTTCATGTAGTTTAGGTGGACATGGTGGTTAGGGGTTGACCTGTTCATGTAGTTTTGGTGGACATGGTGGTTAGGGGTTGACCTGTTCATGTAGTTTAGGTGGTTAGGGGTTGACCTGTTCATGTAGTTTAGGTGGACATGGTGGTTAGGGGTTGACCTGTTCATGTAGTTTAGGTGGACATGGTGGTTAGGGGTTGACCTGTTCATGTAGTTTAGGTGGACATGGTGGTTAGGGGTTGACCTGTTCATGTAGTTTAGGTGGTTAGGGGTTGACCTGTTCATGCAGTTTAGGTGGACATGGTGGTTAGGGGTTGACCTGTTCATGTAGTTTAGGTGGACATGGTGGTTAGGGGTTGACCTGTTCATGTAGTTTTGGTGGACATGGTGGTTAGGGGTTGACCTGTTCATGTAGTTTAGGTGGTTAGGGGTTGACCTGTTCATGTAGTTTTGGTGGACATGGTGGTTAGTGGTTGACCTGTTCATGTAGTTTAGGTGGACATGGTGGTTAGGGGTTGACCTGTTCATGTAGTTTAGGTGGACATGGTGGTTAGGGGTTGACCTGTTCATGTAGTTTAGGTGGACATGGTGGTTAGGGGTTGACCTGTTCATGTAGTTTAGGTGGACATGGTGGTTAGGGGTTGACCTGTTCATGTAGTTTAGGTGGTTAGGGGTTGACCTGTTCATGCAGTTTAGGTGGACATGGTGGTTAGGGGTTGACCTGTTCATGTAGTTTAGGTGGTTAGGGGTTGACCTGTTCATGTAGTTTAGGTGGTTAAGGGTTGACCTGTTCATGTAGTTTAGGTGGACATGGTGGTTAGGGGTTGACCTGTTCATGTAGTTTAGGTGGTTAGGGGTTGACCTGTTCATGCAGTTTAGGTGGACATGGTGGTTAGGGGTTGACCTGTTCATGTAGTTTAGGTGGTTAGGGGTTGACCTGTTTATGTAGTTTAGGTGGACATGGTGGTTAGGGGTTGACCTGTTCATGTAGTTTAGGTGGTTAGGGGTTGACCTGTTCATGTAGTTTAGGTGGTTAGGGGTTGACCTGTTCATGTAGTTTAGGTGGTTAGGGGTTGACCTGTTCATGTAGTTTAGGTGGACATGGTGGTTAGGGGTTGACCTGTTTATGTAGTTTAGGTGGACATGGTGGTTAGGGGTTGACCTGTTCATGTAGTTTAGGTGGTTAGGGGTTGACCTGTTCATGTAGTTTAGGTGGTTAGGGGTTGACCTGTTCATGTAGTTTAGGTGGTTAGGGGTTGACCTGTTCATGTAGTTTAGGTGGACATGGTGGTTAGGGGTTGACCTGTTCATGTAGTTTAGGTGGACATGGTGGTTAGGGGTTGACCTGTTCATGTAGTTTAGGTGGACATGGTGGTTAGGGGTTGACCTGTTCATGTAGTTTAGGTGGACATGGTGGTTAGGGGTTGACCTGTTCATGCAGTTTTGGTGGACATGGTGGTTAGGGGTTGACCTGTTCATGTAGTTTAGGTGGACATGGTGGTTAGGGGTTGACCTGTTCATGTAGTTTAGGTGGACATGGTGGTTAGGGGTTGACCTGTTCATGTAGTTTAGGTGGACATGGTGGTTAGGGGTTGACCTGTTCATGTAGTTTAGGTGGTTAGGGGTTGACCTGTTCATGTAGTTTAGGTGGACATGGTGGTTAGGGGTTGACCTGTTCATGTAGTTTAGGTGGACATGGTGGTTAGGGGTTGACCTGTTCATGTAGTTTAGGTGGACATGGTGGTTAGGGGTTGACCTGTTCATGTAGTTTAGGTGGACATGGTGGTTAGGGGTTGACCTGTTCATGTAGTTTAGGTGGACATGGTGGTTAGGGGTTGACCTGTTCATGTAGTTTTGGTGGACATGGTGGTTAGGGGTTGACCTGTTCATGTAGTTTAGGTGGTTAGGGGTTGACCTGTTCATGTAGTTTAGGTGGACATGGTGGTTAGGGGTTGACCTGTTCATGTAGTTTAGGTGGACATGGTGGTTAGGGGTTGACCTGTTCATGTAGTTTTGGTGGACATGGTGGTTAGGGGTTGACCTGTTCATGTAGTTTAGGTGGTTAGGGGTTGACCTGTTCATGTAGTTTTGGTGGACATGGTGGTTAGTGGTTGACCTGTTCATGTAGTTTAGGTGGACATGGTGGTTAGGGGTTGACCTGTTCATGTAGTTTAGGTGGTTAGGGGTTGACCTGTTCATGTAGTTTTGGTGGACATGGTGGTTAGGGGTTGACCTGTTCATGTAGTTTTGGTGGACATGGTGGTTAGGGGTTGACCTGTTCATGTAGTTTAGGTGGTTAGGGGTTGACCTGTTCATGTAGTTTTGGTGGACATGGTGGTTAGTGGTTGACCTGTTCATGTAGTTTAGGTGTTTAGGGGTTGACCTGTTCATGTAGTTTAGGTGGTTAGGGGTTGACCTGTTCATGTAGTTTAGGTGGACATGGTGGTTAGGGGTTGACCTGTTCATGTAGTTTAGGTGGACATGGTGGTTAGGGGTTGACCTGTTCATGTAGTTTTGGTGGACATGGTGGTTAGGGGTTGACCTGTTCATGTAGTTTAGGTGGTTAGGGGTTGACCTGTTCATGTAGTTTTGGTGGACATGGTGGTTAGTGGTTGACCTGTTCATGTAGTTTAGGTGGACATGGTGGTTAGGGGTTGACCTGTTCATGTAGTTTAGGTGGACATGGTGGTTAGGGGTTGACCTGTTCATGTAGTTTAGGTGGACATGGTGGTTAGGGGTTGACCTGTTCATGTAGTTTAGGTGGTTAGGGGTTGACCTGTTCATGCAGTTTAGGTGGACATGGTGGTTAGGGGTTGACCTGTTCATGTAGTTTAGGTGGTTAGGGGTTGACCTGTTCATGTAGTTTAGGTGGTTAAGGGTTGACCTGTTCATGTAGTTTAGGTGGACATGGTGGTTAGGGGTTGACCTGTTCATGTAGTTTAGGTGGTTAGGGGTTGACCTGTTCATGCAGTTTAGGTGGACATGGTGGTTAGGGGTTGACCTGTTCATGTAGTTTAGGTGGTTAGGGGTTGACCTGTTTATGTAGTTTAGGTGGACATGGTGGTTAGGGGTTGACCTGTTCATGTAGTTTAGGTGGTTAGGGGTTGACCTGTTCATGTAGTTTAGGTGGTTAGGGGTTGACCTGTTCATGTAGTTTAGGTGGTTAGGGGTTGACCTGTTCATGTAGTTTAGGTGGACATGGTGGTTAGGGGTTGACCTGTTTATGTAGTTTAGGTGGACATGGTGGTTAGGGGTTGACCTGTTCATGTAGTTTAGGTGGTTAGGGGTTGACCTGTTCATGTAGTTTAGGTGGTTAGGGGTTGACCTGTTCATGTAGTTTAGGTGGTTAGGGGTTGACCTGTTCATGTAGTTTAGGTGGACATGGTGGTTAGGGGTTGACCTGTTCATGTAGTTTAGGTGGACATGGTGGTTAGGGGTTGACCTGTTCATGCAGTTTAGGTGGACATGGTGGTTAGGGGTTGACCTGTTCATGTAGTTTAGGTGGACATGGTGGTTAGGGGTTGACCTGTTCATGTAGTTTAGGTGGACATGGTGGTTAGGGGTTGACCTGTTCATGCAGTTTAGGTGGTTAGGGGTTGACCTGTTCATGCAGTTTTGGTGGACATGGTGGTTAGGGGTTGACCTGTTCATGTAGTTTAGGTGGACATGGTGGTTAGGGGTTGACCTGTTCATGTAGTTTAGGTGGACATGGTGGTTAGGGGTTGACCTGTTCATGTAGTTTAGGTGGACATGGTGGTTAGGGGTTGACCTGTTCATGTAGTTTAGGTGGTTAGGGGTTGACCTGTTCATGTAGTTTAGGTGGTTAGGGGTTGACCTGTTCATGTAGTTTAGGTGGTTAGGGGTTGACCTGTTCATGTAGTTTAGGTGGTTAGGGGTTGACCTGTTCATGTAGTTTAGGTGGACATGGTGGTTAGGGGTTGACCTGTTCATGTAGTTTAGGTGGTTAGGGGTTGACCTGTTCATGTAGTTTAGGTGGTTAGGGGTTGACCTGTTCATGTAGTTTAGGTGGTTAGGGGTTGACCTGTTCATGTAGTTTAGGTGGTTAGGGGTTGACCTGTTCATGTAGTTTAGGTGGACATGGTGGTTAGGGGTTGACCTGTTCATGTAGTTTAGGTGGTTAGGGGTTGACCTGTTCATGTAGTTTAGGTGGTTAGGGGTTGACCTGTTCATGCAGTTTAGGTGGACATGGTGGTTAGGGGTTGACCTGTTCATGTAGTTTAGGTGGACATGGTGGTTAGGGGTTGACCTGTTCATGTAGTTTAGGTGGACATGGTGGTTAGGGGTTGACCTGTTCATGTAGTTTAGGTGGTTAGGGGTTGACCTGTTCATGTAGTTTAGGTGGTTAGGGGTTGACCTGTTCATGTAGTTTAGGTGGACATGGTGGTTAGGGGTTGACCTGTTCATGTAGTTTAGGTGGACATGGTGGTTAGGGGTTGACCTGTTCATGTAGTTTAGGTGGACATGGTGGTTAGGGGTTGACCTGTTCATGTAGTTTAGGTGGACATGGTGGTTAGGGGTTGACCTGTTCATGTAGTTTAGGTGGTTAGGGGTTGACCTGTTCATGTAGTTTAGGTGGACATGGTGGTTAGGGGTTGACCTGTTCATGTAGTTTAGGTGGACATGGTGGTTAGGGGTTGACCTGTTCATGTAGTTTAGGTGGACATGGTGGTTAGGGGTTGACCTGTTCATGTAGTTTAGGTGGACATGGTGGTTAGGGGTTGACCTGTTCATGCAGTTTAGGTGGACATGGTGGTTAGGGGTTGACCTGTTCATGCAGTTTTGGTGGACATGGTGGTTAGGGGTTGACCTGTTCATGCAGTTTAGGTGGACATGGTGGTTCGGGGTTGCGGTCGGGTTACGGCTGGGTTTCAGTTCTAATTGGCAGTAGACCGTGGCACTGCAGTGCAGACATGACTTGTTTTCTCTGTTTCTGCAGGATTCCTCACAAGGCAACTCTGTGTATCAGGTCAACATGATCAACTACATCAAACAGAAGTACAGCGAGCTGCAGGTGGTGGGTGGGAACGGTGAGAGAGGAGCGCTGGGACAGGATTTCTCACTATATGGCAATTCCAGTCTTGGGGGGAAATACTTTAGACACTTCCACACTAAACCTTTTTTTCTGCCGTCTGATGATGTTGTGTTCTGTCTCTTGTAGTGGTGACGGCAGCCCAGGCCAAGAACCTGATTGATGCAGGAGTGGACGCTCTGAGAGTGGGCATGGGCTGTGGCTCCATCTGTATCACCCAGGAAGGTAGTGACCCCCTGGTACCATCAACGTTACAGGATCAATTCACATCTGAATGCAGGAGAGGATTGTTGCTGGTTTTACATTTCAACCCACTTGCGGAATTGACTGAGTTGAAATGGAATTGACCCAACCCAGAATGCTACACCTTGAGTGCAGTGTGCGATTTGGAATCGTAGTATTACGACTAAATGTTATGATATATGAGTGTAGTGATATTAAGTAGAAATGTGATAATACATGTAGGATGCTCTACCCATAGCAGCTGGCTTTGGATCAGTTCTAATGTAAGGTCAACCACTGAAGCTACACAGCAAAACTGGAGAAGGATCAGAGCAGCGAGTAAACAACCAAGATGCTACGCTGGTTGCTAGTCTCTGTCGTCATGGTGATTTATGAAGGCTCTGCTCTGTTACCATGGCGATGACTTTCTCCACAGCATTACGTTCAGCAAATGATGGCAAACGTTTTTCAAGCGCAAAACAAACATACTTATTGGAAGAACTTAGACATATTTAATTTAACTCGTTCTGATAATATTACTTCCGTAAAAAAAATCCATCCATCCATCGGGCCCAACCGATCATCGCCTGACTACACCGGTCATAGGATATGTTACCATGGTAAGGTGACGCATTTCCTGTCTCCGTCTCCCGTAGTGATGGCGTGCGGGCGGCCTCAGGGCACCTCGGTGTATAAGGTGGCAGAGTATGCTAGACGTTTCGGTGTGCCAGTCATCGCAGACGGCGGCATTCAGACCGTGGGCCACGTGGTCAAGGCTCTCTCACTTGGGGCATCCACAGGTACCTTTCATTTCACTTGGGGCATCCACAGGTACCTTTCATTCACTTATTAATGAATGCGTTCACTCTTTCATTGTCGTTCATTCTCTTTCATTGTCATGCATTCATTATCATTCACTCTTCTGTTGTCACTTACTCACCCATTCATTAATTCATTGGCTTAATCCTTCATTCATCCTTTTGTAGCATGCAGTAGGTTAATGTGGTTAATTTCATAGGCTAGAATACTATATCAGGGCTGTCCAATGTCGGTCCTGAAGGGCCCAAACACTTCTGGTTTTCATCCTCCTTCTAATTCAGACCTGGGACACCAGGTGAGTGCAATTAACTACCAGGTAGAACCAGAAACCATAAGTTTTTCAGCCCTTTAGGAACAGAATTGAACAGCCCAGGTTTTACAGTATCCACTGTTGATCTCATGTCTATTCCTCTAATCCACTGTCGATCTCATGTCTATTCCTCTAATCCACTGTTGATCTCATGTCTATTCCTCTAATCCACTGTTGATCTCATGTCTATTCCTCTAATCCACTGTTGATCTCATGTCTATTCCTCTAATCCACTGTTGACCTCATGTCTATTCCTCTATTTCATTCAAAGCTGATTGATGGTAATCAAAGCTAATTTAAAGCTAATGTGAAGCTAATCGATGTAACAAAACACTAGCTGTACCGACAATTAGTTGGAGAAATGCTTACCAACCAATGACCTTGAGTTATGACCTCTTCCGCCCCTCCCCAGTGATGATGGGCTCGTTGCTAGCGGCGACCACGGAGGCTCCGGGGGAGTACTTCTTCTCGGACGGCGTGCGGCTGAAGAAGTACCGCGGCATGGGCTCTCTGGACGCCATGGAGAAGAGCACCAGCAGCCAGAAACGCTACTTCAGGTAGGGAGGCCATCACACACTAGAGCTGCAGCCCATATCACATCCTATTCCCTGGCCTGTATAGTGCACTACTTCTGACCTGGGGAATAGGGTGCCATTTGGGACGTAAACTAACTCTTGATCAGACACTAGAACTCATAGGAGGGTTGGAATGAAGACCAGGTTAACCAAGTTGTTGCACATCAACTGTTGCTGTTAATCGCTGACGAATGAAATTAATCATTTATGTCTGATTATATACATGTATTTATTGGTTTGTCCTTAATTCAGACGGTTCACATTGTGATACAATGTATGATAAATGTAAGTCATTTTCTCAAAACAAATGATGCCAACTTTCCTGGGTTTAAGCTGCTCTCATTTGAGAATTACGCTGTCCATCAGCATTGTCTAACCCGTCTCTGTGTTCCGACTGGCTGATTCCACAGTGAAGGGGACAAGGTGAAGGTGGCTCAGGGTGTGTCTGGCTCTGTCCAGGACAAGGGCTCCATCCACAAGTTTATCCCCTACCTGATCGCTGGCATCCAACACGGCTGTCAGGACATCGGCGCCAAGAGTCTCTCTGTTCTACGGTGAGTTGTGAGGGAGAGGGGACCAGTGTGTGATCTCTGATAGTAGTGTGTGTGACTGAGTGATCTCTGATATTGTGTTTTTCCACAGCTCCATGATGTACTCTGGAGAGCTGAAGTTTGAGAAGAGGACCACGTCCGCTCAGGTGGAAGGAGGAGTCCATGGGCTTCACTCGTACGTTGGACTCTGTCTCCCACACACACACGCACACACACACACAGTGGAATTTAAGTGTGTGTGTAGCAGCAGATAGCCATGACTTTTCTACGACTGATAGTGTTGACTTTCTCAGACATCAGTCCTCTTCCTCTCTCTGTCTTTCACCATAGATGTTCTGTTGTTACATGTAAGTACATAGACATGTGAAGGGTGTGGCCTAGTGGAGGGCCCCACATAGCCATTTGCATGTAGAACTACTCTCCCCTTGTTTCTAAATTGATTGGCTAAGTTTGCTTCTTGATTAAATGATCCAGGTGGGAAATGTAAATCTTACCTTTAGAGAAGTTCTTCCCATCTTGATGTTTGAATCTGGCAGCTAGCCCATAATGACGGCTAATATGGCGATGTGACGTTCCCCTTCAGATTATTATCTTGTTAGTGGGAGGAGGGGTGCTCGCCATTACGTATTTCATCTTTGAATTGGGATGAATTATGGGAAGCTTTGTTAGTCTCCCCTCTCTGTCCACTAGCCTCCTTCCCTCCTCTCCTTCCCCAGTTATCCATAGGGCAGATACCCCTGTAATACATATACTGGCAAGATGATGGGGGATTGAATGGGATTTGTCAACCTTTGTTTTATAGTTGAATCAGTATGATATTGCTTAGACAGATTGATAGCTGATGTAATAGGTAATAGGAATTGTTTTGTGTGGTCGTTATATTGTTGATTATCATTGATCACTGATTGATGGTATCATTATTGTGTTTTCACGATGCCCTCTCTCTCTCTGCAGTTACGAGAAACGACTTTACTGATGGAGGGGCCAGAAAGAAGCGGACTTGGGCCGCCCCCGACGTCCCCACCCCTGTTGTGACCAAACGTAACCGCCACATCTGACACCCACCTCATCACTCCCTGCCGACACCCCACACACCCCACGGGAGAGGTCTGGGGGGAACACCTGCAAAACAAACACCATCACCTGGGAAACTTGGGATTTTGCACTTACGAAGCGGAACATCAGGGTTTTCACCATAACCCCCTCCAAGAATACCGGTCCCCTTGGTGTGTGTGAGAGCTTGTTGAAGGAAGTATTTGATTGTGTGTGTGTGCGTGTGTGTGTGAGAGAGAGTGTGTGTGTGAGAGAGAGAGTGTGTGTGAGGACAAACTCAGTGAAGAAGGTGCTGTTGTGCCAACTTCCTCTTCCTGGTGAAACTGAGAGAGCCATGCTGTCACCCCTCTGTATTCTTTGGGATCTGCTCGTACCGGCACCTCCACATCAGAAGCCACAAATATCCCAATCAAACTATATATGTGGAAAAACACTTGTCTTGCTACTCTGTGTGCAAGTGTATTGTGGCAATCCTCCTTTATCTATGTAGTTAGCTCTGTTTATGCAGAAAGATGTTAACTGCTCTGAGAAACGTATATTGTTCTGTTAAACTTTTCACTGTAATTCAACTGACAGACTCATTGGCTGGGACTATAGACTAGGTGACGTTCCCTCGCTGTAGTGGCCAAGTCATACCCCCCTTAGGCCACTAGTTTATTGGCTCACGTTGACTACCACAATGCTTCTAGTGTGTTGAGAGCACGGCCGGGGCCAAAAGATAGACATCGGCCATAGATCAAGGAACGTGTTTAAAATCACAGTGTCGGTCAACGATGGGTAATACGGTCATCTTTTAGACTGGAATGAAACGAGTTTAGAGAGAATTGTTTGATTTTAAAAGCTGTAAACCAGGGTTCCCCAACTGGCAGCCCACGTGCCAAATTTGACCCACGTGGTTTCATTTGGCCCCCCCAGTAATTAAATTATTATTGTGCTTGGAACAAAAGAGTGTAAAAACACCAGTTAATTAGAACCAAGTGATTTTAATTTTGGAAATTTGTTACCAAGTATTCATACAGATAATACAGAGATGTGATTGTATACAATCACATAAGCAAGGTTTGAAATTATTGTTTAAGTCATAATATATCTGTTTGGGCCTCCTGCGGTCAATTTGCAGTCTACAAATGATTTGTAATTATGTTCCGGCCCATCCACCCAGGAAATGGTCCCGCGGCTGAATGTAGATGCCGATCTCTGCTGAAGAACGTCCCAGTGGCTCTAAGGAGCATGAAGGCTTTTCATATGCATGCTTTTTAGTTTTTTAAAGCCTCAACGCGGCTCTATTTATATTCCGCTTTTTTCTAATTCCGTACATACTGCCAAATGTATCAACATGCTCTCTTTGACACTTTGGTGTTATTAATACTTAAAGCCCAAATTAAAGCTATGAATCGCCAGCAGTGTAGTCCCTCGCTCCACCCCTGTCCCAGGTTGTGGCACCGATTGCTAGCAGCTTTGACCTGTTCTGATTACCAGAGTTATGCCTTGAAATGGGGGTAGATGATGACCGCACACGACGGAAAGTCTTAAATTCCCGTAAGAACTGTGTTGTATGTGCATGGCGCTATACGTCCTCCTCACCCCCTTTCTCACTGTTTTGAGATACTGTATCTATATCATTCAGCTTATGTAGGAATAGATTTTTCTAACGTTTTTCGTAAACGGATGTCCTTTTTGCCAGATGTCTCTAAGCTGTAGGAGTGACCTTCTTTCCGTTTTGTGCTCATGTACTTTGCCCTACCGGGACCTCACTTGACTAGCAGTACTCTTACAGTTGACATGAATATTAAGTAAATATGTACATGAAGATGTATGGATAATTATATACCTGTATCCTGTTTGAAATGGTTGTTTGCCGTCTCCCACCTTTTAGTTATGAAAATCCCCACTGACTAGGAAACAGGCCTTGTTTACAATGGGATTACAACAGAAACCGGCTGCTAATGCTGTAAAAAAAAAAATACATGTCCAAATATGTTGATTTGTGGGTTGTTATTTTACTTCTTGACGCACGGATCCCTTTAGGATCGTTGTTTCACCAACAACCACTGAATTGCAGAGCGCCAAATAAAAAAAGAAATGCTACAAATATTTATATTCATGAAATCACAAGTGCAATATAGCAAAACACAGCTTAGCTTGTTTTTAATCCACCTGTTGTGTCAGATTTTGAAAATATGCTTTACAGCGAAAGCAATCCAAGCGTTTGTGTGAGTTTATCGATCACTAGACAAAACATTAAGAACACCTAGCAGCAATGTAGATTGGTCACGAAAGTCAGAAAAGCAATACAATTAATCGCTTACCTTTGATCTTCGGATGTTTGCACTCACGAGACTCCCAGTTACACAATAAATGTTACTTTTTGTTCGATAAAGATTATTTTTATATAAAAAAACCTCCATTTGTTTGGCGCGTTATGTTCAGTATTCCACAGCCTTAGGCAGGTCATCAAGGCTTGACGAAAATTCCAATAGTATCCGTGAAGTTCGTAGAAACATGTCAAACGTTTTTAATCAATCCTCAGGTTGTTTTTAACATAAACAATCGATAATATTTCAACTGGACTGTAAACTATTCAATACTGGAGAGAAAGAAAATGTCTAGCTACCAGTGTTGCGCGCATGAACTAATGGAAGGACATCGGCCATCCACTGACGAAATTTGATCAATCTCGGTAATTTTTTCAGAATAAAAGCTTGAAACTATGTCTAAAGACTGTTCACACCCCGAGGAAGCAACAGGAAAAGGAATCTGGTTGATATTCCTCTAAATGGATGAAAGGCAGTCAATGGAAGTGATTTTTCAAAATAAGAGTCACTTCCGGGTTGGATTTCCTCAGTTTTTCGCCTGCAAAATCAGTTCTGTTATACTCAGACAATATTTTGACAGTTTTGGAAACTTTAGAGTTTTCTATCCTACTCTGTCAATTATATGCATATTCTAGCATCTGGACCTGAGAAATAGGCAGCTTACAATGGGAATGTTATTTTTCCAAACATAAAAATTCTGCTTCCCTAGCTTCAAGAGGTTTTAAGGCTGGGAATTGCCAGGGACCTCAGGATACAATATATTATCACGATACTTGTGTGCTGATACGATATGTATTACGATTCTAACGATTCTGTATGTATTGCGATTAAATGTTCCAAACATATTTCTCACCATATGTCTGCTGCAGAGGGACAAGAGTCATGAGTTTTGATCAGTCATGGAAGTAAAAGTGTTGAATACAAATTATATACCTAATTTAAAAAGATGGAGATCAAGCTATGAAGGAGAAATACTGGTGTTTTGGGGCAGGTACAGCCAACTGGTGCAAAAATAATACCCCCAAATGTAACTATAGAAGATACGTTATACATGACCTGAAACTTGGTGAAAACAAAACATACACACTTAAATGTTGACATTTCTCTTTATTTAATCATGTTTTGAGTAAAGTTTTTTTAAACACAAATAAAATATTAAGCGGCTCATATAAAATGTGCTGTGTGTCAGAAGTTAAAGCACAATAGTATCGGCGCTCTCCTACCAGTATAGTTCACTGCTGCTCCACTACAATGTTGCTGTTAGTTCAAATCAAGCTTTCCTTTATTGGATGGATCTTAAAGCACATCTCGAACATGTCTAAATCTTGATGTAGAGGCTCACAAACAATATATTTTACTGAATTGAAACAACTTGGCATTGAATAACAATCTTACTCTATGAAAATGTAAAGTACATTTGTTTTATAAGTCCCGTGTAGCTCAGTTGGTAGAGCATGGCGCTTGCAACACCAGGGTTTGATTCCCACGGGAGACCAGTATGGAGAAGAAGAAAAAGTATGCACTCACAATCTGGATAAGAGTATGCTAAAATGTTAAAATAAGATTTCAGTAGTCGTTTATTAAGTGCTTATTTCAATCACAGTATTTATTTGAATGCAAAACGTTTTATACAAATGTATTTTTCTTTCCTGTTCCCCTCTTGAAATGCACAGGAAAACACAACTTTTATTAACGTATCAAACTTCAGCATCCAATGAGCAAATGGGGAAAAAAATTCACAAATTTCTCCTTGGCATGTGGCATTCTGTGGCACTTAAGACTCTTGTCAACATTCTCAAACAAACCGTCAGTTCATTTACTCAAACATTTGGCACTATTTTACCTTTTTTGACAATGAAGGCTAGCCTGATGAATCAAACTGCTCGTTGCTCCTTACAGATCGTGACGCCATCTTGAATCCTTCTTCACAACACCTTATTTCAGTCCAGTCCTCAGCCTTTAGCCCTTGACTGTTGACTGCCTACAGGTCAATTGTCTCACTGCAGATGCTCATCGCATCAATCTGTCTGCAGACATTGATGAACTCCTCTTGTACGGACCGGTCCACTTCAGACTCTAGGTCAAGACTCTCCTGTGAGGCTGACCCCAGTGTGCGATAGTGTCTCTGCATGTGTGAGCCCTGGTGGCTGGAGGCTGTAATGTGGCTTGAGCTGCCGCCTAGGGATGGGGGTTGGGCGTGCCCCTCTGGGCTGGAACAGAGGACCAGAGAGGACCCCCGTAGTGAGGGTCTGTACAGGGAGCAGGAGGAGGAACTTCCCCTCCAGCGTTCTGGGGAAGAGCAGCTGGAGTTGGAGGACAGGGAGGGAGATGGTGGAGCACCCAGGATGGTGTCGCCCGCCATAGGTCGGTTTGGTAGAGGGGTTGGGGGCGGAGGGACCATCTCCACGCAGGAGGTCGTCCGGTACAGGCCTGGGTCGGCTGAGAGGGTCTCTCGAAGCACCTGGCCACCATTGGGCAGGGTGGACGTGGAGTAGGGGATGTTGAGTGACAGGTCAAAGAAGAGGCTTATGGGAAAGAGGTCCTCGCTGAAGAGCGCCTCGTCAATACTACGGCGCAGGTTGATGGGCGATGGCGGCCGCAGGTCAGCCGTGGAGTCGCTGGTGAAGGAGGAACCCCCGGACGCCGCTCCACCACCCCTGTCATCGGGCTTGCTGGAGCCAGGCAGATCCAAATTCAGGTCCAGGTCTCTGTAAGCCAAGGCCCGGTTGCTGTGGTACAGGAGGTCCAGGCCGTTCAAGCTGCTGCCTAGCCTTTCATCCACCAGCGTGTAGAGGGGCAGGCACTCTGTCTCCCCGTGCCCAATGTCGCAGATGGCCAGCTTCTCCTGCTGGCTCAGGGTCCACTGGTAGGTTCCCGGCATAATGGGCGACTTGATCGCCAGCAGCTCCGTCCAGCAGCTTCCAGGCTGGGGAAGGTGGTCAGAGCAGTAGATTGGCTGGGCCACCACCAGGGCTAGGGTGAGACAAACTCCGGCCTCACAAACCCTGCAGCTGAGCTGGAAGGTCCACCAAGGCCAGGGGCGGAACACATCTGCTCCTCCGGCGAGCCCCAGAGAGTGGAGCATGGCATACAGCTGCAGCCCGGCGCATGCCAGGCAGAACAGAGCCGAAAGGCACACTGTCGCAGCCGCACGGTCCCAGTCCCTGCTCTCTGCGAATGGACAGCGGTTGTATCGCTCAGCTGGCGTGGGCGAGGTGTTATTCAGGTGGTAAATGTGCTTTGAGTCCGCCCGTACGTAGCAGAAGAACACAAAATAGGCGACCGATAGAAAAGAAACCAGCGCCACAAACGCTCCCCGGGAGATGAGCGAGATGAAGAGGCTGAAGGGCGCCCTCCTCTGGTAGAGCCTCAGCAGTGCGACGGGACCGAAAGCTGCTGCGAAGTGCAGCAACACCAGACAGGCCAGGAAACAGGGTCTCTGGAAGGCTGAGTAGGATAGCTGCATCCTGGAGCGCATGGAGAGGAGCAGGAAGACCAGGCCGAAGGCTGCAGTCAGGCAGGGGAATGGGGCTTCGTAGAGCAGCAGGGAGGCCTCGGTGGAGGGCAGCCGGTCCTGGTGGCCGTAGGCATCGTAGAGGAGGGAGAAAGCCCTGGTACACCCTGCAGCCAGGAGGAAGACGCTGACCAGGGCGAAGTAGCCACAGCCGGAAGGGCAGCGCAGGGGCAGGCACAGCAGGTTGAGTGCCGAGGCCAGGGTCACCATGGCGAAGATGGAGCCCAGACCATACACGTGTGCATCCCAGGCTAACCCCCAGGCGGCCATGGCGCTGTTCCAATCAGAGTGCAGGGATATGAACATGGGCCGGGCCAGAATCAGGAAGGGGTTATTTGATTGGTTGGTGGAGGGGGTGTTGGCGGTGGGGAGGACGTCAGAGGTGGTGGGCGGCACCCAAGTGTCGGAGATGTTGCAGATTCCCGAACGTTCCTGATTGCAGTCTGGGAGGTAGGTGGCTTCACTGCCGGTTGGGTCGAACAGCCAGTCTTCAGGATCAGGAAGATTACCTGAAAAAAACATGGGAAAATATCGAATTTCAATTTCGATTCCATAAAATGTTGATCATTTCCTAAAAAGCAATTTGTCATGAGGTTTGACATGTGAAATCCACCTGTGGCCGTCTGACCGTCCCAAATATAGATCAATGCCATATGCAGCAGCGTCTATACAGCGCAATGCTGCACAGCCACATCCGTCCCCAGGATGCTGTTTTCTGATAACAGCATAGTAATACAATTTACCAGCAGAGGGCAACACCCAAGAGATTCCATCCTAAACAGGCACATATGAGAATACACAACGTTTACTCAACATTCGAGCCTAGACACCAATGGGCTGAGGGCCAAGTCTGCGAAAGCATGTATAAAAGGCAGAAGCTGTAAAGAGGCAACTTCCAACCGGACTGGGCCTAGAAAGGGGGGAAGAGAAAAGGGCAGATCAGAGCTGGTTCCTTCTTTCTATGACATAAACAGCCAGTGAACATCTGTTGTTTCCATACAAACATGGCTGACGATGATTGTATTATAAATGTTATATAGGGCACCGTGGGAGGAAATGGCTGTTTGTGGCTTGGTTCGGGACAGGCTGGGAGTGTCCCTTTTTTAAATTGTCCATGCGTGTATGTATGAACTCAGGCTTGGCTGCAAGACTCATCTGCACTGTTAAACGTATATGTTTATAAAGGCTACTGGTAAGATCAATGCATGGAAGATGACTTGGATGTGTACCGAGTAGTCATTACACACAAACAAATGCATCACGGATGGGCACCAGCGACGGTTTCCCTCGCACGGTTTTAGGCTCTTCCTTTTCAAAGCAAGCTTTACAGACTTCGCCAGCCAGCATCTTACATGACGTCCCTAATAGCCACAGCATTATCCTCAATCAATGCCACTTCAGTAAAACAGATCAGCTAGGACATCAAACAGACCAGTGGGTACCCATTTATTTCCATGCTGCTCCTCACTCCTCCTATAGAAGAGGTGAAAACAGAGAGAAACAGGCCGAATTACATCTTGTATCCAGACACAGACACACAGCCTCATCAGTCATTCAAGCCCAGCCCTATCAGATATCATCTACAGGAGGTTGGTGGCACCTTAATTGGGGAGGGCAGGCTCGTGGTAATGGCTGGAGCAGAATCAATGGAATGGTATCATTCCGTTCGCTCCGTTCCAGACATTATTATTATTATGAGCCGTCCTCCCCCAGGCTCCTTATTGGGCTACAGAGACGGGGACAAACGAGCAGGATATCCAGGTATACAGGGAGGTACTAGCAGTTACTAGGAGTTAATTTGTAGGCTGCTAGATGTAGAGTACCTTGTGACTCTGTGAAACGTCTGTCTGTGATAGTGGTGTGAAGTGGACTGTGGGTTGGATTTGAGTAAAATAAGGATGCTTTTGAATATTGTATAATACAACCCAGGCATTTGTCAAATGGTCCCAAAATGTGGTCTTTATGGTACTAAAATGCAGTTTGGATGATAAAGACGTGTCAAAATGAGAATACGTCGTGTCGGGTGGTACATTGCTTGCATGTTGGTATGCAACTTCGATTTATGTACAAACTTCTGTACCACAAAACTAAGTCATGTATTTATACATTTAAGTTGTCCCTTTTCTCTTGTGATATGAGACCCTAGCTCCTCTGATTGTGTTGTGTGGTAGCTGTCTGTTACCCCACCCCATCTCAGTCCCAGACCCGTAATGGACTGTTTTGTTTGTGACGTCTCTTTTATACTGGTCCTGTTTCCTCCCTCGAAGACCACTCTTCTTTTTTTTCGCTCTCTCTCTCTGACACACACGCTCTCTCTTCCTCTCATAACTACCCCATCTTTTTGTGTGTCTCTCTTCCTCTCATAACCTCTACCCCATCTTTTTGTGTCTCTCTTCCTCTCATAACCTCTACCCCATCTTTGTGTGTGTCTCTTCCTCCTGCCTGGCCCCTCTCTCTCTCTCTCGCTCTCTCGCTCTCTCGCTCTCTCGCTCTCTCGCTCTCTCGCTCTCTCGCTCTCTCACTCTCTCACTCTCTCACTCTCTCACTCTCTCACTCACACACTCACACACTCACTCTCTCTCTCACACTCACTCTCTCTCTCACACTCACTCTCTCTCTCACACTCACTCTCTCTCACTCACTGTCTAAATACATTGCCTGGCAAACGCTGGCTCAATTGAGCTCTAATGTGAATAGCTTTGGGTATGGTGTGCGTGCATGTGGCCCTGCAACCATATTGTGGATGCTGAAACACAAAACCCAGTGCCTTTTTCTCTCAGTTTAATGCAAGAGTGCTTCCTGTTAACATGGTGTGTTGTAGAAAGGTTGTCATTAAGACTGTATTCTCCACTTCCCATCAGCTTCGCTGGTCCCTCTCATTAGCCGACCAAAGAAACCTCTCCACTCTAATCAGAAAGGCCAACCCACAACACTGACTCCTGAACATTTCTATCAAAGACTGACTCGAGTGGCTGATCCTTTTAAAGAGAGGCTTTAACATAAACCTCAGCACTGTTCTGCAGAGTACTGATTGCCTTCTTTTGTCACTCGTTTAGTCTTCATTCCGTGCTCAGCCACCGACTCCCGAGATGCAGTGTGAGTTGATGACGAAACCGTCAAGCTCTGGGAAATATGAACCTGAGAGATCTGTCTCGCGGCACGACATCACCATTTCTATTTTACCTCTGACAGACGGTTACGAGACGGGCGACCGTGGCTTTAATCATGGCGCTAATGCGGTGAAATACTTTTTTGCATTATTTAAACCAAATTGAACATGTTTCATTATTTATTTGAGGATAAATTGATTTTATTGATGTATTATATTAAGTTAAAATAAGTGTTCATTCAGTATTGTTGTGATTGTCATTATTACAAATAAATTTAAAAAATCGTCCGATAAATCAGTATCGGCTTTTTTTGGTCCTCCAATAACCGGTATCTGTATCAGCGTTGAAAAATCATAATCGGTTGACCTCTACTCTCTAGTCCCCTGTAGGATATAGTATACCCTAGCACAACATAGCTATTGATAAATTCCCTTTAAGTTTTGCACGGTTGCACATTTAATGAGTGTCCGTTCAGCTGAATATATAGCAGACTCTGCAGTTACAACAGTCTTGTACACGTCTAAAATCCACTGAGGTGAATCAGCACACTAACAGCTCTGACACAGCTTATTACTCAACTAATCTGGAGGGTGAAATGAACAATACATTGTATTTGTTCTGACAGGGTTAGAATTACACTGGCTGCCAGGGGTTCTGGGAACCCCCATAACAAATCACTGCCCCTCCCCAAAAGCAATAACATGGCACCCCCATAGAATATTAGTGTTGGTTCAGCCCACTATTTTTCAGCCACCTGTATGAGTCAGTAACTCATTGGAACCATCCCTGATGATGACACCTACAGACAGTAGTTCAATTGTAATAATGTTATGATAAGAGGTGGTGCCTGATATGTTGCTTATCTGTCACTAAAAGATTCCTTTTGAAGATGGCTATTACTACAGGAGAGACGAGAAGCAGTGTCGTAACAATATTGATGTAATATTGTCATACCAGACACCCTGCCTGCACAGTGTGGGAGATGTGGGCGGGGTTTAACACAAACAGTAAGTGCCAGGCGAGGCAACTGCCACTGATAAGGGCGGTCATGTTGTGGCAGGCCAGTCGTTTGTTTACTTTCCTGGACGATGCCCTAGCTGTCCCGCGGGCACAGTGGAAAACGTGACTGGCGTTTCTGGACTAGAGCCACGGGTTCCTGCCTGTCTCGCTCGGGTCAATTAATCGCCCATCGGAGCGTCCAGCAAGTCAGTCAGTCCACCGGCATGGATACCCGCCCCCGTTGGAATGTGGCCGTGTGACGGAACAGCGAAGTCTGGTCCGTTCCATCGCGTGTTGGTTCCTAGTTATAGTCTACATTCCACTTGTGACAAACCCCCTCAGGTTTACAGTCAGTCATATATATGGATGTCATGTCACTGCCCGGATTCAATCACAACAGCCAACGCTATGTATGTATGTCCATTGTTTTATCCATTGGATAACACGTGAAGCAGACACCATAATCAATAACAAGCTACTTTAAAATAGCGTTGGCAGAGATGTTTGTAGATGGTTAGAAAATAGAGAAAAATAAGGACATTCCAACTCATCAGGTGCAGGATAGAAGAACGTATTCAAGAAAAAGATGACCTGACGTAGATCCAACTCGGATCAAAGTGTTGTCTTTTTTGTGCGTCTGATTAAATTGAAACATACCAGAGTTGCGGACATACTGTAAGGTTCCCATAGTTCAACAGAAGTTTAGCGATTAGTATCAGACTTACGTCAGACGAACTTTTACAATTTTAATGTTTCCATGGTGATGTATGTCTCCTACCTCAGCAGTTATGCCTTAAATGCCCAATGCATCTGTTTTTATCTCATTATCAAATCATTTCTGGGCAACAATTAAGTACCTTATTGTTATTTTTTTCAATTAAAATTGTAAAAAAAGAAGAAACAAATTGCTTCTTAGCAAAGACACATTTCTCAAGCAAGAATTTTGCTAGGACTATGGTAGTGGTCTGAGTGAGGGGCCTAAGCTTTATGGGAGGGATATGGAACCTCAAAACTAGCTGTTATTGGCGGAGAGGTTTAAAACTCTCTTTGTTATTGGTTTATGGGCGGCAGGTAACCTCAAGGTTAGTGTTGGGCAAGTAACCGAAAGGTCGCTGGTTCGAGTACCGGAGCTGAAAAGGAGAAAAGTCTGTCGCTGTGCCCTTGATACTTAACTCTAATTGCTTCAGGGGCCCTGGCCGTGACCCCACTCTCTGTGGGTGTCTCAGGGAGAGTTGGGATATGCAAGAAACACATTTCCATTGTACACTTGTGTGTAACAGGACAAATATAAGCACCCCCAAATGATTATTAACATTACATTTACATTTACGTCATTTAGCAGACGCTCTTATCCAGAGCGACTAACAGTAGAGTGCATACATTTTTTTGTATTACATTTTACATACTGAGACAAGGATATCCCTACCGGCCAAACCCTCCCTAACCCGGACGACGCTATGCCAATTGTGCGTCGCCCCACGGACCTCCCGGTTGCGGCCCGGCTGCGACAGAGCCTGGGCGCGAACCCAGAGACTCTGGTGGCGCAGCTAGCACTGCGATGCAGTGCCCTAGACCACTGCGCCACCCGGGAGGCCCATTAACTATTGCCTGTCGCCAGGCAGTCCAAAACTACATCCCAACTGAGCAGGCAGAAATCGCAGCCGGTCTTGTCAAACAGCTCTTACGTTAATACGGCATTATCAGCATTTTCACACTATTATTCCAACCTCATAGTGTGGAAATACAGGTGACTGACAAAATAATGGAACCACCAACATAAAGTGTCATAATAGGGCGTTGGGCCACCACGAGGCACCTGAACACCTTCAATCTGCCTTGGCAAGATGGCGTAGATTCTACAAGTGTCTGGAACTCGATAGGAGAGACACCATTCTTCCACGAGGAATTCCATCATTTGGTGTTTTGTTGATAGTGGTGGAAAACACTGTCTCAGGTGCCGCTCCAGAATCTCCCATAAATGTTCCGTTGGTTGAGATCTGGTGACTGAGACAGCCATGGCATATGGTTTACATGGTTTTCATGCTCATCAAATCATTGTGACCACTCGTGCCCTGTGGATCAGTGACCACTCGTGCCCTGTGGATCAGTGACCACTCGTGCCCTGTGGATCAGTGACCACTCGTGCCCTGTGGATCAGTGACCACTCGTGCCCTGTGGATCAGTGACCACTCGTGCCCTGTGGATCAGTGACCACTCGTGCCCTGTGGATCAGTGACCACTCGTGCCCTGTGGATCAGTGACCACTCGTGCCCTGTGGATCAGTGACCACTCGTGCCCTGTGGATCAGTGACCACTCGTGCCCTGTGGATCAGTGACCACTCGTGCCCTGTGGATCAGTGACCACTCGTGCCCTGTGGATCAGTGACCACTCGTGCCCTGTGGATACTCCCATCAGGATAGACATGATTCACCATAGGTTGAAGGTGATCACTCAGAATGGCTGTGTATTAATTGACAGTTACCTTGCCCTCTAAGGGATCGAGTGGACCTAAACCATGCTAGGAAAATGCACCCCACAGAGCCACCAGAACCCTCATTTACTCAAGGGTTTCCATTATTTTGACAGTTGGCTGTATATATAAAACACAGGAGAATCACGTTTTTGACAGCACTGGGCCTTTAATACTCTTAATATTCCCCCCTTTTATTGATTTTCATCACATCAACTGATAGATAAATAAGAACATCAGTGGTCATGAAGGAAATAGGAGGAAAGGAACCAGTTGAAGACTCTTTGGTCCAGGATCCCAGTGTAAACCTTGACACCTGACTGCAGAACTCAACTCCCACCGACATCCTCCCCTCCATCTTTCTAATTGGTCTCCTGTTGTCCCCGCGTCAGGAAAATCCAAGGCTTCATTTAGCTTTCATCTGTTTTCCTTCACTTTCAATTTCACTGTCCTCAGAAAGGCAATTCAGCCGGAACGAGTGTTGGAGGAGCTGTCGTGCACATTGAAGAGGAGAGAATTGTATTTTGTGGCAAAATGGGTTGAGTGGAAAGATCTGATATGATCCCAAAACTCCTTTACATCAACAGACCCTGGCCTACTACAGTCCTACATAGGAACATGTTATGGACTAATTTGATCATTGTTAGGATATTTGATTTGCATAATAAGTAGGCAGGAAATTCTCTCTCTCACACACACACAAGCCTCTGTGGTGACACGTCATCTGCAGTAGCATATTTAACTAGTCTATTTTTACTATTCGGCTGAATAGATCTGCTATTTCTGGGCAGTAATGTGGGTTACATCTGCTGCGGAGAAGTGGATTTCAAATGAACTTCTTAATTTACACATGATGAATCATTACTGAACAACCACCAGACGTTTCTACTTCCTCTCTACCTGGGATGTTCTTCTGAAAAGGGTTGCTGCTAATCAAACAGAGAGAGGAGAGAGAGAGAGGGGAGAGAGAGGACAGAGGAGAGAGAGGAGAGGAGAGAGGTCCTTAGCTAGACTCCGGCTGGTAATTGTTCAACAACACGGTTCCAACCAACAGTCACCTCCCTTTGGAGGCAATTAGAGAATGTAGGAAGGGCTGAGGGAAATGTTTCTGCCTGGCTGCTATGACTCTCAGACAGATTACAGCAGGTTTGACAGACTGTAACAGTAATAGGTTGCTTTGCTCTTCAAACTGACAGTGTGTTGAGCTAGATTGGGGAAGTAAGTAAGTGAGGAGTGATTGGAGGGCTTGTGATGTATTCAAGTGTGTGTGTGTGTGTGTGTGTGTGTGTGTGTGTGTGTGTGTGTGTGTGTGTGTGTGTGTGTTTCTAAGGGTGTGTGCGTGCATATCTTTGTGTGTCCAGTATCTTATTTGTGTTTGTGTGATGTTAAGTGCGATCCAGTTACCTGTAATCAGTGGCTTTGACGTTGTCGTCGTAATGACTCCTGGTGGTGTTTGTATTTATTATGGATCCCCATTAGTTCCTGCTAAGGCAGCAGCTACTCTTCCTGGGGTTTATTATGGATCCCCATTAGTTCCTGCCAAGGCAGCAGCTACTCTTCCTGGGGTTTATTATGGATCCCCATTAGTTCCTGCCAAGGCAGCAGCTACTCTTCCTGGGGTCCAGCAAAATTAAGGCAGTTATACCATTTTAAAAACATTACAATACATTCATAGCAGATTTCACAACACACCAAGTGTGTGCCCTCAGGCCCCTACTCCACTACCACGTAACTACAACACAAAATCCATGTGTGCGTATGTTATCATGTGTGTGTCTGTGCCTATGTTTGTGTTGCTTCACAGTCCCCGCTGTTCCATAAGGTGTATTTTTATCTGTTTTTTTAATATGACTCTACTGCTGGCATTAGTTACCTGATGTGGAAAAGAGTTCCATGTAGTCATGGCTCCATGTAATACTGTGCGCCTTCCATAGTCTGTTCTGGACTTGGGGACTGTAAAGAGACCTGTGGTGTCATGTCTTGTGCATAGATGTCTGAGCTGTGTGCTAGTGGTTTGAACAGACAGCTCTGTGTTTTCAACATGTCAATACCTCGAACAAATACAAGTAGGGATAAAGTCTATCCTCCACTTTGAGCCAGGAGAGATTGACATGCATATTACTAATGTTTGCTCTCTGTGTACATCCACGGGCCAGCCGTGCTGCCCTGTTCTGAGCCAATTGTAATTTTCTTAAGTCCCTGAACACACGACTGAACAGTAGTCCAGGTCGACCAAACTAGGGCATGTAGGACCTGCCTTGTTGACAGTGTTGTTAAGAAAGTAGATTTGCGCTTTATTATGGACTGACTTCTCCCCATTTTAGCTACTGTTCTATCAATATGTTTTAACCATGACAGTTTACAATCCAGGGTTACTCCAAGCAGTTTAGTCACCTCAACTTGCTCAATTTCCACATGATTTATTACAAGATTTAGTGGAGGTTTGGGGTTTAGTGAATGATTTGTCCCATATACAATGCTTTTAGTTTTTTAAATATATAGGACTAACTCATTCCTGGGGTGTCCTCTACAGGATCCACCCCATCTTCATCCCCATCGTGCCGCTCCTCATCAGGAACTACTGAGGAGATAGAGTTACGCAATTCAAACTCCGAGACAATAGAAAACAACATACTGTAGAGTACTGTACATGACTTAAATAACGACCGCTCTGAGATCGTTAGAGCAAAACAGATTACGGGAATACTGTCGTGTCTTGGAAGGCAGTTGAGAGATCTGCATGGCAGAATGGGAGGAAGATTTTATAACCCAGATATGTCAAATGCATCCTTCTCTCATCCGTTTAGCCGTAGCCAGCCATCCGTGGTCCAGTAGCCGGGCCTGTGTAGTCTAATCACATTGACTTCTTCCTCTGTGTGTGTGTGTGTGTGTGTGTGTGTGTGTGTGTGTGTGTGTGTGTGTGTGTGTGTGTGTGTGTGTGTGTGTGTGTGTGTGTGTGTGTGTGTGTGTGTGTGTGTGTGTGTGTGGATATGCATCCTGACCTGTTACAGCCTGACATCAACGTCTCTGCCACATCATCCATCTTACAGATGTAACAAGGGCAAAACAACGGCAGACAATTTCCATTTATCTCAAGTCAAAGCACTCATACAGAACAGACAGAACAGACTGAACAGAACAGAGACTGCCTTATTCTAAAGCCATCTCTCTCATTCTCTCTCACGCGCTCCCTCTCTCCTCTCTCCTCTCTCTTCTCACCTCTCGATGAATCTTAAGCACTGATCTAGTATCAGCGTACTCCAACCCAATCTCTTAATTCTTAATCTATCGCCAGTCCTCCATTCTAAACCTCTTGGGCTAAATTCCCTGACAGACTGGGGTCTAAAGCAGAGCCCACCCATTCCCTGACAGACAGGGGTCTAAAGCAGAGTCCACCCAATTCCTGACAGACTGGGGTCTAAAGCAGAGTCCACCCATTTCCTGACAGACTGGGGTCTAAAGCAGAGCTCACCCATTCCCTGACAGACTGGGGTCTAAAGCAGAGTCCACCCATTTCCTGACAGACAGGGGTCTAAAGCAGAGTCCACCCCTTCCCTGACAGACTGGGGTCTAAAGCAGAGCCCACCCATTTCCTGACAGACTGGGGTCTAAAGCAGAGTCCACCCATTTCCTGACAGACTGGGGTCTAAAGCAGAGTCCACCCATTCCCTGACAGACTGGGGTCTAAAGCAGAGCCCACCCATTCCCTGACAGACTGGGGTCTAAAGCAGAGCTCACCCATTCCCTGACAGACTGGGGTCTAAAGCAGAGCCCACCCATTCCCTGACAGACTGGGGTCTAAAGCAAAGCCCACCCATTCCCTGACAGACTGGGGTCTAAAGCAGAGCTTACCCATTCCCTGACAGACTGGGGTCTAAAGCAGAGTTCACCCATTCCCTGACAGACTGGGGTCTAAAGCAGAGTCCACCCATTCCCTGACTGACAGGGGTCTAAAGCAGAGTCCACCCATTCCCTGACAGACTGGGGTCTAAAGCAGAGTCCACCCATTCCCTGACAGACTGGGGTCTAAAGCAGAGTCCAGCCATGCCCTGAAAGACTGGGGTCTAAAGCAGAGCCCACCCATCACTGCATCACTCTGTTGACCTCTGCACAGCTAGAGAGGCTGAATTATGTGCAGTGCAGATGTGGTAACACACACACTGGTATTCACAGAGACACACAGGGCATCAATACACACACACACTGGCATACACAGACACACATGACATCAATACACACACTGGCATACACAGAGACACACACTGGCATACACAGACACACATTTTTTATTTTTTTATTTAACCTTTATTTAACCAGGTAGGCAAGTTGAGAACAAGTTCTCATTTACAACTGTGACCTGGCCAAGATAAAGCAAAGCAGTTCGACACATACCACATCACAGAGTTACACATGGAGTAAACAAACATACAGTCAATAATACAGTAGAAAAACAAGTCTATATACAATGTGTGCAAAGGAGATAAGATAAGGGAGGTAAAGCAATAACTAGGCCATGGTGGTGAAGTAATTACAATATAGCAATTAAACACTGGAATGGTAGATGTGCAGTAGATGAATTTGCAAGTAGAGATACTGGGGTGCAAAGGAGGAAGATAAATAAATAAATACAGTAGGGGATGAGGTACTTGGTTGGGCTATGTACAGGTGCCTTGATCTGTGAGCTGCTCTGACAGCTGGTGCTTAAAGCTAGTGAGGGAGATAAGTGTCCAGTTTCAGTGATTTTTGTAGTTCGTTCCAGTCATTGGCAGCAGAGAACTGGAAGGAAAGTTGGCCAAAGGAGGAATTGGCTTTGGGGGTGACCAGTGAGATATACCTGCTGACATCAATACACACACACTGGCATACACAGAGACACACATGGCATCAATACACATACACACACACACACACACTAGCATACACAGAGACACACATGGCATCAATACACACACACACACTAGCATACACAGAGACACAGGGCATCAATACACACACACACACACACACACACACACACACACACACACACACACACACACACACAAACACACACACTGGCATACACTGGCATACACAGAGACACACAGGGCATCAATACACACACACACACACACACACTGGCATACACACAGACACACATGGCATCAATACACACACACACACACACACACACACACACACACACTGACATACACAGAGATAAAGAGGGCAACAATACACACACACTGGCATACACACAGACACACATGGCATCAATACACACACACACACACACTGGCATACACACAGACACACATGGCATCAATACACACACACACTGGCATACACACAGACACACATGGCATCAATACACACACACACACACACTGGCATACACACAGACACACATAGCATCAATACACACACACTGGCGTACACAGAGACACACACACGTGCTGGGTAGAGGGCTCTTGGTTCAGAAGCTGACAGCTCTTATCCCTGTCAGGAGAGTATTATCTGCAACCCTCAGCAGGCTGATACAACCTCAGTTAACTGTATTCAACCATACACTACTGTCTCACTATAGTTGATACAACCTCAGTTAACTCTATTCAACCCTACACTACACTACTGTCTCACTATAGTTGATACAACCTCAGTTAACTCTATTCAACCCTACACTACTGTCCCACTATAGTTGATACAACCTCAGTTAACTCTATTCAACCCTCACTACTGTCTCACTATAGTTGATACAACCTCAGTTAACTCTATTCAACCCTACACTACTGTCTCACTATAGTTGATACAACCTCAGTTAACTCTATTCAACCATACACTACTGTCTCACTATAGTTGATACAACCTCAGTTAACTCTATTCAACCATACACTACTGTCTCACTATAGTTGATACAACCTCAGTTAACTATTCAACCCTACACTACTGTCCCACTATAGTTGATACAACCTCAGTTAACTATTAAACCCTACACTACTGTCTGACTATAGTTGATACAACCTCAGTTAACTATTCAACCCTACACTTCTGTCTCACTATAGTTGATACAACCTCAGTTAACTATTCAACCCTACACTACTGTCTCACTATAGTTGATACAACCTCAGTTAACTATTCAACCCTACACTACTGTCCCATTATAGTTGATACAACCTCAGTTACCTCTATTCAACCCTCACTACTGTCTCACTATAGTTGATACAACCTCAGTTAACTATTCAACCCTACACTACTGTCCCACTATAGTTGATACAACCTCAGTTACCTATTCAACCCTACACTACTGTCTCACTATAGTTGATACAACCTCAGTTAACTCTATTCAACCCTACACTACTGTCTCACTATAGTTAATACAACCTCAGTTAACTATTCAACCCTACACTACTGTCCCATTATAGTTGATACAACCTCAGTTAACTCTATTCAACCCTACACTTCTGTCCCACTACAGTTAATACAACCTCAGTTAACTATTCAACCCTACCCTACTGTCCCACTATAGTTGATACAACCTCAGTTAACTATTCAACCCTACACTACTGTCTCACTATAGTTGATACAACCTCAGTTAACTCTATTCAACCCTACACTACTGTCTGACTATAGTTGATACAACCTCAGTTAACTATTCAACTCTACACTACTGTCTCACTATAGTTGATACAACCTCAGTTAACTCTATTCAACCCTACACTACTGTCTCACTATAGTTGATACAACCTCAGTTAACTATTCAACCCTACACTACTGTCCCACTATAGTTGATACAACCTCAGTTAACTATTCAACCCTACACTACTGTCCCACTATAGTTGATACAACCTCAGTTAACTATTTAACCCTACACTACTGTCCCACTATAGTTGATACAACCTCAGTTAACTATTCAACCCTACACTACTGTCCCACTATAGTTGATACAACCTCAGTTAACTATTCAACTCTACACTACTGTCTCACTATAGTTGATACAACCTCAGTTAACTCTATTCAACCCTACACTACTGTCTCACTATAGTTGATACAACCTCAGTTAACTATTCAACCCTACACTACTGTCCCACTATAGTTGATACAACCTCAGTTAACTATTCAACCCTACACTACTGTCCCACTATAGTTGATACAACCTCAGTTAACTATTTAACCCTACACTACTGTCCCACTATAGTTGATACAACCTCAGTTAACTATTCAACCCTACACTACTGTCTCACTATAGTTGATACAACCTCAGTTAACTATTCAACCCTACACTACTGTCCCACTATAGTTGATACAACCTCAGTTAACTATTCAACCCTACACTACTGTCTCACTATAGTTGATACAACCTCAGTTAACTATTCAACCCTACACTACTGTCTCACTATAGTTGATACAACCTCAGTTAACTATTCAACCCTACACTACTGTCTCACTATAGTTGATACAACCTCAGTTAACTATTCAACCCTACACTACTGTCTCACTATAGTTGATACAACCTCAGTTAACTATTCAACCCTACACTACTGTCCCATTATAGTTAATACAACCTCAGTTAACTATTCAAGTCTACACTACTGTCCCACTATAGTTAATACAACCTCAGTTAACTATTCAACCCTACACTACTGTCTCACTATAGTTAATACAACCTCAGTTAACTCTATTCAACCCTACACTACTGTCTCACTATAGTTGATACAACCTCAGTTAACTATTCAACCCTACACTACTGTCTCACTATAGTTGATACAACCTCAGTTAACTATTCAACCCTACACTACTGTCTCACTATAGTTAATACAACCTCAGTTAACTATTCAACCCTACACTACTGTCTCACTATAGTTGATACAACCTCAGTTAACTATTAAACCCTACACTACTGTCTCACTATAGTTGATACAACCTCAGTTAACTATTCAACCCTACACTACTGTCTCACTATAGTTGATACAACCTCAGTTAACTATTCAACCCTACACTACTGTCTCACTATAGTTAATACAACCTCAGTTAACTCTATTCAACCCTACACTACTGTCTCACTATAGTTGATACAACCTCAGTTAACTATTCAACCCTACACTACTGTCTCACTATAGTTGATACAACCTCAGTTAACTATTCAACCCTACACTACTGTCTCACTATAGTTGATACAACCTCAGTTAACTCTATTCAACCCTACACTACTGTCTCACTATAGCTGATACAACCTCAGTTAACTATTCAACCCTACACTACTGTCCCACTATAGTTGATACAACCTCAGTTAACTCTATTCAACCCTACACTTCTGTCTCACTATAGTTGATACAACCTCAGTTAACTATTCAACCCTACACTACTGTCTCACTATAGTTGATACAACCTCAGTTAACTCTATTCAACCCTACACTACTGTCTCACTATAGTTGATACAACCTCAGTTAACTATTCAACTCTACACTACTGTCTCACTATAGTTGATACAACCTCAGTTAACTATTAAACCCTACACTACTGTCTCACTATAGTTGATACAACCTCAGTTAACTCTATTCAACCCTACACTACTGTCTGACTATAGTTGATACAACCTCAGTTAACTATTCAACCCTACACTTCTGTCTCACTATAGTTGATACAACCTCAGTTAACTATTCAACCCTACACTACTGTCTCACTATAGTTAATACAACCTCAGTTAACTCTATTCAACCATACACTACTGTCTGACTATAGTTGATACAACCTCAGTTAACTATTCAACCCTACACTACTGTCCCATTATAGTTAATACAACCTCAGTTACCTCTATTCAACCCTCACTACTGTCTCACTATAGTTGATACAACCTCAGTTAACTATTCAACCCTACACTACTGTCCCACTATAGTTGATACAACCTCAGTTACCTATTCAACCCTACACTACTGTCTCACTATAGTTGATACAACCTCAGTTAACTCTATTCAACCCTACACTACTGTCTCACTATAGTTAATACAACCTCAGTTAACTATTCAACCCTACACTACTGTCCCATTATAGTTGATACAACCTCAGTTAACTCTATTCAACCCTACACTTCTGTCCCACTACAGTTAATACAACCTCAGTTAACTATTCAACCCTACCCTACTGTCCCACTATAGTTGATACAACCTCAGTTAACTATTCAACCCTACACTACTGTCTCACTATAGTTGATACAACCTCAGTTAACTCTATTCAACCCTACACTACTGTCTGACTATAGTTGATACAACCTCAGTTAACTATTCAACTCTACACTACTGTCTCACTATAGTTGATACAACCTCAGTTAACTCTATTCAACCCTACACTACTGTCTCACTATAGTTGATACAACCTCAGTTAACTATTCAACCCTACACTACTGTCCCACTATAGTTGATACAACCTCAGTTAACTATTCAACCCTACACTACTGTCCCACTATAGTTGATACAACCTCAGTTAACTATTTAACCCTACACTACTGTCCCACTATAGTTGATACAACCTCAGTTAACTATTCAACCCTACACTACTGTCCCACTATAGTTGATACAACCTCAGTTAACTATTCAACTCTACACTACTGTCTCACTATAGTTGATACAACCTCAGTTAACTCTATTCAACCCTACACTACTGTCTCACTATAGTTGATACAACCTCAGTTAACTATTCAACCCTACACTACTGTCCCACTATAGTTGATACAACCTCAGTTAACTATTCAACCCTACACTACTGTCCCACTATAGTTGATACAACCTCAGTTAACTATTTAACCCTACACTACTGTCCCACTATAGTTGATACAACCTCAGTTAACTATTCAACCCTACACTACTGTCTCACTATAGTTGATACAACCTCAGTTAACTATTCAACCCTACACTACTGTCCCACTATAGTTGATACAACCTCAGTTAACTATTCAACCCTACACTACTGTCTCACTATAGTTGATACAACCTCAGTTAACTATTCAACCCTACACTACTGTCTCACTATAGTTGATACAACCTCAGTTAACTATTCAACCCTACACTACTGTCTCACTATAGTTGATACAACCTCAGTTAACTATTCAACCCTACACTACTGTCTCACTATAGTTGATACAACCTCAGTTAACTATTCAACCCTACACTACTGTCCCATTATAGTTAATACAACCTCAGTTAACTATTCAAGTCTACACTACTGTCCCACTATAGTTAATACAACCTCAGTTAACTATTCAACCCTACACTACTGTCTCACTATAGTTAATACAACCTCAGTTAACTCTATTCAACCCTACACTACTGTCTCACTATAGTTGATACAACCTCAGTTAACTATTCAACCCTACACTACTGTCTCACTATAGTTGATACAACCTCAGTTAACTATTCAACCCTACACTACTGTCTCACTATAGTTAATACAACCTCAGTTAACTATTCAACCCTACACTACTGTCTCACTATAGTTGATACAACCTCAGTTAACTATTAAACCCTACACTACTGTCTCACTATAGTTGATACAACCTCAGTTAACTATTCAACCCTACACTACTGTCTCACTATAGTTGATACAACCTCAGTTAACTATTCAACCCTACACTACTGTCTCACTATAGTTAATACAACCTCAGTTAACTCTATTCAACCCTACACTACTGTCTCACTATAGTTGATACAACCTCAGTTAACTATTCAACCCTACACTACTGTCTCACTATAGTTGATACAACCTCAGTTAACTATTCAACCCTACACTACTGTCTCACTATAGTTGATACAACCTCAGTTAACTCTATTCAACCCTACACTACTGTCTCACTATAGCTGATACAACCTCAGTTAACTATTCAACCCTACACTACTGTCCCACTATAGTTGATACAACCTCAGTTAACTCTATTCAACCCTACACTTCTGTCTCACTATAGTTGATACAACCTCAGTTAACTATTCAACCCTACACTACTGTCTCACTATAGTTGATACAACCTCAGTTAACTCTATTCAACCCTACACTACTGTCTCACTATAGTTGATACAACCTCAGTTAACTATTCAACTCTACACTACTGTCTCACTATAGTTGATACAACCTCAGTTAACTATTAAACCCTACACTACTGTCTCACTATAGTTGATACAACCTCAGTTAACTCTATTCAACCCTACACTACTGTCTGACTATAGTTGATACAACCTCAGTTAACTATTCAACCCTACACTACTGTCCCACTATAGTTGATACAACCTCAGTTAACTATTCAACCCTACACTACTGTCTCACTATAGTTGATACAACCTCAGTTAACTATTAAACCCTACACTACTGTCTGACTATAGTTGATACAACCTCAGTTAACTATTCAACCCTACACTTCTGTCTCACTATAGTTGATACAACCTCAGTTAACTATTCAACCCTACACTACTGTCTCACTATAGTTAATACAACCTCAGTTAACTCTATTCAACCATACACTACTGTCTGACTATAGTTGATACAACCTCAGTTAACTATTCAACCCTACACTACTGTCTCACTATAGTTAATACAACCTCAGTTAACTCTATTCAACCATACACTACTGTCTCACTATAGTTAATACAACCTCAGTTAACTCTATTCAACCCTACACTACTGTCTCACTATAGTTGATACAACCTCAGTTAACTATTCAACCCTACACTACTGTCTCACTATAGTTGATACAACCTCAGTTAACTCTATTCAACCCTACACTACTGTCTCACTATAGTTGATACAACCTCAGTTAACTATTCAACCCTACACTACTGTCCCACTATAGTTGATACAACCTCAGTTAACTATTCAACCCTACACTTCTGTCTCACTATAGTTGATACAACCTCAGTTAACTCTATTAAACCCTACACTACTGTCCCACTATAGTTGATACAACCCCAGTTAACTATTCAACCCTACACTACTGTCCCACTATAGTTGATACAACCTCAGTTAACTATTAAACCCTACACTACTGTCCCACTATAGTTGATACAACCTCAGTTAACTATTCAACCCTACACTACTGTCTCACTATAGTTGATACAACCTCAGTTAACTATTCAAGTCTACACTACTGTCTCACTATAGTTGATACAACCTCAGTTAACTCTATTCAACCCTACACTACTGTCTCACTATAGTTGATACAACCTCAGTTAACTATTCAACCCTACACTACTGTCTCACTATAGTTAATACAACCTCAGTTAACTATTCAACCCTACACTACTGTCTCACTATAGTTAATACAACCTCAGTTAACTATTCAACCCTACACTACTGTCTCACTATAGTTGATACAACCTCAGTTAACTATTCAACCCTACACTACTGTCTCACTATAGTTGATACAACCTCAGTTAACTATTCAACCCTACACTACTGTCTCACTATAGTTAATACAACCTCAGTTAACTCTATTCAACCCTACACTACTGTCTCACTATAGTTGATACAACCTCAGTTAACTATTCAACCCTACACTACTGTCTCACTATAGTTGATACAACCTCAGTTAACTATTCAACCCTACACTACTGTCTCACTATAGTTGATACAACCTCAGTTAACTCTATTCAACCCTACACTACTGTCTCACTATAGCTGATACAACCTCAGTTAACTATTCAACCCTACACTACTGTCCCACTATAGTTGATACAACCTCAGTTAACTCTATTCAACCCTACACTTCTGTCTCACTATAGTTGATACAACCTCAGTTAACTATTCAACCCTACACTACTGTCTCACTATAGTTGATACAACCTCAGTTAACTCTATTCAACCCTACACTACTGTCTCACTATAGTTGATACAACCTCAGTTAACTATTCAACTCTACACTACTGTCTCACTATAGTTGATACAACCTCAGTTAACTATTAAACCCTACACTACTGTCTCACTATAGTTGATACAACCTCAGTTAACTCTATTCAACCCTACACTACTGTCTGACTATAGTTGATACAACCTCAGTTAACTATTCAACCCTACACTACTGTCCCACTATAGTTGATACAACCTCAGTTAACTATTCAACCCTACACTACTGTCTCACTATAGTTGATACAACCTCAGTTAACTATTAAACCCTACACTACTGTCTGACTATAGTTGATACAACCTCAGTTAACTATTCAACCCTACACTTCTGTCTCACTATAGTTGATACAACCTCAGTTAACTATTCAACCCTACACTACTGTCTCACTATAGTTAATACAACCTCAGTTAACTCTATTCAACCATACACTACTGTCTGACTATAGTTGATACAACCTCAGTTAACTATTCAACCCTACACTACTGTCCCATTATAGTTAATACAACCTCAGTTACCTCTATTCAACCCTCACTACTGTCTCACTATAGTTGATACAACCTCAGTTAACTATTCAACCCTACACTACTGTCCCACTATAGTTGATACAACCTCAGTTACCTATTCAACCCTACACTACTGTCTCACTATAGTTGATACAACCTCAGTTAACTCTATTCAACCCTACACTACTGTCTCACTATAGTTAATACAACCTCAGTTAACTATTCAACCCTACACTACTGTCCCATTATAGTTGATACAACCTCAGTTAACTCTATTCAACCCTACACTTCTGTCCCACTACAGTTAATACAACCTCAGTTAACTATTCAACCCTACCCTACTGTCCCACTATAGTTGATACAACCTCAGTTAACTATTCAACCCTACACTACTGTCTCACTATAGTTGATACAACCTCAGTTAACTCTATTCAACCCTACACTACTGTCTGACTATAGTTGATACAACCTCAGTTAACTATTCAACTCTACACTACTGTCTCACTATAGTTGATACAACCTCAGTTAACTCTATTCAACCCTACACTACTGTCCCACTATAGTTGATACAACCCCAGTTAACTATTCAACCCTACACTACTGTCCCACTATAGTTGATACAACCTCAGTTAACTATTAAACCCTACACTACTGTCCCACTATAGTTGATACAACCTCAGTTAACTATTCAACCCTACACTACTGTCTCACTATAGTTGATACAACCTCAGTTAACTATTCAAGTCTACACTACTGTCTCACTATAGTTGATACAACCTCAGTTAACTCTATTCAACCCTACACTACTGTCTCACTATAGTTGATACAACCTCAGTTAACTATTCAACCCTACACTACTGTCTCACTATAGTTAATACAACCTCAGTTAACTATTCAACCCTACACTACTGTCTCACTATAGTTAATACAACCTCAGTTAACTATTCAACCCTACACTACTGTCTCACTATAGTTGATACAACCTCAGTTAACTATTCAACCCTACACTACTGTCTCACTATAGTTGATACAACCTCAGTTAACTATTCAACCCTACACTACTGTCTCACTATAGTTAATACAACCTCAGTTAACTCTATTCAACCCTACACTACTGTCTCACTATAGTTGATACAACCTCAGTTAACTATTCAACCCTACACTACTGTCTCACTATAGTTGATACAACCTCAGTTAACTATTCAACCCTACACTACTGTCTCACTATAGTTGATACAACCTCAGTTAACTCTATTCAACCCTACACTACTGTCTCACTATAGCTGATACAACCTCAGTTAACTATTCAACCCTACACTACTGTCCCACTATAGTTGATACAACCTCAGTTAACTCTATTCAACCCTACACTTCTGTCTCACTATAGTTGATACAACCTCAGTTAACTATTCAACCCTACACTACTGTCTCACTATAGTTGATACAACCTCAGTTAACTCTATTCAACCCTACACTACTGTCTCACTATAGTTGATACAACCTCAGTTAACTATTCAACTCTACACTACTGTCTCACTATAGTTGATACAACCTCAGTTAACTATTAAACCCTACACTACTGTCTCACTATAGTTGATACAACCTCAGTTAACTCTATTCAACCCTACACTACTGTCTGACTATAGTTGATACAACCTCAGTTAACTATTCAACCCTACACTACTGTCCCACTATAGTTGATACAACCTCAGTTAACTATTCAACCCTACACTACTGTCTCACTATAGTTGATACAACCTCAGTTAACTATTAAACCCTACACTACTGTCTGACTATAGTTGATACAACCTCAGTTAACTATTCAACCCTACACTTCTGTCTCACTATAGTTGATACAACCTCAGTTAACTATTCAACCCTACACTACTGTCTCACTATAGTTAATACAACCTCAGTTAACTCTATTCAACCATACACTACTGTCTGACTATAGTTGATACAACCTCAGTTAACTATTCAACCCTACACTACTGTCCCATTATAGTTAATACAACCTCAGTTACCTCTATTCAACCCTCACTACTGTCTCACTATAGTTGATACAACCTCAGTTAACTATTCAACCCTACACTACTGTCCCACTATAGTTGATACAACCTCAGTTACCTATTCAACCCTACACTACTGTCTCACTATAGTTGATACAACCTCAGTTAACTCTATTCAACCCTACACTACTGTCTCACTATAGTTAATACAACCTCAGTTAACTATTCAACCCTACACTACTGTCCCATTATAGTTGATACAACCTCAGTTAACTCTATTCAACCCTACACTTCTGTCCCACTACAGTTAATACAACCTCAGTTAACTATTCAACCCTACCCTACTGTCCCACTATAGTTGATACAACCTCAGTTAACTATTCAACCCTACACTACTGTCTCACTATAGTTGATACAACCTCAGTTAACTCTATTCAACCCTACACTACTGTCTGACTATAGTTGATACAACCTCAGTTAACTATTCAACTCTACACTACTGTCTCACTATAGTTGATACAACCTCAGTTAACTCTATTCAACCCTACACTACTGTCTCACTATAGTTGATACAACCTCAGTTAACTATTCAACCCTACACTACTGTCCCACTATAGTTGATACAACCTCAGTTAACTATTCAACCCTACACTACTGTCCCACTATAGTTGATACAACCTCAGTTAACTATTTAACCCTACACTACTGTCCCACTATAGTTGATACAACCTCAGTTAACTATTCAACCCTACACTACTGTCCCACTATAGTTGATACAACCTCAGTTAACTATTCAACTCTACACTACTGTCTCACTATAGTTGATACAACCTCAGTTAACTCTATTCAACCCTACACTACTGTCTCACTATAGTTGATACAACCTCAGTTAACTATTCAACCCTACACTACTGTCCCACTATAGTTGATACAACCTCAGTTAACTATTCAACCCTACACTACTGTCCCACTATAGTTGATACAACCTCAGTTAACTATTTAACCCTACACTACTGTCCCACTATAGTTGATACAACCTCAGTTAACTATTCAACCCTACACTACTGTCTCACTATAGTTGATACAACCTCAGTTAACTATTCAACCCTACACTACTGTCCCACTATAGTTGATACAACCTCAGTTAACTATTCAACCCTACACTACTGTCTCACTATAGTTGATACAACCTCAGTTAACTATTCAACCCTACACTACTGTCTCACTATAGTTGATACAACCTCAGTTAACTATTCAACCCTACACTACTGTCTCACTATAGTTGATACAACCTCAGTTAACTATTCAACCCTACACTACTGTCTCACTATAGTTGATACAACCTCAGTTAACTATTCAACCCTACACTACTGTCCCATTATAGTTAATACAACCTCAGTTAACTATTCAAGTCTACACTACTGTCCCACTATAGTTAATACAACCTCAGTTAACTATTCAACCCTACACTACTGTCTCACTATAGTTAATACAACCTCAGTTAACTCTATTCAACCCTACACTACTGTCTCACTATAGTTGATACAACCTCAGTTAACTATTCAACCCTACACTACTGTCTCACTATAGTTGATACAACCTCAGTTAACTATTCAACCCTACACTACTGTCTCACTATAGTTAATACAACCTCAGTTAACTATTCAACCCTACACTACTGTCTCACTATAGTTGATACAACCTCAGTTAACTATTAAACCCTACACTACTGTCTCACTATAGTTGATACAACCTCAGTTAACTATTCAACCCTACACTACTGTCTCACTATAGTTGATACAACCTCAGTTAACTATTCAACCCTACACTACTGTCTCACTATAGTTAATACAACCTCAGTTAACTCTATTCAACCCTACACTACTGTCTCACTATAGTTGATACAACCTCAGTTAACTATTCAACCCTACACTACTGTCTCACTATAGTTGATACAACCTCAGTTAACTATTCAACCCTACACTACTGTCTCACTATAGTTGATACAACCTCAGTTAACTCTATTCAACCCTACACTACTGTCTCACTATAGTTGATACAACCTCAGTTAACTATTCAACTCTACACTACTGTCTCACTATAGTTGATACAACCTCAGTTAACTATTAAACCCTACACTACTGTCTCACTATAGTTGATACAACCTCAGTTAACTCTATTCAACCCTACACTACTGTCTGACTATAGTTGATACAACCTCAGTTAACTATTCAACCCTACACTACTGTCCCACTATAGTTGATACAACCTCAGTTAACTATTCAACCCTACACTACTGTCTCACTATAGTTGATACAACCTCAGTTAACTATTAAACCCTACACTACTGTCTGACTATAGTTGATACAACCTCAGTTAACTATTCAACCCTACACTTCTGTCTCACTATAGTTGATACAACCTCAGTTAACTATTCAACCCTACACTACTGTCTCACTATAGTTAATACAACCTCAGTTAACTCTATTCAACCATACACTACTGTCTGACTATAGTTGATACAACCTCAGTTAACTATTCAACCCTACACTACTGTCTCACTATAGTTAATACAACCTCAGTTAACTCTATTCAACCATACACTACTGTCTCACTATAGTTAATACAACCTCAGTTAACTCTATTCAACCCTACACTACTGTCTCACTATAGTTGATACAACCTCAGTTAACTATTCAACCCTACACTACTGTCTCACTATAGTTGATACAACCTCAGTTAACTCTATTCAACCCTACACTACTGTCTCACTATAGTTGATACAACCTCAGTTAACTATTCAACCCTACACTACTGTCCCACTATAGTTGATACAACCTCAGTTAACTATTCAACCCTACACTTCTGTCTCACTATAGTTGATACAACCTCAGTTAACTCTATTAAACCCTACACTACTGTCCCACTATAGTTGATACAACCCCAGTTAACTATTCAACCCTACACTACTGTCCCACTATAGTTGATACAACCTCAGTTAACTATTAAACCCTACACTACTGTCCCACTATAGTTGATACAACCTCAGTTAACTATTCAACCCTACACTACTGTCTCACTATAGTTGATACAACCTCAGTTAACTATTCAAGTCTACACTACTGTCTCACTATAGTTGATACAACCTCAGTTAACTCTATTCAACCCTACACTACTGTCTCACTATAGTTGATACAACCTCAGTTAACTATTCAACCCTACACTACTGTCTCACTATAGTTAATACAACCTCAGTTAACTATTCAACCCTACACTACTGTCTCACTATAGTTAATACAACCTCAGTTAACTATTCAACCCTACACTACTGTCTCACTATAGTTGATACAACCTCAGTTAACTATTCAACCCTACACTACTGTCTCACTATAGTTAATACAACCTCAGTTAACTATTCAACCCTACACTACTGTCCCACTATAGTTGATACAACCTCAGTTAACTATTCAACCCCACACTACTGTCTCACTATAGTTGATACAACCTCAGTTAACTATTCAACCCTACACTACTGTCTCACTATAGTTAATACAACCTCAGTTAACTATTCAACCCTACACTACTGTCTCACTATAGTATATACAACCTCAGTTAACTATTCAACCCTACACTACTGTCTCACTATAGTTGATACAACCTCAGTTAACTATTCAACCCTACACTACTGTCTCACTATAGTTAATACAACCTCAGTTAACTCTATTAAACCCTACACTACTGTCTGACTATAGTTGATACAACCTCAGTTAACTATTCAACTCTACACTACTGTCTCACTATAGTTGATACAACCTCAGTTAACTCTATTCAACCCTACACTACTGTCTCACTATAGTTGATACAACCTCAGTTACCTATTCAACCCTACACTACTGTCCCACTATAGTTGATACAACCTCAGTTAACTATTCAACCCTACACTACTGTCCCACTATAGTTGATACAACCTCAGTTAACTATTTAACCCTACACTACTGTCCCACTATAGTTGATACAACCTCAGTTAACTATTCAACCCTACACTACTGTCTCACTATAGTTGATACAACCTCAGTTAACTATTCAACCCTACACTACTGTCCCACTATAGTTGATACAACCTCAGTTAACTATTCAACCCTACACTACTGTCTCACTATAGTTGATACAACCTCAGTTAACTATTCAACCCTACACTACTGTCTCACTATAGTTGATACAACCTCAGTTAACTATTCAACCCTACACTACTGTCTCACTATAGTTGATACAACCTCAGTTAACTATTCAACCCTACACTACTGTCTCACTATAGTTGATACAACCTCAGTTAACTATTCAACCCTACACTACTGTCCCATTATAGTTAATACAACCTCAGTTAACTATTCAAGTCTACACTACTGTCCCACTATAGTTAATACAACCTCAGTTAACTATTCAACCCTACACTACTGTCTCACTATAGTTAATACAACCTCAGTTAACTCTATTCAACCCTACACTACTGTCTCACTATAGTTGATACAACCTCAGTTAACTATTCAACCCTACACTACTGTCTCACTATAGTTGATACAACCTCAGTTAACTATTCAACCCTACACTACTGTCTCACTATAGTTAATACAACATCAGTTATCTATTCAACCCTACACTACTGTCTCACTATAGTTGATACAACCTCAGTTAACTATTAAACCCTACACTACTGTCTCACTATAGTTGATACAACCTCAGTTAACTATTCAACCCTACACTACTGTCTCACTATAGTTGATACAACCTCAGTTAACTATTCAACCCTACACTACTGTCTCACTATAGTTAATACAACCTCAGTTAACTCTATTCAACCCTACACTACTGTCTCACTATAGTTGATACAACCTCAGTTAACTATTCAACCCTACACTACTGTCTCACTATAGTTGATACAACCTCAGTTAACTCTATTCAACCCTACACTACTGTCTCACTATAGTTGATACAACCTCAGTTAACTCTATTCAACCCTACACTACTGTCTCACTATAGCTGATACAACCTCAGTTAACTATTCAACCCTACACTACTGTCTCACTATAGTTGATACAACCTCAGTTAACTCTATTCAACCCTACACTACTGTCTCACTATAGTTGATACAACCTCAGTTAACTATTCAACTCTACACTACTGTCTCACTATAGTTGATACAACCTCAGTTAACTATTAAACCCTACACTACTGTCTCACTATAGTTGATACAACCTCAGTTAACTCTATTCAACCCTACACTACTGTCTGACTATAGTTGATACAACCTCAGTTAACTATTCAACCCTACACTACTGTCCCACTATAGTTGATACAACCTCAGTTAACTATTCAACCCTACACTACTGTCTCACTATAGTTGATACAACCTCAGTTAACTATTAAACCCTACACTACTGTCTGACTATAGTTGATACAACCTCAGTTAACTATTCAACCCTACACTTCTGTCTCACTATAGTTGATACAACCTCAGTTAACTATTCAACCCTACACTACTGTCTCACTATAGTTAATACAACCTCAGTTAACTCTATTCAACCATACACTACTGTCTGACTATAGTTGATACAACCTCAGTTAACTATTCAACCTTACACTACTGTCTCACTATAGTTAATACAACCTCAGTTAACTCTATTCAACCATACACTACTGTCTCACTATAGTTAATACAACCTCAGTTAACTCTATTCAACCCTACACTACTGTCTCACTATAGTTGATACAACCTCAGTTAACTATTCAACCCTACACTACTGTCTCACTATAGTTGATACAACCTCAGTTAACTCTATTCAACCCTACACTACTGTCTCACTATAGTTGATACAACCTCAGTTAACTATTCAACCCTACACTACTGTCCCACTATAGTTGATACAACCTCAGTTAACTATTCAACCCTACACTTCTGTCTCACTATAGTTGATACAACCTCAGTTAACTCTATTAAACCCTACACTACTGTCCCACTATAGTTGATACAACCCCAGTTAACTATTCAACCCTACACTACTGTCCCACTATAGTTGATACAACCTCAGTTAACTATTAAACCCTACACTACTGTCCCACTATAGTTGATACAACCTCAGTTAACTATTCAACCCTACACTACTGTCTCACTATAGTTGATACAACCTCAGTTAACTATTCAACCCTACACTACTGTCTCACTATAGTTGATACAACCTCAGTTAACTATTCAACCCTACACTACTGTCTCACTATAGTTGATACAACCTCAGTTAACTATTCAAGTCTACACTACTGTCTCACTATAGTTGATACAACCTCAGTTAACTCTATTCAACCCTACACTACTGTCTCACTATAGTTGATACAACCTCAGTTAACTATTCAACCCTACACTACTGTCTCACTATAGTTAATACAACCTCAGTTAACTATTCAACCCTACACTACTGTCTCACTATAGTTAATACAACCTCAGTTAACTATTCAACCCTACACTACTGTCTCACTATAGTTGATACAACCTCAGTTAACTATTCAACCCTACACTACTGTCTCACTATAGTTAATACAACCTCAGTTAACTATTCAACCCTACACTACTGTCCCACTATAGTTGATACAACCTCAGTTAACTATTCAACCCCACACTACTGTCTCACTATAGTTGATACAACCTCAGTTAACTATTCAACCCTACACTACTGTCTCACTATAGTTAATACAACCTCAGTTAACTATTCAACCCTACACTACTGTCTCACTATAGTATATACAACCTCAGTTAACTATTCAACCCTACACTACTGTCTTACTATAGTTGATACAACCTCAGTTAACTATTCAACCCTACACTACTGTCTCACTATAGTTAATACAACCTCAGTTAACTCTATTAAACCCTACACTACTGTCCCACTATAGTTGATACAACCTCAGTTAACTATTCAACCCTACACTACTGTCCCACTATAGTTGATACAACCTCAGTTAACTATTCAACCCTACACTACTGTCTCACTATAGTTAATACAACCTCAGTTAACTATTCAACCCTACACTACTGTCTCACTATAGTTGATACAACCTCAGTTAACTCTATTCAACCCTACACTACTGTCTCACTATAGTTGATACAACCTCAGTTAACTCTATTCAACCCTACACTACTGTCTCACTATAGTTAATACAACCTCAGTTAACTCTATTCAACCCTACACTACTGTCCCACTATAGTTGATACAACCTCAGTTAACTCTATTCAACCCTCACTACTGTCTCACTATAGTTAATACAACCTCAGTTACCTCTATTCAACCCTACACTACTGTCTCACTATAGTTGATACAACCTCAGTTAACTATTCAACCCTACACTACTGTCCCACTATAGTTGATACAACCTCAATTAACTCTATTCAACCCTACACTACTGTCTCACTATAGTTGATACAACCTCAGTTAACTATTCAACCCTACACTACTGTCTCACTATAGTTGATACAACCTCAGTTAACTATTAAACCCTACACTACTGTCTCACTATAGTTAATACAACCTCAGTTACCTCTATTCAACCCTACACTACTGTCTCACTATAGTTGATACAACCTCAGTTAACTATTCAACCCTACACTACTGTCTCACTATAGTTGATACAACCTCAGTTAACTCTATTAAACCCTACACTACTGTCTGACTATAGTTGATACAACCTCAGTTAACTATTCAACTCTACACTACTGTCTCACTATAGTTGATACAACCTCAGTTAACTCTATTCAACCCTACACTACTGTCTCACTATAGTATATACAACCTCAGTTAACTATTCAACCCTACACTACTGTCTCACTATAGTTGATACAACCTCAGTTAACTATTCAACCCTACACTACTGTCTCACTATAGTTAATACAACCTCAGTTAACTCTATTAAACCCTACACTACTGTCTGACTATAGTTGATACAACCTCAGTTAACTATTCAACTCTACACTACTGTCTCACTATAGTTGATACAACCTCAGTTAACTCTATTCAACCCTACACTACTGTCTCACTATAGTTGATACAACCTCAGTTACCTATTCAACCCTACACTACTGTCCCACTATAGTTGATACAACCTCAGTTAACTATTCAACCCTACACTACTGTCCCACTATAGTTGATACAACCTCAGTTAACTATTTAACCCTACACTACTGTCCCACTATAGTTGATACAACCTCAGTTAACTATTCAACCCTACACTACTGTCTCACTATAGTTGATACAACCTCAGTTAACTATTCAACCCTACACTACTGTCCCACTATAGTTGATACAACCTCAGTTAACTATTCAACCCTACACTACTGTCTCACTATAGTTGATACAACCTCAGTTAACTATTCAACCCTACACTACTGTCTCACTATAGTTGATACAACCTCAGTTAACTATTCAACCCTACACTACTGTCTCACTATAGTTGATACAACCTCAGTTAACTATTCAACCCTACACTACTGTCTCACTATAGTTGATACAACCTCAGTTAACTATTCAACCCTACACTACTGTCCCATTATAGTTAATACAACCTCAGTTAACTATTCAAGTCTACACTACTGTCCCACTATAGTTAATACAACCTCAGTTAACTATTCAACCCTACACTACTGTCTCACTATAGTTAATACAACCTCAGTTAACTCTATTCAACCCTACACTACTGTCTCACTATAGTTGATACAACCTCAGTTAACTATTCAACCCTACACTACTGTCTCACTATAGTTGATACAACCTCAGTTAACTATTCAACCCTACACTACTGTCTCACTATAGTTAATACAACATCAGTTATCTATTCAACCCTACACTACTGTCTCACTATAGTTGATACAACCTCAGTTAACTATTAAACCCTACACTACTGTCTCACTATAGTTGATACAACCTCAGTTAACTATTCAACCCTACACTACTGTCTCACTATAGTTGATACAACCTCAGTTAACTATTCAACCCTACACTACTGTCTCACTATAGTTAATACAACCTCAGTTAACTCTATTCAACCCTACACTACTGTCTCACTATAGTTGATACAACCTCAGTTAACTATTCAACCCTACACTACTGTCTCACTATAGTTGATACAACCTCAGTTAACTCTATTCAACCCTACACTACTGTCTCACTATAGTTGATACAACCTCAGTTAACTCTATTCAACCCTACACTACTGTCTCACTATAGCTGATACAACCTCAGTTAACTATTCAACCCTACACTACTGTCTCACTATAGTTGATACAACCTCAGTTAACTCTATTCAACCCTACACTACTGTCTCACTATAGTTGATACAACCTCAGTTAACTATTCAACTCTACACTACTGTCTCACTATAGTTGATACAACCTCAGTTAACTATTAAACCCTACACTACTGTCTCACTATAGTTGATACAACCTCAGTTAACTCTATTCAACCCTACACTACTGTCTGACTATAGTTGATACAACCTCAGTTAACTATTCAACCCTACACTACTGTCCCACTATAGTTGATACAACCTCAGTTAACTATTCAACCCTACACTACTGTCTCACTATAGTTGATACAACCTCAGTTAACTATTAAACCCTACACTACTGTCTGACTATAGTTGATACAACCTCAGTTAACTATTCAACCCTACACTTCTGTCTCACTATAGTTGATACAACCTCAGTTAACTATTCAACCCTACACTACTGTCTCACTATAGTTAATACAACCTCAGTTAACTCTATTCAACCATACACTACTGTCTGACTATAGTTGATACAACCTCAGTTAACTATTCAACCCTACACTACTGTCTCACTATAGTTAATACAACCTCAGTTAACTCTATTCAACCATACACTACTGTCTCACTATAGTTAATACAACCTCAGTTAACTCTATTCAACCCTACACTACTGTCTCACTATAGTTGATACAACCTCAGTTAACTATTCAACCCTACACTACTGTCTCACTATAGTTGATACAACCTCAGTTAACTCTATTCAACCCTACACTACTGTCTCACTATAGTTGATACAACCTCAGTTAACTATTCAACCCTACACTACTGTCCCACTATAGTTGATACAACCTCAGTTAACTATTCAACCCTACACTTCTGTCTCACTATAGTTGATACAACCTCAGTTAACTCTATTAAACCCTACACTACTGTCCCACTATAGTTGATACAACCCCAGTTAACTATTCAACCCTACACTACTGTCCCACTATAGTTGATACAACCTCAGTTAACTATTAAACCCTACACTACTGTCCCACTATAGTTGATACAACCTCAGTTAACTATTCAACCCTACACTACTGTCTCACTATAGTTGATACAACCTCAGTTAACTATTCAACCCTACACTACTGTCTCACTATAGTTGATACAACCTCAGTTAACTATTCAACCCTACACTACTGTCTCACTATAGTTGATACAACCTCAGTTAACTATTCAAGTCTACACTACTGTCTCACTATAGTTGATACAACCTCAGTTAACTCTATTCAACCCTACACTACTGTCTCACTATAGTTGATACAACCTCAGTTAACTATTCAACCCTACACTACTGTCTCACTATAGTTAATACAACCTCAGTTAACTATTCAACCCTACACTACTGTCTCACTATAGTTAATACAACCTCAGTTAACTATTCAACCCTACACTACTGTCTCACTATAGTTGATACAACCTCAGTTAACTATTCAACCCTACACTACTGTCTCACTATAGTTAATACAACCTCAGTTAACTATTCAACCCTACACTACTGTCCCACTATAGTTGATACAACCTCAGTTAACTATTCAACCCCACACTACTGTCTCACTATAGTTGATACAACCTCAGTTAACTATTCAACCCTACACTACTGTCTCACTATAGTTAATACAACCTCAGTTAACTATTCAACCCTACACTACTGTCTCACTATAGTATATACAACCTCAGTTAACTATTCAACCCTACACTACTGTCTTACTATAGTTGATACAACCTCAGTTAACTATTCAACCCTACACTACTGTCTCACTATAGTTAATACAACCTCAGTTAACTCTATTAAACCCTACACTACTGTCCCACTATAGTTGATACAACCTCAGTTAACTATTCAACCCTACACTACTGTCCCACTATAGTTGATACAACCTCAGTTAACTATTCAACCCTACACTACTGTCTCACTATAGTTAATACAACCTCAGTTAACTATTCAACCCTACACTACTGTCTCACTATAGTTGATACAACCTCAGTTAACTCTATTCAACCCTACACTACTGTCTCACTATAGTTGATACAACCTCAGTTAACTCTATTCAACCCTACACTACTGTCTCACTATAGTTAATACAACCTCAGTTAACTCTATTCAACCCTACACTACTGTCCCACTATAGTTGATACAACCTCAGTTAACTCTATTCAACCCTCACTACTGTCTCACTATAGTTAATACAACCTCAGTTACCTCTATTCAACCCTACACTACTGTCTCACTATAGTTGATACAACCTCAGTTAACTATTCAACCCTACACTACTGTCCCACTATAGTTGATACAACCTCAATTAACTCTATTCAACCCTACACTACTGTCTCACTATAGTTGATACAACCTCAGTTAACTATTCAACCCTACACTACTGTCTCACTATAGTTGATACAACCTCAGTTAACTATTAAACCCTACACTACTGTCTCACTATAGTTAATACAACCTCAGTTACCTCTATTCAACCCTACACTACTGTCTCACTATAGTTGATACAACCTCAGTTAACTATTCAACCCTACACTACTGTCCCACTATAGTTGATACAACCTCAGTTAACTCTATTCAACCCTACACTACTGTCTCACTATAGTTGATACAACCTCAGTTAACTATTCAACCCTACACTACTGTCTCACTATAGTTGATACAACCTCAGTTAACTATTCAACCCTACACTACTGTCTCACTATAGTTGATACAACCTCAGTTAACTCTATTCAACTCTACACTACTGTCTCACTATAGTTGATACAACCTCAGTTAACTCTATTCAACCCTACACTACTGTCTCACTATAGTTGATACAACCTCAGTTAACTATTCAACTCTACACTACTGTCCCACTATAGTTGATACAACCTCAGTTAACTATTCAACTCTACACTACTGTCTCACTATAGTTGATACAACCTCAGTTAACTCTATTCAACCCTACACTACTGTCTCATTATAGTTGATACAACCTCAGTTAACTATTAAACCCTACACTACTGTCTGACTATAGTTGATACAACCTCAGTTAACTATTCAACCCTACACTACTGTCTCACTATAGTTGATACAACCTCAGTTAACTATTAAACCCTACACTACTGTCTCACTATAGTTGATACAACCTCAGTTAACTATTAAACCCTACACTACTGTCTGACTATAGTTGATACAACCTCAGTTAACTATTCAACCCTACACTACTGTCTCACTATAGTTGATACAACCTCAGTTAACTATTAAACCCTACACTACTGTCTGACTATAGTTGATACAACCTCAGTTAACTATTCAACCCTACACTACTGTCCCACTATAGTTGATACAACCTCAGTTAACTCTATTCAACCCTACACTACTGTCTCACTATAGTTGATACAACCTCAGTTAACTATTAAACCCTACACTACTGTCTGACTATAGTTGATACAACCTCAGTTAACTATTCAACCCTACACTACTGTCTCACTATAGTTGATACAACCTCAGTTAACTATTAAACCCTACACTACTGTCTGACTATAGTTGATACAACCTCAGTTAACTATTCAACCCTACACTACTGTCCCACTATAGTTGATACAACCTCAGTTAACTCTATTCAACCCTACACTTCTGTCTCACTATAGTTGATACAACCTCAGTTAACTCTATTAAACCCTACACTACTGTCCCACTATAGTTGATACAACCTCAGTTAACTCTATTCAACCCTACACTACTGTCTCACTATAGTTGATACAACCTCAGTTAACTATTCAACCCTACACTACTGTCTCACTATAGTTGATACAACCTCAGTTAACTATTCAACCCTACACTACTGTCCCACTATAGTTGATACAACCTCAGTTAACTATTCAAGTCTACACTACTGTCTCACTATAGTTGATACAACCTCAGTTAACTATTCAAGTCTACACTACTGTCTCACTATAGTTGATACAACCTCAGTTAACTATTCAAGTCTACACTACTGTCTGACTATAGTTGATACAACCTCAGTTAACTCTATTCAACCCTACACTACTGTCTCACTATAGTTGATACAACCTCAGTTAACTATTCAACCCTACACTACTGTCTCACTATAGTTGATACAACCTCAGTTAACTCTATTCAACCCTACACTTCTGTCTCACTATAGTTAATACAACCTCAGTTAACTATTCAACCCTACACTACTGTCTCACTATAGTTGATACAACCTCAGTTAACTCTATTCAACCCTACACTACTGTCTCACTATAGTTGATACAACCTCAGTTAACTATTCAACCCTACACTACTGTCTCACTATAGTTGATACAACCTCAGTTAACTCTATTCAACCCTACACTACTGTCCCACTATAGTTGATACAACCTCAGTTAACTATTCAAGTCTACACTACTGTCTCACTATAGTTGATACAACCTCAGTTAACTATTCAACCCTACACTACTGTCTCACTATAGTTGATACAACCTCAGTTAACTCTATTCAACCCTACACTACTGTCTCACTATAGTTAATACAACCTCAGTTAACTATTAAACCCTACACTACTGTCTCACTATAGTTGATACAACCTCAGTTAACTCTATTCAACCCTACACTACTGTCTCACTATAGTTGATACAACCTCAGTTAACTATTCAACCCTACACTACTGTCTCACTATAGTTAATACAACCTCAGTTAACTATTCAACCCTACACTACTGTCTCACTATAGTATATACAACCTCAGTTAACTATTCAACCCTACACTACTGTCTCACTATAGTTGATACAACCTCAGTTAACTATTCAACCCTACACTACTGTCTCACTATAGTTAATACAACCTCAGTTAACTCTATTAAACCCTACACTACTGTCCCACTATAGTTGATACAACCTCAGTTAACTATTCAACCCTACACTACTGTCCCACTATAGTTGATACAACCTCAGTTAACTATTCAACCCTACACTACTGTCTCACTATAGTTAATACAACCTCAGTTAACTATTCAACCCTACACTACTGTCTCACTATAGTTGATACAACCTCAGTTAACTCTATTCAACCCTACACTACTGTCTCACTATAGTTGATACAACCTCAGTTAACTCTATTCAACCCTACACTACTGTCTCACTATAGTTAATACAACCTCAGTTAACTCTATTCAACCCTACACTACTGTCCCACTATAGTTGATACAACCTCAGTTAACTCTATTCAACCCTCACTACTGTCTCACTATAGTTAATACAACCTCAGTTACCTCTATTCAACCCTACACTACTGTCTCACTATAGTTGATACAACCTCAGTTAACTATTCAACCCTACACTACTGTCCCACTATAGTTGATACAACCTCAATTAACTCTATTCAACCCTACACTACTGTCTCACTATAGTTGATACAACCTCAGTTAACTATTCAACCCTACACTACTGTCTCACTATAGTTGATACAACCTCAGTTAACTATTAAACCCTACACTACTGTCTCACTATAGTTAATACAACCTCAGTTACCTCTATTCAACCCTACACTACTGTCTCACTATAGTTGATACAACCTCAGTTAACTATTCAACCCTACACTACTGTCCCACTATAGTTGATACAACCTCAGTTAACTCTATTCAACCCTACACTACTGTCTCACTATAGTTGATACAACCTCAGTTAACTATTCAACCCTACACTACTGTCTCACTATAGTTGATACAACCTCAGTTAACTATTCAACCCTACACTACTGTCTCACTATAGTTGATACAACCTCAGTTAACTCTATTCAACTCTACACTACTGTCTCACTATAGTTGATACAACCTCAGTTAACTCTATTCAACCCTACACTACTGTCTCACTATAGTTGATACAACCTCAGTTAACTATTCAACTCTACACTACTGTCCCACTATAGTTGATACAACCTCAGTTAACTATTCAACTCTACACTACTGTCTCACTATAGTTGATACAACCTCAGTTAACTCTATTCAACCCTACACTACTGTCTCATTATAGTTGATACAACCTCAGTTAACTATTAAACCCTACACTACTGTCTGACTATAGTTGATACAACCTCAGTTAACTATTCAACCCTACACTACTGTCTCACTATAGTTGATACAACCTCAGTTAACTATTAAACCCTACACTACTGTCTCACTATAGTTGATACAACCTCAGTTAACTATTAAACCCTACACTACTGTCTGACTATAGTTGATACAACCTCAGTTAACTATTCAACCCTACACTACTGTCTCACTATAGTTGATACAACCTCAGTTAACTATTAAACCCTACACTACTGTCTGACTATAGTTGATACAACCTCAGTTAACTATTCAACCCTACACTACTGTCCCACTATAGTTGATACAACCTCAGTTAACTCTATTCAACCCTACACTACTGTCTCACTATAGTTGATACAACCTCAGTTAACTATTAAACCCTACACTACTGTCTGACTATAGTTGATACAACCTCAGTTAACTATTCAACCCTACACTACTGTCTCACTATAGTTGATACAACCTCAGTTAACTATTAAACCCTACACTACTGTCTGACTATAGTTGATACAACCTCAGTTAACTATTCAACCCTACACTACTGTCCCACTATAGTTGATACAACCTCAGTTAACTATTCAACCCTACACTACTGTCCCACTATAGTTGATACAACCTCAGTTAACTATTCAACCCTACACTACTGTCTGACTATAGTTGATACAACCTCAGTTAACTATTCAACCCTACACTACTGTCTGACTATAGTTGATACAACCTCAGTTAACTATTCAACCCTACACTACTGTCCCATTATAGTTGATACAACCTCAGTTAACTATTCAACCCTACACTACTGTCTGACTATAGTTGATACAACCTCAGTTAACTATTCAACCCTACACTACTGTCTGACTATAGTTGATACAACCTCAGTTAACTATTCAACCCTACACTACTGTCTCACTATAGTTGATACAACCTCAGTTAACTCTATTCAACCCTACACTACTGTCCCACTATAGTTGATACAACCTCAGTTAACTCTATTAAACCCTACACTACTGTCCCACTATAGTTGATACAACCTCAGTTAACTCTATTCAACCCTACACTTCTGTCTCACTATAGTTGATACAACCTCAGTTAACTCTATTAAACCCTACACTACTGTCCCACTATAGTTGATACAACCTCAGTTAACTCTATTCAACCCTACACTACTGTCTCACTATAGTTGATACAACCTCAGTTAACTCTATTCAACCCTCACTACTGTCTCACTATAGTTAATACAACCTCAGTTAACTATTCAACCCTACACTACTGTCCCATTATAGTTGATACAACCTCAGTTAACTCTATTCAACCCTACACTACTGTCCCACTATAGTTGATACAACCTCAGTTAACTATTCAACCCTACTCTACTGTCCCACTATAGTTGATACAACCTCAGTTAACTCTATTCAACCCTACACTACTGTCCCACTATAGTTGATACAACCTCAGTTAACTATTCAACCCTACACTACTGTCCCACTATAGTTGATACAACCTCAGTTAACTATTCAACCCTACGCTACTGTCTCACTATAGTTGATACAACCTCAGTTAACTCTATTCAACCCTACACTTCTGTCTCACTATAGTTGATACAACCTCAGTTAACTATTCAACCCTACACTACTGTCTCACTATAGTTGATACAACCTCAGTTAACTCTATTCAACCCTACACTTCTGTCTCACTATAGTTGATACAACCTCAGTTAACTATTCAACCCTACACTACTGTCTCACTATAGTTCATACAACCTCAGTTAACTCTATTCAACCCTACACTTCTGTCTCACTATAGTTGATACAACCTCAGTTAACTATTCAACCCTACACTACTGTCTCACTATAGTTGATACAACCTCAGTTAATTATATTCAACCATACACTACTGTCTCACTATAGTTGATACAACCTCAGTTAACTATTCAACCCTACACTACTGTCCCACTATAGTTGATACAACCTCAGTTAACTATTCAAGTCTACACTACTGTCTCACTATAGTTGATACAACCTCAGTTAACTATTCAAGTCTACACTACTGTCTCACTATAGTTGATACAACCTCAGTTAACTATTCAAGTCTACACTACTGTCTGACTATAGTTGATACAACCTCAGTTAACTCTATTCAACCCTACACTACTGTCTCACTATAGTTGATACAACCTCAGTTAACTATTCAACCCTACACTACTGTCTCACTATAGTTGATACAACCTCAGTTAACTCTATTCAACCCTACACTTCTGTCTCACTATAGTTGATACAACCTCAGTTAACTATTCAACCCTACACTACTGTCTCACTATAGTTGATACAACCTCAGTTAACTCTATTCAACCCTACACTACTGTCTCACTATAGTTGATACAACCTCAGTTAACTATTCAACCCTACACTACTGTCTCACTATAGTTGATACAACCTCAGTTAACTCTATTCAACCCTACACTACTGTCCCACTATAGTTGATACAACCTCAGTTAACTATTCAAGTCTACACTACTGTCTCACTATAGTTGATACAACCTCAGTTAACTATTCAACCCTACACTACTGTCTCACTATAGTTGATACAACCTCAGTTAACTCTATTCAACCCTACACTACTGTCTCACTATAGTTAATACAACCTCAGTTAACTATTAAACCCTACACTACTGTCTCACTATAGTTGATACAACCTCAGTTAACTCTATTCAACCCTACACTACTGTCTCACTATAGTTGATACAACCTCAGTTAACTCTATTCAACCCTGCACGGCTGTAACTTATCATCAAGACCGGTATGATTCACATGTTGTTATGGTAAGATAGTATGGAGTGTATTGTTGACATTGTGTAATCACTACATTCACACAGAGTGCTAGATCACTGCACTGCTTTTGGTGTGCAGGTCTAAGAGTGTTCCCCTTGCGTCAGCGGTAATTAGCATGAGTAACGAGCTCTGCACAAAGCGAGAGGGGACAGTTAACGAGGGGCTGGTACTCCCACTACACACAAGTGCACATCCTTAGGATTGGCAGAGTTCTGTGCTTACTCCCAAACCCCCAGGGTGCGAAGAAGGGAATTCTCTCTCTCTCTTTCTCTCTCTCTCTCTCTCTTTCTCTTTCTCTCCTGCACCAGGACACAGAGAGGAGCAGGGCTATTAGAACTGTACTCACATGGCTGATACCAATGTCTGGTCATCACAAAGTTACATAAACCTCTATATTAGCACCTCACATGGAAGATACTGGTGATCAGCTAATGTTGGGGATAATGAGAGAAAGATGGGGAGAGAGGTGGGGTGGTGGTGTTGAGGGCCGTTATCATCTTATCCTGATGAATATATATCACACTGTGCCTACGTTCTTATAAGCATAGCTTGTTGTATCCATATCATTTCCTGCTTAGTTATTACCTTTATCTGAACTGATCTGTTCTTATGTTGATCGCCTCTAGGTTCTAATGTCCATCTGTCTGTTTGCAGTGCTAAGGTTTATCCCTCTCTCCACACTTAGAGGGCATTTCTAATGTGCGTGTGTATAATGGGTGGCAGGGTTATTTATAGATCTTGTTTGTGTACCCTCTTGACTTGGTTTTCTCTCTCTCTGTGTGTGTGTGTGTGTGTGTCAAAGTGCATATTTTTAGGTGCGATTCGCCACAGCTCCAGTATTAAAAGGATCTGGCTCAGTTCCTCTGCTTTGCATGGTTAGACACACACACACACACACACACACACACACACACACACACACACACACACACACACACACACACACACACACACACACACACACACACACACACACACACACACACACACACACACACACACACACACACACACACACACACACACACACACACACACACACACACACACACACACACACACACACACACACACACACACACACACACACACACGCAGATAGAGAAAGAGACAGGCTGTGAGAAACCCTAGAGACTTCCACAGAGGAATGTTTCATCAGATCTCTGACACCATGCCCAGATGCACGCGTCCGCCATCGTTAATAGATTTTGTCGCCCTACACCAAACGAGATCACAACACGCAGGTTGAAATATCAAAATATATTCATTTGGGGACAGCTCGGAAAGCATTAAACATTTAGGTCAAATTAGCTAGCTTGCAGTTGCTAGCTAATTTGTCCTATTTAGCTAGTATGCTGTTGCTAGCTAATTTGTCCTGGGATATAAACGTTGAATTGTTATTTTACCTGAAATGCACAAGGTCCTCTACGACAATTAATCCACACATAAACGATCAAGCTAATTATTTCTAGTCAACTCTCCTCCTTCCAGGCTTTTTCTTCTTTGGACTTTATGTGGTGACTGGCATCTAAACTTTCATAGAATTATCACGACTGACCAACCGACCTCAGTTTTTCTTTCAATCCCCCACGTAGGTATTACCAATGAGGAGATGGCACGTGGGTATCTGCTTCTATAAACCAATGAGGAGATGGGAGAGGCAGGACTTGCACCGGGTTCAGCGTCACAAATAGAACTGACTTCTATTTTAGAGCTTTGCAACGCAGATGCTCGCAAGCGAGCAGTGTGGGTGCAATGATTGAATAACATGTATGTGTACATTTATTTTGCTATGCTTGCGCACGCGACACGAGCGGTGTGGTCAGCATGTGAGACTTCACCCTCCAAGGTGCATGATGTCAGGCAGTCCAATTGACCCTTTGCTAAGCCCCGCCCCAACATTTTTGGCAACCAATCGCAGCACTCCAATGGATAGCAACTGTCGTTGAGTCCGACGCCTCGGACTCACGTTTAAATCTCATGAAAGCCAGTGAGGCTTGTGGCAAAAAGTGACCGTGTTCTTCAGAAAAAGGTTAACCCTAAACCTAACTAACTGAACAGTGGACCAGGAGTATCCTACCTGCTACTGTGATTCCTGAAATGCAGAGCCAGTTGATGGAGTATTTTTCAGTTCTGAAATTATGCTTTTGTTATATTGTTTGCTAGCTCAGCTGATTATTTAGCTCTGTCAGATTAGCCCCCAAATTATGATATTGCTAGCTAGCTAGCCACTTAATATAACTTGTTTTCTCAAAATGTCTGTTAGCTAGCTAAGTTAGCAATGCTATGAATACAACTTTCATCTGCTGCCGACATCAGGATACTAGAGCACTATACTAGATCATTATGCTAGATCACTATACTAGATCACTATACTAAATCACTATACCAGAGCACTATACCAGAGCACTATACTAGAGCACTATACTAGATCACTAGTTAGCTCCAAAAGAGGTTATAGCTTTGACTGCATGCTGACAGTGAATTCAGAGCCATTCAGTGACTAGCTACACGACAAACATCATTTTACCAGGTTCCTGTGAAGCACTTGTAATTAAAGTCCACCACAACATACAGCACCCAAGAGCTTCCTGATGTGGTAGTGTGTGTTTAATTTCATTATGTATTAGAAACACTGCGTGAGATCATTGTGATGGGATTTCGCCAGTGGTTGATCAGGCAGTATAATTCTGCTCTCACTTCTGCCAGCATACACTATTTAATCTACATCACTGTCACACACACACACACACACACACAGAGCTTAGTGTGATGAGAAATAGAAGCCGGTAGGATAGGAGGGTGACGAGAGACAGACAGTCATATTAGGTTTCATAAAAACTGGATATAGCTACAATACCTCATCCTCCAATTTCCTGCCCTTCCCACTCTTGCTCAATGCAATCAGAATATTGCATCACTGTGCACAGGCTTATTTGGTTAGTTTTGTAGACTTCATACTAATGGGGTTACGTTGCATTCTCTAAATGTATATTTCAATGAGTATTAGTAGTAACCTTGGGTGATGAAATGTGTGTGTGTTTGCCTGATCAATAGTCTACTCCCTCAATTTACATTTTGGACCAAACAAACACATGAGCCTAGCGATGCACAGGATGGCAACGGCTAATCAGGGTTACCGTGGTAACACAGTGGTGGCATGTTAGCCGACGATGTCGGGTCTACCGCTGGGTTCAAGTAATTTCCCCGAGCTGCCGTGCTTCAAAGTAGAAACACAAACAGGCTGAACCACGCAGTTTATTACAACATGCGGGTTGAATCACCTCGGGGTTGCTTCGTTCCTGGTCTATTTGTGATTGAAGAGATTGACCATACTGTACTGCATTTCTGACCCCGGCTGACCTCCACGCTCTGATTTGCCATTGGTGCTTTTAAGAGCATCTAAATGAAATCAGCCACGGTTCAAATCACATGGTTGATGTGAAAATAGATCTAGCTATATATGTGTGTAAAACCACCAATCAATCCAACCATTGAAATTACATTGGTTCAAGGCCTCCCGAGTGGTGCAGTATTCTAAGGCACTGCAGCACAGTGCTAGCTGTGCCACTAGAGATTCTGGGTTCGAGCCCAGGCTCTGTGGCAGCCAGCCGCGCCCGTGAGACCCATGGAGCGGTGCACAATTGGCCCAGCGTCGTCTGGGTTGACCCATCGTCTGTCCTTGTCCCATCGCACACCAGTGACTCCTGTGGCGGGCCGGGTGTAGTGCACGCTGAGACGGTCGCCAGATGCACGGTGTTTCCTCCGACACATTGGTGCGGCTGGTTCCCAGTTAAGTGGGCATTGTGTCAAGAAGCAGTGCGGCTTGGTTGGGTTGTGTTTCGGGGAGGACGCACGGCTCTCGACCTTCGCCTCTCCCGAGTCCGTACGGGAGTTGCAGCGATGAAACCAGACTAACTACCAATTGGGATACTAGGAAATTGGGGAGAAAAAGAGCTAAAAAAATAATTAATTATACATTGGTTCTGCTATAAGTCCTATGGCTGTTGTATGGTATCTACAGTGCCACTGTATCATATGCAGGTAGTTATGGAGTGTGTATGGTGTAGTGTTGATGATAATGCTAATGTAGGGACAGAGGTAAAGGGGTAATCTGTTTAGGGGGGAAATGAGTGGAGATTGGGATCTGAAGCATTGGTGAGTTTAAAGAGACTAATTTATCATCCCCTCCTCGGCCACAACCCCCCCTTCTCCTTTACTCAAGCCTTTCTTTACCCCCTCCTCCACTTCCCTCTATCTCATAAGTGACCTTGCTTTGCTTTCTGCAGCTGGAGTGTGTCTTTGAACGGGATGAGATAGGCATAGTGTTACCGCACACACACATACACACACCTGTCAAGGACGAAGGTGACACAACAAGCGTATTCTGAATCAATGGAAGCTGATTGGTTTTGGTTGTGATTTGCACGTCTCCAACAGTGAAAAGCTGTACCTGACTTACACCTCTCTGAAAGAGAAGGCTTTGACGGGTGGACATTCTCCTTCATACCCGAGGGATAGGGGATCATGTATTATAGTACCGGGTGTCCTGCACTCTTTTCACATTTGAATCTCCGCTGGGGGTGTTTGGCGACGTAGGAGTTTTTCACTTGTTTTTCGCTGCAGGATTCTGCACAAGACAAATGCATAGATTGTATCTGCACTGGAACAGAACAAAATAGCAGAGTTCTCTCCCTCCTCAGTTTTCATCCCTGCTTTGATAATCACCAGCTTCATCCCTACAGAGACATTTCAGCCCTCCACAACAACCCTTGCAGGAGGAGGGAAGGAGGGGTGGATGGATGGCTGGAGGGAGGGAGGGAGGGTAGACAGGGAGGGGGGGAGCCTAAATGACAAGGAGCATGTTCAGCATCCATGAACAGGGGATGTGCAGGAGAAAGGAGGGGATGGTCCCATAGGATTGGAGGTTGTTTCTCTGAATTTGCTGTTGGAATACTGATACAGACCACAGAGTACAAATACTTACCAGATCCAAATATTGCATGACCAAAAATATCCTAAAACACAGCGTACTACCACAGCTATCCCTAGACATAACGAACAAAACGAAAGCTGCCAATGGGATTCTCCTCCAAAGTTGTGCTCATGCCCAGACACAACACAGTGTGCTGTGTTGCAGTAAACACAACAAAATAAACTATTCTTCTCACTATCGCTCATCCGTATATTTATCACAGATAATCAATCCCTCAGGATTGTTGCTGATATTTGCAGGCTAAGGTGCTTGATTTAGCTGCAGCAATTCTGACATTCTGCACGGATTCTGTCTTTTATTGTGAAACAGCACTGACGATCATACGAAGAGGAGGAGTAGTGATTCGACCAAAATGCAGCGTGGTTATGTGACATAATGATTTATTAAACAAGACGAAGACGAAACGAAATACACTTGATAAACTACAAAACAAATAAACGATGTAGACAGACCTGGACACGAACTTACATATAACGTGAAAAACGCATGAACAGGAAACAGACTACATACAAACCGAACGAACGAACGATACCGAAACAGTCCCATGTGGCTAACATACAGACACTGACACAGGAGACAACCACCCACAAACAAACAGTGTGAAAACACCTACCTTAATATGGCTCTCAATCAGAGGAAATGAAAACCACCTGCCTCTAATTGAGAGCCATATCAGGTCACCCTTAACAAACATAGAAACACACAACATAGACTACCCACCCAAACTCACGCCCTGACCGTCAAACACATACAAAATAACAGAAAACCGGTCAGGAACGTGACAGATGAGGGGAAATGTTTGTTGACGTGTCGGTTGATTGAACCATATTATGCAGTAAATGTACGGTGATTGGTTGAAATTGCGTGCCTTCTTTTTGTACTGCGGCGATGGGTCAGTGTTATGCGATAATTTTGCGATGATTCGACTGTTTTATGCAAAAATAGTGCAGTGATTGGTCAAATTTGCAAGCCCTGGGAATTGTTGATTTTTCCAAAACATTTGCGATCGGGGAATCCTGGAGGGACGGATTGATGGCATGTAAAGTGGCAACATAAAAGGGGTTACGGGGGTTATGCACCAACGATATGCTTATGCTCTCTATTATCATACATTGTTTGCTGTTAGTAATGGTGTGCTGAAAGTGACAGAAATGTGTAATAATGATGATAATTGCATAAATTCCAGTGCATAGATATTTGCAACAATAGGCCCCTGTACCATTCTCCTGTGACACTGCCTTCTGGTTGGCCATAATCGTCTCATCATTGTATCCCCTGACCTTTGACCCTCCTATGATTGATGCGCCTGTACAGGGGGGGAGGGGCTTCCTGAGGTTTATTATGAATACAGACTCCAGACAGAGCCAGCGTCGCTACAGTGGCGGTGGGGGTTGGTGCCGGGCTACGGGTACTCCCTCAATGTCATGTGAAAGTGATACTAACCACCCCCCCTACACTACCTCTCTCTCCTCCCCCACCCTTTTAGGCACAGGGGAGCGTTCCAATATCATCTGTTTAGAAAAATAAAACAACTGCATAATTTTTAGGGTCTGTTCTAATGCGGTGGAATTGAGTCTTTCCTTCCTTCTGATCTTCCTTCCTTGGAGTGATCATGTATGATAGGGACATGATAGGGTAGGGGACAGTGTGGTTTCCACTACTTTGCTTTCACCAAGTGATTATCTCAAGGAAGGAGAATAATAAAGATGCAATAGAGATGTAAGTATTTGAACTAGGACTTGGGCTATATTAGCTAAAGATAAGTTAGTGGCGACTAATGGCTGCCATTTCAGAGATGCCATCCATCATTCACTTTCTTCAGCCTTTTTCTTGAACAGACTGAAGACCCCCATTTGGTTTGAATGATTGATCACATCCATTGATTGTCATTTAGCCTGGCCATCACTAATACTAAATCAATATGTGTGTTGATGTGTTGGAGACTTACCTCCTGGTGTTGGTGAGTTAACCCTTAGTGTTCTATCCTCTGTCCTGGTGGTGGTGTTTGCTCCCAGTTGTTCCTCCACAGGCCCTGCTTTGGCCTCGGAAAAACCCAGGTCTGGTGAACTCTGACTGGGCTGAGTTTTGGTGACTGGGGCCTCTTTAGTTCCAATGTCGGTGCTTACGGTCGAGGCCAGACGTCTTGTGGTGACCCTGGTTTGTGGGGACGTGGGTTGGGTGCCAGAGTCAAAGGGTTGGCTGGTCAGTGTGGTCTCTACCTGTGTTGTGTTGACGGTGATCCTTGGTGGAGTTGTGACCAGGGTTGTGGGGACTGTGGTTTGTGGGAACGTTAGGTGTGGGACTGAGGCTGTGAGAGGGTCACTCTGGGGAACTAGTTCATCTTGGATCTTCGTTTCCTTGGGGAAAGATTTAGTGGTGACACTCCAACTGTGCTTTGGCGTTTGGGCCGTTTCTGGTGACAGGTATGCGTGTATTGTCTGTGGCAGAATGTTTGTGCTGGTGAGACTATCAGAGAATATATCAACCCCCTGTGACACAGAAATAGAGGATATGGAATCTAAGACAGCGGTTATAGAATCTAAGATATCTTGGGTGTTTGGTTGTGTGCTCTTGTTAGGAGTGACTGTCTGTGGGTTTGTTACTGTTCTTATCTCAGTGGAACTGGGGTGACTTTCAGTCCAAGAGGTGATGGTGGAGGACCCTGAATGTCCCGGGGAATTCTCAGGCTCCGTTGGTCCCTCTGTTGGTCCCTCTGTTGGTCTCTCTGTTGGTATCTCTATCAGTCCCTTTGACAGCTCCTTTGTTGGTCCCTCTGATGGTGTGGTCTTTTGGGGCCCTGCATTCTTAGTCTGTGACTTCCCTCCAAACGGGTTGAGCGAAGAAAACGGAAACGACGGCGCCGCCGGGAGTGATGGGAACATGGACAAGCTGGGCTGCTTTGGCAAGGACCAGCCTGGCCAATAGGGCCATTCCTTACTGGCAGGCGGTCCTGTCGGCTTCATAACATCCGCCTCTTCATCCGCAAACACCGTCGTGTGGAGAAGAATGGCGAGGAGAGAGCACCATAAGCACAAAGACATCATCCGGCGAAGATGATGCATGTTGCCGACAGTGAAGCGGAACGGTTAGTTAGGCACCGGTTACATACCGTCCTCCATTCCCCGAGCCCCCTAGGCCACGTTGGCTCGCTCTCCTGTGAAGTGACCTAAAAGACAGATGCACACAGGGCATTGAGTGACATACTTTCACTTTGTCACAGTACAGTTAGTTTGACTTAATACAAGGATATGTGTTGTTGAGCCGAAATGTGTCTGCTGGCTTGTTTTTGCTGTAGAGGTTATTTAAAGGGGAAGTTTCTGCTCTGTTTCTTTTAGTGCTTGACCTGGTTTTTGTCTGTTTTTCCAGAGAATATAATATCACATGTTGATGAAATTGTGCGTCCCATAATACAGCAGGGCAGCCATTGAAATGGACTGCTGAAGTTAGCAGGGTGGGAAAATGTTGTCCACCACATATCGCCACAAGAACGACGATATTATTGGACACATATACTTAGTGGTTTCAGATTCTGCGGTCAGTATTTGTGTTAGGAAGTTATGTGTCATTCATATGTATACTTGGTAAGAGTCTTGGGACAACCAAACATGAAATACACTTCTGACCAATCACAAACGAGACTTTCCAGATGTCATGTATTTTCTCAGCATTTTAGTTAGCGCTAACTTTTACATAATGTGTGTGTGTGTGTGAGGGGGGGGGGGGGGGGGGGTCCTCTGTATAGAAATGGAAGGGGAACTATTTTCTTGGAGGGGAGGAACGGGTGGTTCAAAGTCTCTGCCCAGTTGCCTCAGTGAAGAGATTGGAGCACCGATGGAATTTTCCATTGAGAACAACCTGAAGTTGCGTTTGAACCCACTTCCCTCCAACTCTCCCCTGCTTTCTTTATTCCCACTTTGATTTGTTCTTTAAAACAGAGAGAAACCCTGTCTAAGTGAGAGTATGTTTTCCTGTAGTGAGATAATAACCTCAGTATTCAGGACAATCAGCCATTTACTCTCTCCTGCTCTTCATCTAGCTCTTTCCTTCTTTCACTTTCCCTGCAAAACCAAGTATGGTCATCTCTCACCCCCTTTTCAGTACCTCCCCCTCTATCTCCTTCACTCCTTTACACCTCTCCATCTATTTCTCCATACCTCTCTCTCTCTGTTACTCTGTCCTATGCTACATCTCTCTCTCTTTCTCTCTCTCTGTTACTCTGTCCTATGCTACATCTCTCTCTCTCTGTTACTCTGTCCTATGCTACATCTCTTTCTCTCTCTGTTACTCTGTAATATGCTACTGTAACGTCCTGACCAGAGTTCTTATGTGTTTTGCTTGTTTAGCGTTGGTCAGGACGTGAGCTGGGTGGGAATTCTATGTTGTGTGTCTAGTTCGTCTGTTTCTATGTTCAGCCTGATATGGTTCTCAATCAGAGACAGCTGTCAATCGTTGTCCCTGATTGAGAATCATATATAAGTGGCTTGTTTTGTGTTGGGGATTGTGGGTGGTTGTTTCCTGTCTCTGTGTTTGTGTTCTGCACCAGCTAGGACTGTGACGGTATGTTCTTTTGTTATTTTGTATAGTGTTTTTGTTTTGTCTAAATAAATTCATTATGTTAAATTACCACGCTGCACATTGGTCCTCTGATCCTTCCTTCTCTCTCGTTACATCTCTCTCTCTCTCTCTCTCTCTCTCTCTCTCTCTCTCTCTCTCTCTCTCTCTCTCTCTCTGTCTCTGTCTCTGTCTCTGTCTCTGTCTCTGTCTCTGTCTCTGTCTCTCTCTCTCTCTCTCTCTCATTTATATATATATATATATATATATGCTACTGTAGCGTTGTGTAATTTTAATTAGGACGCTGCCACAACTGATGTTCTGCTCGTTGAAATCTTTTTATTTGCCATGTTACCCTTGGCGCAATCACAGCTCTCGGGCACCTTGCTAGCCGAAGGTCAAACAAAAGAGAGCGATAAAGGAATTAACAGGTGCTGCGTGCACACACTCGCTGCACAACAGCACACCATACAAGTAAAACTATACAGAACATAATTCTGACAAAATAAAAGACATACCTGCACACAAAGAGACAACACACATGTTGGCACAATCACAGCTCTCGGCCACCTGCGCGAGCACATGGACACTCACTCAACCACTGTCACAAGTACTCACAAGTTACAACAGATACCTCAGTCAGTGAAACTTGTTAACATAAATTCCTACACTGTCCACACTATAACAAACTTATGGTTGCAAAACAGTACATTGTATAACCTTATGACGGTTTTATATTAAACAGTTTCGGAGCCAAGGACAACATACCTTGCTAGCCGAAGGGCAAACAAAAGAGAACGATAAGGGGGTATGGAAATACAGATAACCCGCGATGGGCCAAACCAAAATATACAAAACTTTTACAATCACATGTATGTACAATATTGGTATGAAAAAGTGTTTGTACACCAAATAAAATCATTAGCTATGCAGCTGTAATTAAATAAAAAATGACACTGAATTATTATTATTATTATCAAATTATTAACATCCCCTCTTGACCTGGCCTATTTGAATTGGGTCCTTGTGTGCAATTTGGTGCATAATCTAGGGGAAACAACATCACACTGCTATACTACATCTCTCTCTCTCTGTTACTCTGTAATATGCTACATCTCTCTCTCTGTTACTCTGTAATATGCTACATCTCTCTCTCTCTCTCTCTCTGTTACTCTGTAATATGCTACATCTCTCTCTCTCTCTGTTACTCTGTCCTATGCTACATCTCTCTCTCTCTCTCTGTTACTCTGTCCTATGCTACAGCTCTCTCTCTCTGTTACTCTGTAATATGCTACATCTCTCTCTCTCTCTGTTACTCTGTCCTATGCTACATCTCTCTCTCTCTCTCTCTGTTACTCTGTCCTATGCTACATCTCTCTCTCTCTCTCTCTGTTACTCTGTCCTATGCTACATCTCTCTCTCTCTCTGTTACTCTGTCCTATGCTACATCTCTCTCTCTCTGTTACTCTGTCCTATGCTACATCTCTTTCTCTCTCTGTTACTCTGTTCAATGTTACATCTCTTTCTGTTACTCTGTCCTATGCTACATCTCTCTCTCTCTATTACTCTGTCCTATGCTACATCTCTCTCTCTCTCTGTTACTCTGTAATATGCTACATCTCTCTCTCTCTGTTACTCTGTCCTATGCTACATCTCTCTCTCTCTGTTACTATGTCCTATGCTACATCTCTCTGTTACTCTGTCCTATGCTACATCTCTCTCTCTCTCAAGTGTAGCTCATAACACAAACAGATCAATCACCTTTTAATAGCACTATCCTAGGCCTGATCTCCCTGCAGGACATTCAGGGACTTGACCCTGTCTCTGTGCCCCATGTAGTGTTGACCTTAGTGGGCCTCACTACCTCTCTGTGCCTGCCTGGGGGTAGTTGGCTGGATACTGAGGCATGAGTAGTGGTGCTCATGGGCCCACTCAGAAACATACAACTGCCCACACATTACTGCCTTCTATCAGGACTCAGAGTGTACATGCTTGAAATACAACCATTCCTCAATGGAAATGTATTTAGAGACCCACCAACATACATAGTCATGAGTGTGTGCAACACGCACACGCACACGCACACACACACACACACACCAAAGCCCCCAAGACGTTAAAAGCTTTTGCCAGAGTTAGTTAATTCTTGGTGTGTTACAGAAAGGCAAATAAACGGTACTTAATGCCGTCTTTGTAGAAAATGTAGATATTTGTTTTGACACATTGCCTTTTTAGTTTCACGCTAAACCATTCCAATTAGCTATTAAGCTTGAGAAAAAACTATGCCTCTGCCCTGATTGGGTTTTTGTTCAATTTGACACATATTGATCAATTATTTACAGAAGGGGGATTATGCATAATTTAATTTGGCTAACATTCTCAAATTTCACTTCCCTCACTATCAATTGCACATGCATGCCAGCTTCCTGTTTCAGTCAGAAGATTACCTGACTAATTACTGTCTATGCCTTTCATAGAGAGCAGAGTTAAATATACCCCCCCCCCCCCCCCCCCCCCTTCACCCACATGGTACATCCCTAATAAGCTTATATAGGAAGATAGACAGCCCATTTTCAGAAAACGGGGTTGGAGTTCTCAGTTATTCTGACACATAATCATTTTATTATTCTATGATTTTATCTACATGTCTATCATCCTGCCATGTGAAAATGGTGTATGTCTCACAACTGTCAACTGCATAACACTTAAAACACAAGAAATCACGATTAGAATTTTTGTTTGCCTCTGTTAAGCCTCTGAGTAATCAGCTCAGTTTTAGCGCGCTTGTCGTCAGTTGTAAAAATTAGGTATGTACGTCTGTTAGGGAGCCCTCTGTCTTTCCTGACATGCAGCAGAACAAGTGGAAAGAGAGAATGAGAGAGAGTAATAAAATAAGATAAACGTGTCTGTGGGAAAATTTACAAGCCTTCTCTTTCTTCACTGGAGTTTTGTTCCACTGCACCTGACAAAGACAGGTCCTGTCCCACTGCACTGTGCTCAATGGAGCAGAGAGAGTGAGAGAATGAGAGAGAGGGTTGGAAGTCACGTCACAACGGGGATATAGACGGAGAGCGAGAGAGAGGGTGAAATATAGATAGTGGAAGGAGAGGAGATATATAGAGAGAGACAGACAGACATGTTGCATTCTGACTTTATGACAGTCCACTACCTCCTTTCTATTCTCTCTAATGCTTCACTCAGTCTATTGCTAAATCTCTTTTTTTGTGTGTGTGTGTGTGTGTGTGTGAGAGAGAGTGTGCGGCGTGCACTTCCATGCGTGTACCCTCATCCACTCTCTTAACCACCACCCATCACCAAGCCAATCACATCACATCCTCAAACACACTATTCCCCATGAGGATTATCAGCATTATTCTGTCATTATCCTTTCTGTCATTTACATTAATCTCCAGGGCAACGGGTGGTCTGCGAGTGGTCTGCTGTGTGACCGCTGTGGTACTGAGAGGATAGAGATGGATATCTGATTGGAGACCGGTCCTTCAACAGCCTTTTAACATTTAACACTAATGAAGTGATTTTAAATTAAGAAGGTTGGTTAGGTTTGAGAGAGAGAGAAAGAGAGAGAGAGAGAGAGAGAGAGAGAGAGAGGGAGTTCGAGAGAGAGGAGAGGGAGGGAGAGGAGGGAGTTTGAGAGAGGAGAGGGAGAGAGGGAGGGAGAGGGAGGTCCAGTGAATTAGAGGTGTGGGTTCTCGTCCTCCCTGAGAGATTTGAGAGGGTTCCCAAATGGAGATGACTTGACTCTGGGCGACACCACTTAGGTTTAACAGGTTGACCATAGTCTCATGAAGGCACAGGGATTGATGTTTCACACTTCTTGGTAATGGACTGATTTTCGTGCACGTCTCAGATTTGCTAAAGTGTGTGTTTGTTCAGTGCCTTCAGAAATAATTCAGCATGAGCGAGTTGGAGAGTGAGGAGGGCTATATTAACGAAGCCCTGACACCCCAGTCTCTATGGCTTCATCCTATCTAGCTCATTTCACTGGCCTTGGGTCTGGACAGGAATGTCAATAAAACAGACTGAATCAAACTGGCCACGTCATCTTTAGCTGGTACGGATTTATTCAGTCATGTAGGTGGCCGACACTTCATTTGAAGGTAGAAACATTATTATCTGAAAGTATTAAGATTAAGACTAGTCTTGGACTAAAAAGTGCTTTCCGTGGAGAATCTCCATTGCGAATCCTTTTTGATCCCAGACTAGGCTTGATCTGTGTCTGGAGAAGCATCCCTATGGGTAATACTCCTGCTTTCCTTCCTGGCGATTGTTGAGAAATACTGAGACATTGTTATCCAGAATTTAATCCTACAGTTGACTGAATATTAAGATTTTTCCTCAGTATTTCACAGTACAGTATCTGTCTAATATTTGCATACTAGTACACTTGATTTATTGTATAATTATTCCATAATGATCAAATATATTATTCTAAAAGCTATACTATTTCAAAACAAAACATTTCACGTTTGCCCTGATCAGTTCAATCAATGATTGTATCCAAGTATGAAATGGCTTCTTCAGGACCATGTTTTACAATGTTACTCAGATAATGATCTAGACGTAAAACAAGGGGGTCCATACTAAAGTCTGGCAGCCCGGATGTTGTTGACGTAAAACAAGGGGTTCCATACTAAAGTCTGGCAGCCCGGATGTTGTTGACGTAAAACAATGGGGTCCATACTAAAGTCTGGCAGCCCGGATGTTGTTGACGTAAAACAAGGGGTTTCATACTAAAGTCTGGCAGCCCGGATGTTGTTGACGTAAAACAAGGGGTTCCATACTAAAGTCTGGCAGCCCGGATGTTGTTGACGTAAAACAAGGGGTTCCATACTAAAGTCTGGCAGCCCGGATGTTGTTGACGTAAAACAAGGGGTTCCATACTAAAATCTGGCAGCCCGGATGTTGTTGACGTAAAACAAGGGGGTCCATACTAAAGTCTGGCAGCCCGGATGTTGTTGACGTAAAACAAGGGGTTCCATACTAAAGTCTGGCAGCCCGGGTGTTGTTGACGTAAAACAAGGGGTTCCATACTAAAGTCTGGCAGCCCGGATGTTGTTGACGTAAAACAAGGGGGTCCATACTAAAGTCTGGCAGCCCGGATGTTGTTGACGTAAAACAAGGGGTTCCATACTAAAGTCTGGCAGCCCGGATGTTGTTGACGTAAAACAAGATGTTCCATACTAAAGTCTGGCAGGCCAGATGTTGTTGACGTAAAACAAGGGGTTCCATACTAAAGTCTGGCAGCCCGGATGTTGTTGACGTAAAACAAGGGGGTCCATACTAAAGTCTGGCAGCCCGGATGTTGTTGACGTAAAACAAGGTGGTCCATACTAAAGTCTGGCAGCCCAGATGTTGTTGATGTAAAACAAGGGGTTTCATACTAAAGTCTGGCAGCCCGGATGTCGTTGACGTAAAACAAGGGGTTTCATACTAAAGTCTGGCAGGCCGGATGTTGTTGACGTAAAACAAGGGGTTCCATACTAAAGTCTGGCTGCCCGGATGTTGTTGACGTAAAACAAGGGGTTCCATACTAAAGTCTGGCAGGCCGGATGTTGTTGACGTAAAACAAGGGGGTCCATACTAAAGTCTGGCAGCCCGGATGTTGTTGACGTAAAACAAGGGGTTTCATACTAAAGTCTGGCAGCCTGGATGTTGTTGACGTAAAACAAGGGGTTTCATACTAAAGTCTGACAGCCCGGATGTTGTTGACGTAAAACAAGGGGGTCCATACTAAAGTCTGGCAGCCCGGATGTTGTTGACGTAAAACAAGGGGGTCCATACTAAAGTCTGGCAGCCCGGATGTTGTTGACGTAAAACAAGGGGGTCCATACTAAAGTCTGGCAGCCCGGATGTTGTTGACGTAAAACAAGGGGTTTCATACTAAAGTCTGGCAGCCCGGATGTTGTTGACGTAAAACAAAGGGTTCCATACTAAAGGCTGGCAGCCCGGATGTTGTTGACGTAAAACACGATGTTCCATACTAAAGTCTGGCAGCCCGGATGTTGTTGACGTAAGACAAGGGGTTCCATACTAAAGTCTGGCAGCCCGGATGTTGTTGACGTAAAACAAGGGGGTCCATACTAAAGTCTGGCAGCCCGGATGTTGTTGACGTAAAACAAGGGGGTCCATACTAAAGTCTGGCAGCCCGGATGTTGTTGACGTAAAACAAGGGGTTTCATACTAAAGTCTGGCAGCCCGGATGTTGTTGACGTAAAACAAGGGGTTCCATACTAAAGTCTGGCAGCCCGGATGTTATTGACGTAAAACAAGGGGTTCCATACTAAAGTCTGGCAGCCCGGATGTTGTTGACGTAAAACAAGGAGGTCCATACTAAAGTCTGGCAGCCCGGATGTTGTTGACGTAAAACAAGGGGGTCCATATTAAAGTCTGACAGCCCGGATGTTGTTGACGTAAAACAAGGGGTTCCATACTAAAGTCTGGCAGCCCAGATGTTGTTGACGTAAAACAAGGGGGTCCATACTAAAGGCTGGCAGCCCGGATGTTGTTGACGTAAAACAAGGGGGTCCATACTAAAGTCTGGCAGCCCGGATGTTGTTGACGTAAAACAAGGGGGTCCATACTAAAGTCTGGCAGCCCGGATGTTGTTGACGTAAAACAAGGGGTTTCATACTAAAGTCTGGCAGCCCGGATGTTGTTGACGTAAAACAAGGGGTTCCATACTAAAGTCTGGCAGCCCGGATGTTGTTGACGTAAAACAAGGGGGTCCATACTAAAGTCTGGCAGCCCGGATGTTGTTGACGTAAAACAAGGGGTTTCATACTAAAGTCTGGCAGCCCGGATGTTGTTGACGTAAAACAAGGGGTTCCATATTAAAGTCTGGCAGCCCGGATGTTGTTGACGTAAAACAAGGGGGTCCATACTAAAGTCTGACAGCCCGGATGTTGTTGACGTAAAACAAGGGGTTCCATACTAAAGTCTGGCAGCCCGGATGTTGTTGACGTAAAACAAGGGGTTCCATACTAAAGGCTGGCAGCCCGGATGTTGTTGACGTAAAACAAGGGGGTCCATACTAAAGTCTGGCAGCCCGGATGTTGTTGACGTAAAACAAGGGGGTCCATACTAAAGTCTGGCAGCCCGGATGTTGTTGACGTAAAACAAGGGGTTTCATACTAAAGTCTGGCAGCCCGGATGTTGTTGACGTAAAACAAGGGGTTCCATACTAAAGTCTGGCAGCCCGGATGTTGTTGACGTAAAACAAGGAGGTCCATACTAAAGTCTGGCAGCCCGGATGTTGTTGACGTAAAACAAGGGGGTCCATACTAAAGTCTGGCAGCCCGGATGTTGTTGACGTAAAACAAAGGGTTCCATGCTAAAGTCTGGCAGCCCGGATGTTGTTGACGTAAAACAAGGGGTTCCATACTAAAGTCTGACAGCCCGGATGTTGTTGACGTAAAACAAGGGGTTCCATACTAAAGTCTGGCAGCCCGGATGTTGTTGACGTAAAACAAGGAGGTCCATACTAAAGTCTGGCAGCCCGGATGTTGTTGACGTAAAACAAGGGGGTCCATACTAAAGTCTGGCAGCCCGGATGTTGTTGACGTAAAACAAGGGGTTCCATACTAAAGTCTGGCAGCCCAGATGTTGTTGACGTAAAACAAGGGGTTCCATACTAAAGTCTGGCAGCCCGGATGTTGTTGACGTAAAACAAGGGGTTCCATACTAAAGTCTGGCAGCCCGGATGTTATTGACGTAAAACAAGGGGTTCCATACTAAAGTCTGGCAGCCCGGATGTTGTTGACGTAAAACAAGGAGGTCCATACTAAAGTCTGGCAGCCCGGATGTTGTTGACGTAAAACAAGGGGGTCCATATTAAAGTCTGACAGCCCGGATGTTGTTGACGTAAAACAAGGGGTTCCATACTAAAGTCTGGCAGCCCAGATGTTGTTGACGTAAAACAAGGGGGTCCATACTAAAGGCTGGCAGCCCGGATGTTGTTGACGTAAAACAAGGGGGTCCATACTAAAGTCTGGCAGCCCGGATGTTGTTGACGTAAAACAAGGGGGTCCATACTAAAGTCTGGCAGCCCGGATGTTGTTGACGTAAAACAAGGGGTTTCATACTAAAGTCTGGCAGCCCGGATGTTGTTGACGTAAAACAAGGGGTTCCATACTAAAGTCTGTAAGCCCGGATGTTGTTGACGTAAAACAAGGGGGTCCATACTAAAGTCTGGCAGCCCGGATGTTGTTGACGTAAAACAAGGGGTTTCATACTAAAGTCTGGCAGCCCGGATGTTGTTGACGTAAAACAAGGGGTTCCATACTAAAGTCTGGCAGCCCGGATGTTGTTGACGTAAAACAAGGGGGTCCATACTAAAGTCTGACAGCCCGGATGTTGTTGACGTAAAACAAGGGGTTCCATACTAAAGTCTGGCAGCCCGGATGTTGTTGACGTAAAACAAGGGGTTCCATACTAAAGGCTGGCAGCCCGGATGTTGTTGACGTAAAACAAGGGGGTCCATACTAAAGTTTGGCAGCCCGGATGTTGTTGACGTAAAACAAGGGGGTCCATACTAAAGTCTGGCAGCCCGGATGTTGTTGACGTAAAACAAGGGGTTTCATACTAAAGTCTGGCAGCCCGGATGTTGTTGACGTAAAACAAGGGGTTCCATACTAAAGTCTGGCAGCCCGGATGTTGTTGACGTAAAACAAGGAGGTCCATACTAAAGTCTGGCAGCCCGGATGTTGTTGACGTAAAACAAGGGGGTCCATACTAAAGTCTGGCAGCCCGGATGTTGTTGACGTAAAACAAAGGGTTCCATGCTAAAGTCTGGCAGCCCGGATGTTGTTGACGTAAAACAAGGGGTTCCATACTAAAGTCTGACAGCCCGGATGTTGTTGACGTAAAACAAGGGGTTCCATACTAAAGTCTGGCAGCCCGGATGTTGTTGACGTATAACAAGGAGGTCCATACTAAAGTCTGGCAGCCCGGATGTTGTTGACGTAAAACAAGGGGGTCCATACTAAAGTCTGGCAGCCCGGATGTTGTTGACGTAAAACAAGGGGTTCCATACTAAAGTCTGGCAGCCCAGATGTTGTTGACGTAAAACAAGGGGTTCCATACTAAAGTCTGGCAGCCCGGATGTTGTTGACGTAAAACAAGGGGGTCCATACTAAAGTCTGGCTGCCCGGATGTTGTTGACGTAAAACAAGGGGGTCCATACTAAAGTCTGACAGCCCGGATGTTGTTGACGTAAAACAAGGGGGTCCATACTAAAGTCTGGCAGCCCGGATGTTGTTGACGTAAAACAAGGGGTTCCATACTAAAGGCTGGCAGCCCGGATGTTGTTGACGTAAAACAAGGGGGTCCATACTAAAGTCTGGCAGCCCGGATGTTGTTGACGTAAAACAAGGGGGTCCATACTAAAGTCTGGCAGCCCGGATGTTGTTGACGTAAAACAAGGGGTTTCATACTAAAGTCTGGCAGCCCGGATGTTGTTGACGTAAAACAAGGGGTTCCATACTAAAGTCTGGCAGCCCGGATGTTGTTGACGTAAAACAAGGGGTTTCATACTAAAGTCTGGCAGCCCGGATGTTGTTGACGTAAAACAAGGGGTTCCATACTAAAGTCTGGCAGCCCGGATGTTGTTGACGTAAAACAAGGGGGTCCATACTAAAGTCTGACAGCCCGGATGTTGTTGACGTAAAACAAGGGGTTCCATACTAAAGTCTGGCAGCCCGGATGTTGTTGACGTAAATCAAGGGGTTCCATACTAAAGGCTGGCAGCCCGGATGTTGTTGACGTAAAACAAGGGGGTCCATACTAAAGTCTGGCAGCCCGGATGATGTTGTAGTAAAACAAGGGGGTCCATACTAAAGTCTGGCAGCCCGGATGTTGTTGACGTAAAACAAGGGGTTTCATACTAAAGTCTGGCAGCCCGGATGTTGTTGACGTAAAACAAGGGGTTCCATACTAAAGTCTGGCAGCCCGGATGTTGTTGACGTAAAACAAGGGGTTCCATACTAAAGTCTGGCAGCCCGGATGTTGTTGACTCAGAGTGAGGATCTACAACCATCTAATTTTCCACATCACTGCTTGTCTTTCTGTAACCAAGCTAGCCAATGTTTGGCTTTTTAGGAAAATACCTGGTGTTGTCATTGAAGTCTTCATTGAATGCTTCATAGTCCGAATTTTGGTAATTTCATTCCAACTTCAAATCCAATCCATGAGTCGAATAAAATCTTAATTGAAAATAATGGTAAACTCTCCTATTTTATACAGGGTCAGTTGAATTGAGTTGAGATGGAGTTTACCGCAGCCTGCAGATCCAGGATGCCAGAGAATGGATTTGACATTGCCGGGCAGTCACGGTCAATAGTCCCTAGTGGTTATTGACCACTCCTGTGACCACTCCTGTGTCCTGGTTTACCTTCTGGTCAGAACAGCAGCCAGCCAACAGGCTAGGATCCAACAGGTCTGAAACACGACTGCTCAGGTCCAGAGGAGTCAGAGTCATGGCAGCTAGAGGAGACAACACCCCCCTTTTCCTATTACATCCAGTGGTACTTCAATCTGATCAGGTGTCACACTAAAATGAACAACTAAACATCTTGCCATCTGTGGTCTATCAAATGTAATTAGGTTCATCTCGGATCATGACTGAAATTTGATCGATTAACATTAGTATCTAAGTAAGAACAGAACCTGTTTATACTCCCCAAAGAGTTATATTACATCTCAGGTATTCACTTAATCTGAATACTGTTCCCCCATGACGTATTCAACCATTCAACCTGCTTGATCATAGATCCTATGTTCATCCAGCCTTTCTCTGGTATCCCATTTCCCCCCTGCCCTTACTACTGACAGAGTGAACTATAGCCTACCTGCCTGTGAATACCTAGTTATTAGAACATCACACCAACGTTAGTTTTAGTTTTGCCTATGACAAGCCGTCACCCACTCAGACACCAGCATTCCACTGACTAGCTTTGCCATGGTGACGGCCGTGGCAAAAGACGTCTTGCTAATCCCGTGATGTGAGGGGCTTTAGTGGTCTGCTCTGCTGCTTTTACCAAAGTGCTGCTACCGCTGATCCTAATGGTACATATGTGCTTTACACTAACCAACACAGAGACATATACACACAGCTACACTCGCACAAAAACACACACACACACATAAACGCACAAACGCTTGCCACGGCAACCCCTGTCACATCTGCTTCAGTTCAAACACCCTACGCACGCACACACACACACACACACACACACACACACACACACTGTCATGCTATAGAGGTGGAGGATGTTTGTATAGACTCCAATACACACGCCTATAGTATCCACTGGCTCACATGATGACATGAACGCCATGAATTTCTACAGTATACATACACATGTTCATAAATTCCTCAGAATGTACACACACACACACACACTGCTGACCATGGCTGTGCTGCAGAATTAGCCCAGAATGATTCCTTCCCTACGTTCCTCTTGATGCTAGTCGAACAGCCTCAGCTGCTGCCTCCGTGTGTGTGTGTTAATGTATGCCTGGGATTGCTTGTCTACACAGGTATGTGTGTCTACCTATAAAGGCTGTAATAGAAGAGTGTGTGTCGTGTCATCTGGAGAGATTGAGCAGCTGAATCCACACCCTCAAATGTGAGCTTGTAGAAATGGTGTTTTTCTGTAAGAGTGAGAGAGTCTACCTATAAAGGCTGTAGAAGAAGAGTGTGTTGTCTCGGTGATGGTGTGTGTGTCAATCTCTAACAGCTCTTTACCCCTTTTCTCTATACATGAGGATCATAAATTACACACACAAGCACACACACACACACACACCATTGAAAGTGTTCAGAATGAAAAAGAGCCACTCACCCACCACACGTGAAAGGGAAGAGATTGTGAATCCACTGAATCCAGCAGGGAGCTGCAGCAGAGAACCGTCTCCCTGTGTGTGTGAATGTGTGTTACAGGCACTCACTCTATCTCACTCTCTCGCTCCCTCCTATTCTCTCTCTTTTATTCTCTCTCTCACTCTCCCTCTCGTACTCTTGGTGGTCTCCCTCTCTTTCATTCTCTCTCTTCTTGCTCCCTCTCCTCTCTGTCAGCCTCTCTTCTCCCTCCCTCTTTCTCTCCCTCCCGTCTCTCTCTCTTTCTGCCCCTAACCCCCTGCATAAGTAGTCCAGTGTGAAGCTCTGTGACAATGCCTGTGGTCACACCTCACTGAGCAAATTGTTCATTAGGAGAGTCTCTCTACAGTGTGGACACTGGCCACTAGATAGTTAGACGGGCAAGAATGTCTAGTACACTCAATCCCACACACTTACAAGTACACAACAGACACAAATGTATTAGCAAGCTAAATGACATGCACACACACTTTGACAGTGTACTGTATTGAACATAATCAAGCATGCATGCACACACACACACACACGTTATGTTCTTCTAGCCTCGTGGGGACCTAAAATTAATTTCCATTCAAAATCCTATTTTCCCTAACCCTTACCATAACCTTAACCTGTAACCCAAACCCTAAACCTAACTCCTAAACTTAAACCTAACCACTAACTCCTAACCCTAATTGTAAACCTAACCCCTAAGCTTAAAATAGCCTTTGTCCTCATGGAGACATGAGAAATGTCCCCACGAGTGACAATTTTTTTACTTGTTTTACTATCCTTGCAGGGACTTTTGGTCTGCTATCCAGTTGCAAACACACACACACACACCACACTAAACCCGCACATTACGTCATGCCTCCAGGTCTGTGAAGTTCACCTTTGACATGATTCAGAAAGGTCAATTTGTCAAACTCTGGCCGACTTATCTTTGATGCCAATCTGAGATCTAAGATGTCCAATCAGAAATGTCATTGTGAAGCCCAACATTCCCCAGATGATTGTTTCTGTCCCGTCTGTAGATCCTCAGGAATTTTCTGAATATAGAAACAATCAGAGAGGTTCACAGCCCAAGGAAGCATAATTTCCTGAACCGCCAGGTCTCCTCCATGCTGAATTCCTTCCCGGTTCGGTCCCTTTGGACATATTATTGTCTCAATAACGGATTTGACCTTGAGCCACCTTTCTATTTTTACCACTTGACCTTTGCCCTGGCGTGATATGAGGTGCTAGTTCTATTCCAGTTATGGTAGCGGCTTTGAGGTCTCCTAAAAAATGTCTATGCTGATTTGTATTGTTGAATAATACCCCTTGAAGTTGAATAGTACGACACATTAATTGTGTTCACTAGTTCAGGCTAATCTGTTGTGCCATACAAAACATTACAGGTCATTTTTCAACATGAACTGTTTCAGCTTTTATTAGCTAGTTCTAGTCGCTACTGTTGAACAGTTTGATTGAACAATCCAGAATGTTAACGTTAGCTAACGTTCCACAGACCTATGCCTTGTTGAACGCACTACTGATGAACATCAAATGAATTGAGCATTCCAAATGGTATATCAAACATGGCCGCCAGCCCACCCACCACTGAACGTCTGTGAGGGTGCGGACATCTTTGATGTTGCTGTCTATTGAGGTATGAGCTTTCGTGTCTAGGTATAACTGTGACCTGTATGCTCTAGTCGGCTGGCCCTCGCTACATATTCGTCTCCAGACCCACTGGCTCCAGGTCATCTATAAGTCTATGCTAGGTAAAGCTCCGCCTTATCTCAGCTCACTGGTCACGATAGCAGCACCCACCCGTAGCACGCGCTCCAGCAGGTATATCTCACTGGTCATCCTCAAAGCCAACACCTCCTTTGGCCGCCTTTCCTTCCAGTTCTCTGCTGCCAGTGACTGGAATGAATTGCAAAAATCGCTGAAGCTGGAGACTTATATTTCCCTCACTAACTTTAACCATCAGCTATCTGAGCAGCTAACCGATCGCTGCAGCTGTACATAACCCATCTGTAAATAGTCCACCAATCTACCTACCTCATCCCCATATTGTTTTTATTTACTTTCTGCTCTTTTGCACACCAGTATCTCTACTTGCACATCATCTGCTCATTTATCACTCCAGTGTTAATCTGCTAAATTATAATTGCTTGCTACTATGGCCTATTTATTGGCTACCTCCTCACGCCATTTGCACACACTGTATATAGACTTTCTCTTTTTCTATTGTGTTATTGACTGTACCCTTGTTTATTCCATGTGTAACTCTGTGTTGTTGTCTTGTAACGTCTCTCGTCGGAAGGCACGGACCAAAGCGCAGCGTGGTAAGTGTTCATGATATTTTATTTCAAAGAAACACTCAAACAAAATAACAAAGTTAAAAACCGAAACAGTTCTGTCAGGTGCAGACACTAAACAGAAAATAACTACCCACAAAACACAGGTGGGAAAAAGGCTGCCTAAGTAGGATTCCCAATCAGAGACAACGATAGACAGCTGCCTCTGATTGGGAACCACACTCGGCAAAAAACAAAGAAATAGAAAACATAGAATGCCCACCCTAATCACACCCTGACCTAACCAAATAGAGAAATAAAAAGGCTCTCTAAGGTCAGGGCATGACATGTCTGTGTCACACTGATTTGCTTTGTCTTGGCCAGGTCACAGTTGTAAATGAGAACTTGTTCTCAACTAGCTTACCTGGTTAAATAAAGGCGGGGGGAAAAAAATTTAATCCTACATGGCTACAGCTCCATCTCTTCATTAATTCATATCTAATATTCGTAACAACATAATACGAGTCTGCCTCCCCCAAACTCTCCTTTCTGATAGTGCCGTAATACAAATCCTAAGTAGTACAAGCAGCTTCAAAGGGGCTTGATTTTAAACATCACACAGCTGTTATGTAGACCTCCTGTGCAGAGCATGTTAATGGTAACCAGGGGCTCAGCAATGGGCTCCCAGCCTGCGGGCCCTGGTGAGGTGAAAATGTCATATTTCCCATGAGGCCGTAGTAGTCTGCGTTGGAAGTTTCAGCTTCTGTCTAGAGCAATCTAGTCAAACAAGCATTGATCTGCCTGTGTGTGTGTGCGTGGGTTTAAATGCCAGTGTTTAGGCGTACACCATGGCTCTAACAACGATCATAATCCAATCCCAACACACATCTACAGTATGTACAGTATGACGATGTATTGAACAGTTGACCAAGGCACTGACTTTCTGAAGACAACAACATAACCCATTGACACACAATAACCTTTGCTGAGATATGGAAGTCCCCTTTGGCCTATGGTATGTTCTTGTGATTGGTACCTGATGGAGTTGTTGTGCGTGTCGGGGGGATTCTACTGCCCAACAATGACTGGTGTCTTTAGAACAGAGGAGGTAGACAGGTGTTTTCCCCAGAGAATAGGCAGTGTGTGTGTTCACTCTCTCTCCGACCCGTCCCTAGGCTCCTTGCATCCGGACACTATAAAACAATGGCAGCCTGTGAAGTTCATAAAGTTGCTTAGTTTGAAGGAAACAATGGAGTCGAACAGTCCATATTAGCTGTGCCATCTATAGCTCCACTATAGTTCCACTGCCCCTTCCCCCTGTTCCTTTTCTTACAACACAGGATAACATACGCTTTTGTAATGGAACTATTTCAGTAGTGTTATGATGCTGTTGAAGTAGGTCTGTTTTTATGTTATCATTCTGTTGTTGTTGTGTTCTAAAAGGGTAAGGTGTGTCTGTGTGTGTGCTTTACGCCTGCATGTCTCAATATTTATGCTGGTATCTGTGGACATTGTAATGGGATTCTATTCAATATGCAAATATCCTGTGAATATTGATGCAGTTCCTTCACACACATGAATACAAATACAAACACACAGTCAAATGAAAGGAGAGGGTACTTTAAGCTTCTTAAATACAGGTGTGTGTCTTCCCTACAGCAATATGTATGCATACTTGGGAAATAATGTAATATTATTTGTACATTGTGTATGTGAGTGTGTACTAGTCAACTAAAAAAGGTCACCAGAGGCATATGAAACCAAGTGACTGAGTTATGGCACCACTACCACGGTCTAATACAACTGTCACAGTGTACATGTAACCTTTCATAAGAACGATCTAAAGGAGGAAAATCCAATATGTGTGTGTACTGTGTGTGTTTGTGTGTACTGTGTGTGTGTGTGGTCTCTTAAAATGCATGACAGTGTTCCAGCATATGGCTTATGTCTCATGCTAGGGCAAAGTGCATATATATCAGTGAGATTGATTATGCAAGTAGACGCGTGTGTGTGTGTGAGAGAGAGATGGGGAGAGAGAGATAACATACAGAGGAAGAGAAAGATGGGGAGAGAGAGTTAGCATACAGGGGGAGAGAGAGATGGGGAGAGAGATAGAGATAACATACAGAGAAGAAGAGAAAGAGATGGGGGGAGAGAGAGAGAGAGATAACATACAGAGAGGAAGAGAGAGATGGGGGGAGAGAGATACCATACAGAGAGGAAGAGAGAGACAGAGATACCATACAGGGAGGAAGAGAGAGATGGGGAGAGAGATAGAGATAACATACAGGGAGGAAGAGAGAGAGAGAACACATACAGAGAGGAAGAGAGATAGAGATAACATACAGAGAGGAAGAGAGAGAGAGATAACATACAGGGAGGAAGAGAGAGAGATGGGCAGAGAGATAGAGAGAGATAGAGATAACATACAGAGAGATGGGCAGAGAGATAGAGAGAGAGATAACATACAGAGAGATGGGGAGAGAGAGAGAGATGTTCTTATGTGCATGTATGTTCTAATGTACTGTGTGCAAGTGTATGTGAGAGTGTGTGTACTGGTATACGCTTAATTGTGTGTATATGTATGTGTTATAATCAGGGCTTCAAATAAACTTTTTGGTCCACTAGCCACTGTGGCAAGTACGAGCCAAAATATTTTTGGGCTGCAATAATTACACCAAAAAACAAAGAAAATTGATGAACATGTTTTGTAATGTTTCTAAAACAATAAATGTATTACTAGTAAGAAGTAACTAATGTGGTATATTTAAACAATAAGGCCTGAGGGGATGTGGCATATGGCCAATATACAATGGCTAAGAGCTGTTCCTACCCACAACACAACACAGAGTGCCTGGACATACTACGGCTTTCAGCCAAGCAGCATTCAGAGCTCGAACCACCCAGTTTATAATGTTTAATTAAATGTTTTGTGACCTGACTCTTTTAACCAAAATATCACAGGTGAGACAAAACATTTCACCTGCCCCTTTAAGGTCGGGGGGTTACCGTGGCAGCGCGACTAGAGTCATGTTTGTGGCTGTGAGTTTCAGTCTGACTAGTAGAAGCGTTGTCACCTCTTCCCAAGCAGTTGAAACTCAAACATAGAAAAACAACCTAACTTGTGAACAAAACAATGTAAATAGCCGAGACACACAACGACAAAGTCTCACTTCAGTAGACTTTCGTTTCAAGTAAATTAGACCAACTTTTATTCCTGTGCGCAGTGCTTCTAAAAAAGTATATTTCACTCAGCTCTTCACGTGCCAGGCAGTGTTGCAACGCGAGGTGGAATAGGATTCGTAGTTCTTTGACTTTGTGCGATTAATTTACCAGCTATGAAACAAAACGGCAGAAGTACTTTGACAGCAGCATTTGCTTATTTATAAAAACCCTCTTAGGCCTCACTCCCCCTTGTCAGAGATATCTACTGCAGCCCTCATCCTCCACCCGTTCTGCCAGTCACATTCTGTTAAAGGTCCCCAAAGCACACACATCCCTGGGTCGCTCCTCTTTTCAGTTCGCTGCAGATAGCGACTGGAACGAGCTGCAACAAACACTCAAACTGGACAGTTTAATCTCAATCTCTTCATTCAAAGACTCAATCATAGACACGTACTGACAGTTGTGGCTGCTTTGTGTGATATATTGTTGTCTCTGCCTTCTTGCCCGTTGTGCTGTTGTCTGTGGCCAATAATGTTTGTACCATGTTTATTCTGCTACCGTGTTGTGTTGCTACCATGTTGTTGTCATGTTGTGTTGCTACCATGCTGGGTTGTCATGTGTTGCTGCTTTGTTATGTTGTCTTAGGTCTCTCTTTATGTGGTGTTGTGTTGTCTCTCTTGTTGTGATGTGTGTTCTGTCCTATATTTATATTTTATTTTAATCCCAGTCCCCGTCCCCGCAGGAGGCCTTTTTCCTTTTGGTAGGCCGTCATTGTAAATAAGAATCTGTTCTTAACTGACTTGCCTAGTTAAATAAAGGTAAAATAAACATTTATTTTACTATAAATGTGATCATACTTTACTATTTTTTTTATTCACAAATGCGAGTGAAATAGACATTTTACCCGCCAATGCCAAAATCTGGTGGATGTTAATTTTTTATTGAAACCCTGGTTATAATGCATTCTAGTAGCAGGTAGCAGATAGCTGGTAGATGCTGTTAGATGGCCAATAGAGATGACTTTGGTGGCCATACTGATTTCCATTGGAGTGACAAGATACAGAGGGATACCTCACGGGTATATACACTATTCACTCATTGAAGGACACCGAACATTCTATATTGAAAACCTCAAATCAGGCAATTATGCTCACTTTTGAGGATGAAATGACATCTACAGTACATGGATTTTGACAGTGCTTGACTTGGACAGGAATAGGTGCTGGTATTCATGTTGGATGCTGTTGATGTTTAGGTGCGGGAGCTCCACAATACGTTTGAGCTAATATTCTATAAGAGGAAGAGGAGCTCAAGCAGTAGAATATTTAGGTGCCGGTACTCAGCTCCGGTGAGCTCCTGCCCAAGTCAACCACTGGATTTTGAGGATGGCATTTAAATAAAATTTAATTGATTGATTAATTTATTGAAACACAAATGACACCCAGTTTTTGTCAGTACAGGAATGCAAGTGTAATGAGTCTATTCCTGTGGGATGTTGCCTGATCAATGAGTGTATGTTTAATACATTAGGTTGTATAGCCCAGGGGGATTAGACAGACTGCTCCATATGAATGATAGGTGATCGACAGAGCAAGAGAGGGGACAGGTGTCACAGACTGGAGAAAGAGGGATCTAGTTATTTGACAAATAGAGATTGGAGTCTGTACAGAGAAGAAGGGAGAGATACAGAGAGAGTGAAAAGCCAAAAGAGAGGAAAGGGGATGAGAGAGACAGGCTGAAAGAGAAAGGAAAATAGGTAGAATGTTGCATAGAGAGAGAGATCCGCTCACCAACCAAGAATTCACAAAATGGGACAAACACCAAACTGAGACTGCATGCAGAATTCTGTTAAAATATTCTGTGTACAACGTAAAGCACCAAATAATGCATACAGCGCAGAATTAGGCAGATTCCTCTAATTATCAAAATCCAGAAAAGAGCCGTTCAATTCTACAACCACCTAAAAGGAGGAGATTACCAAACCTTCCATAACAAAGCCATCATCTACAGAGAGATGCACATGGAGAAGAGTCCCCTAAGGAAGCTGGTCCTGGGGCTCTGTTCACAAACACAAACAGACCCCACAGAGCCCCAGGACAGCAACACAATTAGACCCAACCAAATCATGGGAAAACAAAAAGATAATTCCTTGACACATTGGAAAGAATTAACAAAAAAACAGAACTAGAATTCTATTTGGCCCTAAACAGAGAGTACACAGTGGAAGAATACCTGACTACTGTGACTGACCCAAACTTAAGGAAAGCTTATGTACAGACTCAGTGAGCATAGCCTTGCTATTGAGAAAGGCAGTCGTAGGCAGACCTGACTCTCAAGAGAAGACAGGCTGTGTGCACACTGCCCACAAAATGAGGTGGAAACCGAGCTGCACTTCCTAACTTCCTGCCCAATGTATGACCATATTAGAGACATGTATTTCCCTCAGATCACACAGATCCACAAAGAATTAGAAAACAAATCCAATTTTGATAAACTCCCATATCTACTGGGTGAAATGCCACAGTGTGCCATCACAGCAGCAAGATGTGTGACCTGTTGCCACAAGAAAAGGGCAACCAGTGAGGAACAAACACCATTGTAAATACAACCCATATTTATGTTTATTAATTTTCCCTTTTGTACTAATCTATTTCACTTGCTTTGGCAATGTAAACATGTGTTTCCCATGCCAATAAAGCCCTTCAATTGAAATTGAGAGAGAGCGAATGAAAGAGGGAAAGGGATAGAAATAGAAAGCAGGAAGCCACAGTGGAATCTCCACACACCTCTGTGGGTGGACCCTCTAGCCAAAGAATAGAGAGGGCAAATGTTCTACCTCTCCAACCCCCATCCCTCTCGCCCTCCCTCTCTTTCTCAACAATAGGGGTCATGGAGCAACAATGACTGCTGGTAAAAAAAGTCTGGTTGAATATGCGATAGCAACAGGGGGTGGTCCGGGCTGAAGGGGAGGGGGGGCTGAGGGGAGTCCGGAGGGAGTGGCTGGGGGGGGGTGAGGGGAGTCCGGAGGGATTGGCGGAGGGGGGGGGGGGGGGGCGGGGCTGAGGGGAGTCTGGAGGGATTGGCTTGGGGGGATGGGGGGCTGAGGTGGTGTGAAGGGGGGAGGCTGAGGGGAGTCTGGAGAAAGTGGCTGGGGGGGGGGGGGGGGGGGGGGGGGTTGGAGTGAAGGTATGAGGAGGGCACTTCTGGGGCGGGGCCCAGGCGCACTAGGAGGTGTTTTCTGGGACATTTCTCTGCCTGACTGCTCCTGAAAGTGATCCTGCTGAGTCCGGCACAGGAAATCTCAGGCTTTCCAAACACACACCAACACCACGCAATAACAACACAAACACAGCCAAACTGACAACACATCTACACACACACAGCTCCACTGGAAACATACACACAATCAAACTGACAACACATACACACACACAGCTCCACTGGAAACATACACACAATCAAACTGACAACACATACACAGCTCCACTGAAAATATACACTGACAACATACACACAATCCAACTGACAACACACATGGCCCTGGTGCAAACCCAATGAGTAGAGTGATAAAGTGGGATGGGGGTTTTGAGGTACATGGGACCCTCCTCAGCTAAGGCACAAAATAAACCTTTAATTAATGGTAATATGATTAGATCATTACATATGTTATAACCAATTTCAATATATTCTTATAGTAGTAAATGATCTCAAAATGAAGTTTAACAATGTATGTCAATGGTTTTAACATAATGGAGCTAATTACATCATCATTGATTAAATGTTAGACAAAGAGGGATTTTCTTTCCTTAGCAACAGTAACTAGGGGCTTGGTGTTTTTCTATGGAAACGAGAGGTTGGGCGTGCCCAGGTAGCCTATATTTAAAAAAACATTCTATAAGGAGTTTGAATTAATTCAGTTTCACTTGCTTTCAAAGCAACGGAAAGAGTATTGCATTTGGACATGACTACCTGTGTGCACTTCATTCTGACACACACACACACACACACACACACACACACACACACACACACACACACACACACACACACACACACACACACACAGTTCAAGCTTTTGGTTAAATAGGCCCAGCCAGACCCAGTTGTAGCTCTAAGGCTGCAGCCTAAGTTGCAATGGTTCTTAAAACAAGCTAAATTCTTTATGGTCCATTTTCACAGAAGTAGATTAAATAAAGGTAAAATTGGGGTTTAGCCGATGACTAATATAGGATTCCATTGAGAACATCAGTTACATCTGGATTATGCCTCTAGCTTCAAACTTCTTCGACAGTGTATATTTAACTTGCATAAAATGAATAGCGATGGATGGTGGTAGACCCGAGAACGCAATGTTAACTTTTATGCCTGATCTTGACCCTTACCTTAACCTCACTGAAACTATAGCTAACCTTAATCTAACCCTCACTCTTAAAACTAAGTTTAACCCTAACCTTAATTAATTTTGATCCCAATGTCTAAGTTTAGTCGTTCTGCCGGTTGAATATGAACTTCCTTTAATTCCAATTTCTTAACCAGAGTCCAGGAATAGTTTCAGCCATAGAAAGCATATCCTCTGTGATGCCTCCATTTTTCAATGTTCTTCAGTTCTAAATGTGCAGGCTTTTGGTCAAACCCAGCATTAACAGAGCAGAATCAACAAAACAACTAATAATCAATCCTCTGATTCATTGAATGATGTGCGTTAGCACTGGGCTCGGTTAAAAGCCTGCACACCTTGTGGGTCCCTAGGACCAGAACTGAACAACAACAATTCTACCAATGATGAGACATACGCCTTATTTAAATCCCCTAAAAATGCATTAACCCACCCTCCCTTCCTTGAGGTAATGATAGGATAAGTGAATACTAAGTCTCTACTCATTACTTTACGAAAGGAGAAATCCTTTCTATATTTAAACTAGGCCTGAACTTCCACTTTGACAATTGACAGTAATGTACTTGGTGTCTGACACCATCATGTGGCAGCACAGGGAATTGCTTTGGTATGCATCTACAACAGTACAAATACTTTTCTCCATGTCTGCCAACAATCCCTCATCATGACCAATAGAATAACACACAGTAACAGCCTCATGTACTGCGGTGTGTGCATACTGTCGTGTTATTAGATGCTTTGACGACGGAAGGTCAAATCAGGTGACATGACAAGAGGCCTACTTTTCCAGTATGAGCCCTCAGCACAGATCTGCTGTCATGGTCTAAATAACATAGGATAGACACCGACATTCTTGGCAGGAAGAGGATGTTATTTTGAAATATGTGCCTCTGTCCAACAGCCAAGCGAACATCTCTGCCTTTTCCACTTGTCCAATAGTTCATTGTCCACAATGTATGAAGTCAGAACGTGCAAGTGCGGCGCGCGCCCGATGCCATTTGTGAGACTACGATAAATAGGTTATGCATTTACACTTATTTACAATGTAATGATGACAGTTCAAAACAGTCCTAAAATGCAACGGAAAGACAGGTCCGATAATATTATTTCTGTCCGTGGACCGTGACACCGTGACAACGGACCTGGGCTCTCGTGACACATTAACGGCAAACGGGAATGCGCATGTGATAAAGCAGTTGAGTATGTTATTGCACGCCCACTATCTGAAACGAAGGGCACGAGCGAAAACGACACGCAAGAGGACTGGGGCGGCGCAGAATCGAATGAACTCAGGATCTTGAAAGTTGTGGTTATTTCCAACCCTACCGAGTTCGTTTATAACGGACGGTTCGATGAATGCTCGAATCTATTAAAGAGGTTAATTCACAGAAAGAAGACCGTGGAAGTTGGGCAGATTTTCAACTGCTATGAGGATTCTCAAATTCTTCATGGGGTACAGTTGCAGAATGCTATGAACGCTTCCTGCTGTGTGACGTTGGCTTTGTTTGAAGAAGTTGCGTGAAACTGGGTATGTTGAAATGACAGATGCTGAGCTATTTAACCATTTAATTATTTTCCTAATATAAGTTAATTGGCATGAAGTAGTAGAGCATATTAACAAAGGTCTGTTTCTGATGAAAATGGACCTGTATTTGTGTTTTTATTCAATTAACCTTTATTTAAGACTGCCACATATCACAACATGGACAGGCTACACTCTTGGTTGTGTTGTTGAACTGTCCTAAGCTTTAAACGTTTATGTGAACTGTAGTGTCTTAGCTCTTATTACTTATTTATATAATAAGAAAGACTCAGAATACAAGAAATTGAACTGGAGCTACACATTTACTAAAACGAGTTAATACCAGAATAACATAGAACAACACTGCGCATGACCAAGGGTGCTCCATTCTTAAAGGGGACATCAGTAATTAACAGAACATAACATTCCCTCTCTTATACAATCAGAGTTACTTTTACCAAACCACAACTGAAACATTTCCCAGAACTTGTTGTAGTTATTTTGAGTCTTTTGATTTGAACTTGAACAGTTTGTTTGTTTGTTTATATGTCCAGTCTGTCTGGTGGACGGTGCCTTCGTTCTGGGTAGTGCCTAAGATTGTCTGGAGGCTCCTGAACATCCTTAGTGTGTGCTTGCTCCCTTATAGCTTCTGCTATAGCAGCACCTTGATCAACACGTTCCCTTTCAGCCTGGGGTCTCTTTACTGCTCCACCGCCCTCTACAGTTCCCTGTGTGTCATTCTCAGGAACTCTCTGTGCCTGTTCTCTCTCGATTGTTGTGCCGTTTTCCGTGGAATGCATTTGGTTAATGTGACGCCGCCACATTATGTTTGGGGTCACTTGAACCTGGTAAGTTCTGGGTCCCGTTTGTGTATGTACGGGCCCTCTTGTCCATTTCCCTCCTCCTCTGTAGTCTCGCACCATCACTTCCTGTCCTGTTTGGAGATGGCGCTCCCGGCCACCGGAGAGCATCTTGGCTTGTATGTTCAGCGCTTCATTACGCGTGTTTGGCTTCATGATGTCCAGATGTGTGCGGAGAGGCCTCCCGAACATCAGTGCGGCTGGGCTTTCATTTGTCGTGGCAAGTGGGGTGTTTCGGTAGGAGGCCAGGAACTTGGCCAGTTTTGTTTGCAAAGTCCCTTCGTCCTTACTTTAGAGTTTGCACAAAGCATTCTGCCAGCCCATTGGTGGCAGGGTGGTACGGAGCTGAGGTTGAGTGTTTGATTCCATTTACTGACATGAATCTTGTAAACTCGTCACTTACAAAGGCTTGCGCGTTGTCACTTACCAGCTGCAGCGGCAATCCGAAGCGTGTAAACGTTGTTCTGAGACACTCTATCGTCTGAGCTGAGGTGGAGGAGTCAGTGCAAAACACCTCTGGCCATTTGGAATGGGCATCAACTATAACCAGAAACATGTGCTTTTCAAAGGGACCAGTGTAGTCCACATGAATTTTCTGCCATGGCTCTGTGGGCCATTCCCATGGGTGGGAATGCATGCTCTTTGAATGTGCCCCGTACTACTGCATTTGTGACAAATTTCGTCTTTGAAACGGCAGTCCTCTGCTCCGTGAACTCCTGTTGCATTTTTTGGCCACACGTGGGCGCTGTCGGCTGCGTGAACTTGTGCAGGGAAGTTTGTGATAGGTCAGTATTTCTTTTACTTTGCAACTTAAATGCATCTTTAGTCACGATTTCCATAGCCACAGCAATTTCAACAGCCTTTGCAAACGTGAGATCTGATTCTGTGAGCAAACGTTATTGAATGTGTTCATGTTTCAGTCCACAAACAAATCTATCCCTTAACCTCTCTAGGGTATGTGGGACGGGAGCGTCTCACCTCGTCAACAGCCAGTGAAACACTCATAGGACTTCATGTTACACAATACATGTATGTTTTGTTAGGTAAAGTTCATATTTATATCCCAAAATCTGAGTTTACATTGGCGCGTTATGTTCAGTAGTTCCAAAACATCCGGTGATTTTGCAGAGAGCCACATCAATTTACAGAAATAGTCATCATAAATGTTGATGAAAATACAAGTGTTACACATTGAATTTTAGATACACTTCTCCTTAATGCAACCGCTGTGTCAGATTTCAAAAAAACTTTACGGAAAAAGCAAACCATGCAATAATCTGAGTACGGCGCTAAGACGACAAATCAACCCAAAGAGAGATCCGCCATGTTGGAGTCAACATAAGTCAGAAATAGCATTATAAATATTCACTTACCTTTGATTTTCACCAGAATGCACTCCCAGGAATCCTAGTTCCACAATAAATGTTTGTTTTGTTCGATAATGCTCATCATTTATGTCCAAATTCCTCCTTGTTGTTCGCGCGTTCAGTACACAATCTAAACTCACGACGCGCGTGCAAGTCCAGCGGAAAGTACGGACAAAAAGTCCAAAAAGTTCCGTTAGTCGGTAGAAACATGTCAAACGATGTATAGAATCAATCTTTAGGATGTTTTTAACATAAATCTTCAATAATGTTCCAACCGGAGAATTCCTTTGTCTTCAGAAATGTGATGGAACGCAGCTAACTCTCACATGGTATGGTCAGCTCGTGGCACTCTGGGAGAGACCTAACTCAATCTCCTCTCATTCGCCCCACTTCACAGTAGAAGCATCAAACAAGGTTCTATAGACTGTTGACATCTAGTGGAAGCCTTAGGAAGTGCAACATGATCCCATTTCCACTATCTTGGATAAGCGAGAGTTGAAAACCTACAAACCTCAGATTTCCCACTTCCTGGTTGGATTTTTTTCTCAGGTTTTTGCCTGCCATATGAGTTCTGTTATACACAGACATCATTCAAACAGTTTTAGAAACTTCAGAGTGTTTTCTATCCAAATCTACTAATAATATGCATATCCTAGGATCTGGCCCTGAGTAGCAGGCAGTTTACTCTGGGCCCGCTTTTCATCCGGATGTGAAAATACTGCCCCCTACCCCAAAGAAGTTAATGGGTCATTTAGGTTCTCTCCAAACTGGCAATGTTCAGACAGTTTCTTCAACTCTGCTACATATGTACGAACACCCTCCCCCTCATTCTGATCTCTCTTGTGGAAACGAAAACGTTCCGAGATGAGGAGTGGTTTAGGTGATAGGTTATTTTGCAATATCTCCACAATCTCTGTGAATGTTTTATTGGAGGGCTTCAGAGAGGCAGTCAGATCTCTTAGCAAACTGTACGTTTATGGGCCAATTAAACTCAACAGCGCTGGTACTCTCTTGTTATCAGCAATGTCATTTGCAATGAAGTACTGTTCCAGTCGTTCAATGTAAGTTGCCCAGTTTTCTTGCGTGTCATCAAACACATCTATTTCCCGATGCCATTCTCTTTACCTCCCGCTTCACGGGTCTTTGATCTGCCGCCTCCTTCTCGTCAGCTCTCCCCTCGTCGTCACTGCTTGCTAGCTGTTGTGCTACAGGGTCAAAATCGTCCTCTCTTCCTACGAGCTCCATCTGCATTCGTGATGCAGTTAATCATCCTCGTCGCCATTGTAGTGTCTTAGCTCTTATTTATATAATAAGAAAGACTCTGAATACAAGAAATTGGACTGGAGCTTCGCTTCACAAAATGTATATAATTATTTTGCTTTTTTGAGGTCTAATATGGTACAAGGCAGAGCTGTGCACAGACCTTTTGGGGGGCATGTGCTAAAAAAAGGGTCACCCCCAAAAAAGGTTTCCCACAACCGCAGTCAGACCGTTTGATTAATTATTACAAGAAAAAGTGGAAAGCAGCTATACAACCAACTGAGTCTGTATCTGTAGACTACTATCTACACCCTCTAACCAACTGAGTCTGTATCTGTAGACTACTATCGACACCCTCTAACCAAATGAGTCTGTATCTGTAGACTACTATCTACACCCTCTAACCAAATGAGTCTGTATCTGTAGACTACTATCTACACCCTCTAACCAAATGAGTCTGTATCTGTAGACTACTATCTACACCCTCTAACCAACTGAGTCTGTATCTGTAGACTACTATCTACACCCTCTAACCAACTGAGTCTGTATCTGTAGACTACTATCTACACCCTCTAACCAACTGAGTCTGTATCTGTAGACTACTATCTACATCCTCTAACCAACTGAGTCTGTATCTGTAGACTACTATCTACACCCTCTAACCAACTGAGTCTGTATCTGTAGACTACTATCTACACCCTCTAACCAAATGAGTCTGTATCTGTAGACTACTATCTACACCCTCTAACCAAATGAGTCTGTATCTGTAGACTACTTGAAGCCTTGCGAAGAGCTGCTGGCAAAACACACGAAAATGCTGTTTGAATTAATGCTTACGAGCATGCTGGTGCCTACCATTGCTCAGTCAGACTGCCCTATCAAATCATGGACTTACTTATAACATAATAACACACAGAAATACGAGCCTTAGGTCATTAATATGGTCGAACCCGGAAACTATCATCTTGAAAACAAAACGTTTATTCTTTCAGTGAAATACGGAACCGTTCCGTATTTTATCTAACGTGTGGCATCCATAAGTCTAAATATTCCTGTTACTTTGCACGACCTTCAATGTTATGTCATAATTACGTAAAATTCTGGCAAATTAGTTCGCAATGAGCCAGGCGGCCCAAACTGTTGCATATACCCTGACTCTGCGTGCAATGAACGCAAGAGAAGTGACACAATTTCACTTGGTTAATATTGCCTGCTAACCTGGATTTCTTTTAGCAAAATATGCAGGTTTAAAAATATGTACTTCTGTGTATTGATTTTAAGAAAGGCATTGATGTTTATGGTTAGGTACACGTTGGAGCAACGACAGTCCTTTTTCGCGAATGCGCACTGCATCGATTATATGCAACGCAGGACACGCTAGATAAACTAGTAATATCATCAACCATGTGTAGTTATAACTAGTGATTATGATTGATTGATTGTTTTTTATAAGATAAGTTTAATGCTAGCTAGCAACTTACCTTGGCTTCTTACTGCATTCGCATAAAAGGCAGGCTCCTCGTGGAGTGCAATGTAAGTGTAACAGTATAACGTTAGACCGTCCCCTCGCCCCGACACAGGCGCGAACCAGGGACCCTCTGCACACATCAACAACTGACACCCACGAAGCATCGTTACCCATCGCTCCACAAAAGCAAGGGGAACCACTGCAGAGCAAGGGGAACCACTACTTCAAGGGCTCAAAGCGAGTGACGTAACCGATTGAAACGCTATTAGCGTGCACCACCGCTAACTAGCTAGCCATTTCACATCCGTTACATAAGGCAGGTGGTTAGAGCGTTGGACTAGTTAACCGTAAGGTTGCAAGATTGAATCCCTGAGCTGACAAGGTAAAAATCTGGCGTTCTGCCCCTGAACAAGGCAGTTAACCCACCGTTCCTAGGCCGTCATTGAAAATAAGAATGTGTTCTTAACTGACTTGCCTAGTTAAATAAAGGTGGGGAAAATAAATAAATCGGCCCTGATTAATCGGCCATTCCGATTAATCGGTCGACCTCTAATCTACACCCTTTAACCAAATGAGTCAGTCTACAGATACAATCTACACCCTCTAACCAAATGAGTCAAGCCTGATCCCCATAAGCTGGATCCCACAACCTTGCATGTGTGTCTGGGTGCACGTGACTGTGTATGTAGGGTATACATTCATTTCATTTGAGGTATATTGGTTATGCCTCAAGTGAATTTTTTTTTTTTTTTGTTTTGCTCATATTTCCTGGCCTGGTCCCAGATCTGTTTGTGGTCTTGCCAACACCTGTCATCGTCAAGCCAAACATGACAATGAGTGACAGAGTTGGCATGATGGCACAGACTGGCACTCAAGCAGTTTTCTCCCTCTGTAACTTATCTTCCAATCCTGCTCTAATTCTTTCCCCTTTTCCTTCCCCTAGTAACTCCCACTCGGGGTCAGACATGTCTGTGATAGTGGGAGAGGGGCGGTTCATAGCCCAGAGGATCACCAGAAGCATCACCTACTACTACACCAGCCGGACACCAGGGGGTGATAGCCCATCCCCCTCTCCTCCCACCATCTCCCCCACCTCCTCCCATCTAGACACTCCTCTTCCCTCCCCCTCGTACTCCCTCTCCACCCCCTTGCTCCCAGTCTTGCCCACTCACCACGACGTTTCCTCAATTCTCACCCCTTCCGCTTTGGATGTACCACCCCTCTCTCCATCCTCGCCCTCCTCCCACCGTCCCCTCCTCCTCCTTTTCCCGTGGCTTGGCGCGCGACCAGGGGGCATGGCGAAGTACCGGGACATCTACCTGGAACGCGGCCTGGACATCCTATCTGTGGAGAGCACTGTGTGGCACTTCCTGTGGCCTCGCTGGGGGCTGGAGTATGCGGCCGAGGTCCTGGAGCTCCTTGATGACCCGCGTTTCAAAGGGCGCCCCCTTCTGGTCCACGCCTTCTCCATCGGCGGGTACACTTTCTGCCAGCTTCTCAGCCAGATGGTCAGGGAGCCACAGAAGTACCCGGGCCTGGCCCAACGGGTCATAGGACATGTCTATGACAGCCTGGTGATCGGGTCGCTGGAGCATATGGCTACAGGTGAGAGAGAGGGGAAGGAAAGGAGGTAGGATTGTCGGTTTGGATTATTACTCTGAGAAAGGAGAGGGATCTGTTACTGAGACGGTGTGTGTGTATGGGTTAGTTTGTGTGTGGATGTGTGACAGAGAAAATAATTTGAAATGTAATTAACCTTGACCGGTAAATAAAATAATCTGTGTGTGTCTGTGTGTGCCTCAGGCCTGGGCAAGACCCTGTTCCCTCGTATCGAGCCCCTGGTGCGATACACCGCTCTGCTCTACTTCTGGCTCTTCAAGTCCCAGACGGTGCACTACTACGACAACTCAGTCCAGGTCTTCTACAACAGCCCCGTCACCGCCCCGGCGCTCTTCTTCTTCTGCGAGAACGACGCGATGTGCGACCCCGTCGCCATTGAGGCGATACTCGACCTCTGGAGGAAGCGGGGCGTTGCTGTGGAAAGCAGGAAGTGGAAGGAGTCTGTGCACGCTGCTCATCTACGCTGTCACCGAGAGGAGTACCTCTCAACACTGGAGACATTTTTTCACTTGCTCAACATTGCCCCCCTCAGGGCTAAGATGTGAATGGCTCATGTGCTAATCACAGTGAGGGGTTTGATAATTCAATAAATCCTGCATACTCATGCTCCAACACAAATGTAATAACAATATTATAACATAGTGTAGTCATGTAGCATGTAAACTTTTATCCATAGAAACTTGGTTGACACATACCCAGCATATGGGTCACGAGGGGTTAGGGAATCTAACCCACAACACACACGTTTTACTTCCCTGATGCTATAATAACAACATATCCAATCCTAACTCCTAGCATGTGTTTTGACTTTACTATGTTAAGTTTGGTGTGCCTTGGGTGTTTGGGAAATCCTGACCTAGACTTCAGGCTACAGGAATAGTATTTTGTATATTTTTCCCACGTTACACACAGTAAGTGTGCAGAAAGAAGATTGAAAAAGGATAGAAAATAAACTAATGGGTCAAATAGTATCAGAATAAAATAGACTGTTAGATGTATGTAGTTCTGTCCTTGAGCTGTTCTTGTCTATGTTGTGTTATGTCATGTTTCATGTTCTGTGTGGACCCCAGGAAGGGGGATGAGACCTCTTCAGAGGACTACCACTACAATGGAGGCTACAAGACCTCTTCAGAGGACTACCACTACAATGGAGGGTACAAGACCTCTTCAGAGGACCACCACCAGCCCCTATGATGGAGGGTATGAGACCTCTTCAGAGGACCACCACCAGCCCCTACGATGGAGGGTATGAGACCTCTTCAGAGGACCACCACCAGCCCCTACGATGGAGGGTATGAGACCTCTTCAGAGGACCACCACCAGGCCCTACGATGGAGGGTATGAGACCTCTTCAGAGGACCACCACCAGGCCCTACGATGGAGGGTATGAGACCTCTTCAGAGGACCACCACCAGGCCCTACGATGGAGGGTATGAGACCTCTTCAGAGGACCACCACCAGGCCCTACGATGGAGGGTATGAGACCTTTTCAGAGGACCACCACCAGCCCCTACGATGGAGGGTATGAGACCTCTTCAGAGGACCACCACCAGCCCCTACGATGGAGGGTATGAGACCTCTTCAGAGGACCACCACCAGCCCCTACGATGGAGGGTATGAGACCTCTTCAGAGGACCACCACCAGGCCCTACGATGGAGGGTATGAGACCTCTTCAGAGGACCACCACCAGCCCCTACGATGGAGGGTATGAGACCTCTTCAGAGGACCACCACCAGCCCCGTCCAGACGTCCAGAGGTTGAGACCTCTGGACGTCTTCATGCTTATCAACTCTATGAGCATCAGGCCAAAAGGATTCTGCACGGATGTTGTCTTATGCGTTTCTAGAATCTGTTGTAATTATTTGTTATAACTGGACACCAATGTTTCGTAGCAGGCTTATGGGAACAAGGAGCGTGCTAGCCAGGTACTGGTGGAAGAGAAGATCCGGAGAAGAAGTGGTGGATTGGCCACACCCTCCGAACGCCCCCTTTCCAACATCACCAGGCAAGCTGTATCCTGGAACCCACAAGGGAAAAGAGCATACTGAATTAACACCTGGAGGTGAGAGATGAGGGAAGACACAAGGAAAACCAGCATGAGGTGGAACCACAGGAGGTTGGTGGCACCTTAATTGGGGAAGACGGGCTCGTGGTAATGGCTGGAGTGGAATAAGTGGAATGGTATCAAATACATCAAACACGTGGTTTGATGACATTCCATACAGCCATTATTATAGGCTGTTCTCCCTCAGCAGCCTCCACTGTACTGGGGAATAAGAAGAATAATACTGGCCAGAACAGTGATGGAGAGCAGCCTCCACTGTACTGTGGAATGAGAAGAAGAATACTGCCCAGAACAGAGTGATGGAGAGCAGTTATCCGTGGCCTGTGCTCCCAAAGGAGCGATGGGCCTAAGCAATTAAATTAATGTTATGAGAAGTTTTACCTATGCTATTCATTTCAGTTTCCCTTTAAATGTTACTATCTATACCAGAACTTCCCAACTCTCTCCTCAAGAGACCCCAACCCCCAGACGTTTCACATTTTTGTATTAACCCTAAACAGGCACACTTGATTCAATTAGTCAAAGGCTTGATGATTAGTTGACTTCGTCACACATCATCGTGGGTGCAAGTAATTATCAGGTAGAACAGAACCAGCAGTAGTCTGGACCTCCATAGGATAAGATATAAACAGCCCTGGTCTATACAGCACGTGTTAGTTTAATCCACAAAATACTAAGTGCATTACCAGCCACCACAGCTGGATGAGGAAGTAAAGGGTTAACTTGTGGTTAAGTATCTTGGCCAAGGGTACACTCTGAACTACCATCCCCATGTGGTCATACGTCGAGCTCTTGCCTGCAGACACCCCAGTTGGCATGGGTTTACAGTTGAGGAACGACCTGTGCCTAACCCCTGGCACAAAGAATCACACACTTATGCGTGCCCACACTCTCTCTCGCTCACTTAGCAAATAAGAGAAGGATAGGCTGAAAGAACTGTGCAGACATGAGAGATGAATAAAGATCAATGGGGTAAATAGTTAAGACTGTTAGATGCATGAACACTAGATGGGGCCTGCTCTCTCTGCTATCTCCTGAAGTCCACGATCCGCCCCTTCAGTTTGTTGACTTTGAGGGAGAAGGTATTTTCCTGGCACCACTCCACCAGGGCCCTCACCTCCCTGTAGGCGGTCTCGTTGGTGATCAGGCCTACCAACGTTGTGTCGTCTTGATTGAGTTGGAGACGTGCATGGCCACGCAGTCATGGGTGAACAGGGAGTACAGGAGGGGGCTGTGGTTTATTCTGATATACCCAGTTCCGCTGCCAAAATTAAAGCAAATAGACAGGTCAAGAAATTAGAGAAGTATTATGAAATTAAATTAAATCTTTAGTTCCTACAGTATCAAATACATCTAATCCAATCTAGTGTCTAATTCAAGGGTCAGTTAAGAATAGTGTGTGCGTGTGTTTAACCTACACTTCAATAACTTTCCAGCATGTGCCTCACATTGTGCCCGCTACATCACCATAAAATACTCAGAGCTGCGTGTTTGTATTGTTCCCATCGTTGCAGCAAGGATTGGAGCATCGATTTGTTCCCTTGTTGTTTGTCAGAGATAAATTAGACATTTAAATAAATGTGAAATTCAACCTTAAGGTTCAAGGTTTTTCTGTGTAGCTAACCAAGTTCAGCAACCGGGGTTGATATGTGTTTAGTGGGCATCTTGTGTATTTACATCTGTAATCAAAGTTCCTTGACCTCACACATGTGTGTGCTGCCTTCCACGAATTACCGTAGTCCTATCAAAGATGGTGGATAAATGAAGAGTTTACTCAGGCCGTTTACCATTGGAGGCGAAAAAGTCAGTAACGGTCTACTTAACCGGTTGTGTCTTGCATAGACATGTCTTGCATAGACATCAATACAATAGGAGCTGGTTCTGGTCTACTTAACGTTAGTTAATTGACATTCATAGACGGATGGGTTGTTTAGCAACAAAACTGATGTAGCAAAACAGGCTGGGTTGGCTTAGAATCAAAGGATTGTTGATATCATTTAAACGATATTTCCCCTCCACATTTTATTGAAATTAATACATAAATGTGCACAATGAGCACTTGTTGTCTCTCAAATACATTGTTACAGTTTCGGTTAGCTAGCTATTGAATTTTAGTCATTATTCGCATAGACGTGACAAGAGTCAAAACAAGACATGGTATAGATAACAGTATGTACAATGAGCTGAAACAAGTCACCTACGATTCCCCACATGGCAGTTTCTTGTTGCTAGCTATATGACCTTCCAGAATCATAACAACACACGGACATCTGCCCCATCGATGAGCACGCCTCGTTTCTGTGATGTTTATGAACCAGAAAAAACAGCAAGTGGGGTGTCTCGCCTCTTCTTCCGTCTCTGGTCCTATTTCGGTTGTCAAAAGTTACCACAGCCACAACGTTTATGACTATATCATAAAAATCCATGAACACCCAAAATATTTTTTGGGGGTCTTAATTTGAAGTTAGGCATAAGGTTAGGTTTAGAATTCGTTTTTAAGAATATAAATTGTTGAAATAGGTGGGATTTAGCCATAACTATGACTTTGTGGCAACTAGATTTAGCAGATGCTCTTATGCAGAGTGATTTACAGGACCAATTACGGTTAAGTGCCTTGCTCAAGTGCACATACAGATTTTTCACCTAGTCGGCTGGGTGATTCAAATCAACACGATTAGGTTACTGGCCCAAAGCTCTTAACCGCTAGGCTCCCGAGTGGCGCAGCGATTTAAGTCTCTGCGTCTCAGTGCTTGAGGCGTCACTACAGACACCCTGGTTCGAATCCAGGCAGAATAATAACCGGCCGTGATTGGGAGTCCCTTTAATAGTGAAAAACGTGACATGGTAGACCATGCAATTTGGTACAAAAATTCCTCAGGAGATATGGATGTGCATTATTTCAAACTTAATCAGGAAGTGAGTTATTGTGAAAATTCAGAATGGCTGCCATAATAGCATAACGGCATGCAATTTGGTACAAACATTCCTCAGATGACATTAAAACGCCATAGAAGCTTTCCTCATTGCAAACTTAACCAGGAAGGACTGCCAATGTACTGTAGATGCTAATTAATCCATAGTCCTGTTTAAAATGACTTCAGTGAAATTCTCATAAAATAACATGAAATTGAGTCATAATACATTAAATGTATTCTGTAAATTCTGATTAGTGGTGAAAATAAAAGACTTAGGAACCTGACCAAGACTTAGGAACCTGACCAACATGTACCAGTATAATGGCATAATGCTGTGCATGATAATTCAGCATCCTGGCATTGACACTTCTGAGAACAGAAGAGCTCACTTTTGCAGCCACACCTCAGGAGTTCTCTGTAAGCTTTGGCAGCCTCTGGTAAGTGTCCACAAAGGTGTCCAGGAATCAACTTTTTAGCCCAGCCTAAGATCCAAATCAAACTTTCTGGTGAAGGTGCCACTTGGATGGCTTTCAGACTTGTTGACCGAATGCTAATTTTGTACACTGCTCTGTTTGAATGTTGCAGCAGTGCAGCCTGTGTTGAGGGGATGTTCTCCGTTGAGAATAACTTCTTAGAAAAGAGTTGCTGGTTGTCTTGTCATAGAGAACACAGGTGTCTCTCTCAATCAATGTGAATGTGGACGATTCCAGATCCAGGGGTTGAAATGGTTCAGCTGACATGGAAATGAAGGCTTCAGTCACCTCTGTCACCCTTTCATGAACCTGTTTGTATCACAACCTGTGAATGCGTTGAAAGCTGGCGAAGCCAAACTTGTGCATTCCAAGCTTCTCGCAAATGGTGTTTATAGAAATCTAGTAGTTTTTACCCATATCAAAAGTAACCCATAGCTTTATGGCTCGCTAATCCTTGATAAGATGGAAGAAAAGCAAGGAGGACAATGATGTCCACTGCTCCAATGATAATGGTCTGTGCACCCTTTTAAAGGTCATCTATGAAGGAATATTCTTGGCACACCTGTGTCAACAAGCTGAAAATCTCCTGTTTGTTAGTAGGATTTCTGAGAAAGTCAGAGAATTTACATTGGAGCTTGTTTTTTCCCTGCTTCTCTCTCATTGAGTCTGTTAGACTACCTGTGTCTCATTCAATATGGATTCTTCTGCTGTTTTTCAACTGGTGCTCTACCAAAAGCAGGAAGACATTTGATTGCAGAATTGGAAACTTGGTGGACAGGCAAGGAATGGACAATAACAGCTCCATCAATGATTTTGGCAGCAAAAGAAGAGGGCACAGGTGTGTAGGAATCTACAGCGATCAGGTCTAGCAGATGATTGGCAGGTCAGGCATTCTGTTATTTGTAAGGGTTGGAGAAAATCGGTTATTCTCATGAGAGAGAAACCCATCCAGGTTTCCATCACATAACTTGCTTGCAATGTAGTTGGCTGAAAAGTGTACAGTCACTTTTTAAGTCTGATACTGTAATTGCTTTGCCTATTTTGTGACTGACTTTGCCTTATACTTTTGAAGCTGTGGTATAAAAACCCCACCTCTTTAAGGAATACCTAGGATAGGATAAAGTAATCCTTCTAACCCCCCGCCCCCCCCTTAAAAGAGTTAGATGCACTATTGTAAAGTGGTTGTTCCACTGGATATCATAAGGTGAATGCACCAATTTGTATGTCGCTCTGGATAAGAGCGTCTGCTAAATGACTTAAATGTAAATGTTAAATGTAAATATTATTCCTCTTAAGGGATGTGTTCTGATCCACAATTACTTCCTTGAGATATTTCTGATATTGAGGAATGCCTAGTTTTTCCAATGTTGTGGACAATGCTAATGACATCTTTGCTTGCACAATTGTGTCTATCCAAAACCAGAGGCTCTGGACTAATCTAAGTCTAGACTACACATGCTTGAGATATTGTTGCACAAGCTGGCCACTTGTTTTTTTATGTTTCCTGGTGTAATGAACTTTGCTCGTGTTGAAGAGTTAATGTTGAAGGGGACACTACATTAATAAGCTGGGCTTCAAAATCAACCAGTAGTCTGGTCTGCTCAGGTCCTGCTACCATCTATCTCCAGAAGGCAGTGGGGTTCTCTGTTATACCAATGGCTCCCGCTGTACCTTTTAATAGCTCACTGTTTTGCTCATGAGCTTAATTGGTCAAGCGACATGCATGAGAAATTGTTTTGTGTTTTTGCTAGTACCCAGAGGTCTGAGAATTATTCTCTGATGTTAGCTGCTAGAGCTTTCAAATTTCAAATGTAGATAGGAATCCACCTTGCAAAGTTTGTTCTGTCCAGTGCAAAGAACCATGCTGCCAAGGACTCTAATGTTAACATAAAGACCCAAATCTCTAGTTCTGTGTTCCCGGACAGAAATCATCACAAGTCTCACAAATTGAATAACAATCCCACTGGGCACAGACGTCAATTCAACATCTATTACACGTAGGTTCAAAGTAATTTAATTGAGATGACGTGGAAACAACGTTAATTCAACCAGTGTGTGCTGTGGTGGAAAATTACTAACTAGGCTCTGTCTATTCTGTATTAAACTTATAGAACTGGCTATTCTTTGTTTCTCTACCGATACAGACTGTCCGTGTCTGTTCTAGTCATAAGCAGTGGCGGTTCTAGCTTGTATGGCTCCCTGGGCGAACCAAAAAAACACCATTCTGCACTAACTGTAATTTTTATTCAGACATTTGGAACAACAAAAATAAATAAACATAACATTTAAAACTATATAAATATATATACAAAAATAAGACTCATAAATATCAAAAAGAAGTAACAAAGACAAATGGAAACAAATTGTAGTATACAAATACAAATAAAAAAGGAATCAAATTATTACACTATTACCCTGTTGCTAACAGAAAACACACAAATAAAACTAAATTGCACAAATCCTATATCACACAAATACACAAATAGAATAACACACTTATAAAAAAGAGAACCTGATTATTACACTATTGCACTTCAAACAAGAAACACACAAACTAAATTGCACAACTAATTGCATTACTAATTGCATTAGTACTGTACAAAGTTAGAGGTGTGCTATTTGATAGATTCCCCCGCTCCCCCTACCTTGGGCTTCCAGTGGGGAGACCTGAGGTCAACCTACACCTGCCTCCCCATCTCATACTTCTGAGTGGGAGACCTTCCCAGGCAGTAGCCTGCCTAGCTCACAAACTAGAATCAGGGCGTTCACTCCGACAAGGTTAATTGACCCACAGTCCCACACGGTGACAGGATATCATTGACGTGACGTGCAAATGGGCGATAAAAAAACAGATCGCGTAAATGTCACCATATTTTTGTTTTCTATTTTAATTATTATTTTTTTGTGCGGGAGCCCCATGCCTGGGCGGCTGCCCATGGTGCCAATGCCTAAATCCGCCACTGGTCATAAGACTTGGTTAAACCACACTATGTGACACATCCTGTTACTCAGTATCTACAGGATCCCAATTGTGTGGAAACATGCTGAGGAGAATAGAGAATAGCATGATTAGCCAGTGGTGGGCCGTCAGGGCCATCAAGGCCTTCTCTGCTGGCCTAAACATCATCAGAATATAATTTTTTTTTAAAATATATTTTCCCACAAATATGTATTAAATTATTCCCCAGAGTAAGAGTTATACTCTTCATTTCATAGCTTTCCTCTTGGTTGCACTGCTTCCAGCCCCAGGTTGAGATTTGGAGGGCTGGTCTTCATGTTAGATCTTTTATCCAATCATATTCAGCCATCATGTGTTGCCAGGGGTCTAAAATCTGCCCTCAGGCCTTCAGAATCAACAGTGCGGGCGCTTGTAGCTTAAAGTGAATGGAAATTAAAATTTAGTGTCAACCAATCAGCTTTAGAGTTGGCTATTGTACGCCTGCTGGCTGGCTCCAGTGTTACACAGGAGCCAGCTAGCAGGCGTAGTGCGTGGACGTCTTTTGATTGGATTACCAATATTGAGAGGCAGGTCTATGCAGAACCTCAGAACTAGGAAACTGAATTTGATAAACAAATTAATTCGCGTACTACTAAGCTGTTTTTTCAACCCACAATGGCAGAAGGAGGAGAATATATCGATTTGGTCGAGGATATAATTATAACGCCATTCTCAAAACGAACTTTTCAAGAAAAGTTAGACATTGTAAGGAGAGGTCCCCCGACGCCGACGCTACAAAGCCTGTCACAGGCGGGAAAGGAGTTCGTTCGCCACTTTCAAAGTTCCAACTACGAGCGCTATCAATGTCTCACAGGCTCCGAGAAGCACTGCAAACTGTACTGCTGGGAATGCCTATTATTTGCAAGTGATCGATTTGGTGTTTGGAGCCACACTGGCTTTGCAAACTTGAGTTGTCTAACCACGGCAGAAATGAGACACCAAAGTACGGCTGGGCATTTACAAGCAATGGTGCTTTTGAAAACTTTTGGGGACACCCGAGTGGATCTACAGCTCAACGAACAAGCGCGCAGGGCAACAGAGCTGCACAATGAAAAGGTGAAGAAAAATAGGGAAATATTGAAGAGACTCATTGATTGTGTCATGTTTTTGGGTAAACAGGAACTTTCATTTAGGGGACACGATGAAAGTGCTGACTCCACAAACAAAGGGAACTACGTGGAGCTTCTTTCTTTTCTTTCTGAAAGCAACACAGATTTACAATACCACCAGTCCAATAACAAAGTGTTCATTGGGACGTTAGGCAAAATAAAAAATGACCTAATTTATGCTATTGCTGAAGTGATGGGAGAAGAGATCAAAATGGAGATTAAAAAAGCTCCCTTTGTTGCTGTTATGGTGGACGAGACAACAGATGTGGGAAATGCAGCACAGCTCTCACTCGTCCTGCGTTATGTGACGGACACAGGAGTCAAGGAGCGATTTATCCGATTTGAAGATGTGACAAGCTGCAAGCGAGCTGATGACATTGCCGCTCTTATTTTCCGTTTCTTGGAGGAAAATGAATGTAGTCTGATTAAGTTGTGGCACAGTGTTTTGATGGCGCAGCAGTCATGGCATCTGGACTCAATGGGGTGCAGGCTAAAGTTAAGGAGAGGGCACCGATGGCCTTATTCATTCACTGCTATGCACATCGACTAAATTTAGTACTGACTCAAGGAGCCTCAAAGCTTAAAGAATGCAAGGTCTTCTTTGCCAACCTCAATGGCCTTGCAGCATTTTTCTCACGATCCCCTAAGCGCACGCAACTGCTGGATGACATCTGCAAGCGTCGTCTTCCTAAGGTTGCACCAACGAGGTGGAAATATACATCTAGATTGGTCAATGCAGTCTTTGAAAAGAGAGTTGCCCTAAAGGAGCTGTTTAACCACTTACTGGAACATCATGATGCCCATGACGGGGATACTGTGCTGATGGATTTACTGGAACATCATGATGCCCATGACGGGGATACTGTGCTTATGGCTGATGGATTTACTGGAACATCATGATGCCCATGACGGGGATACTGTGCTTATGGCTGATGGATTTAATGCACGTTTGGATGATTTTGAGTTTTGTTTTTTGCTTGAAACATTCAATGGGATTTTTAATTATTCGGATGTGGTTTTTGGAATTCTACAGAAACAAACTTTGGATGTACAATTCCGCCTGACAAGGGTGAACGAGTTTTGTGACACAATTGAGCTAGAGGGGCGCAGGTTCAGTCAAATCTAATCAGATTAGCTGTATCATGATCTAATCATTCAGACTATAGCCAGTGTCAGTAGATAGTGCAAAGAAACGATAATCACTAGTTTTGTAACTATGTACCCAACCATTGTTTCCACACATCTGCTAGCTGCACAATAGATAAGGAGGTTGTACTTTTCTATAAAAGCTGAAATGCAACTCTGTTCATTGGGCCCTTAACGCTGCACCATTGAGTGATTGTTAATTAACTGCTCCATTTTAGTAAATATTATAATAAAGTTGTTGTTTGAAGAATCTACAGTCTTTCTTCCTATTTGTTAGAGTTTCCATGACAATTTGGCGACGAGGATGGGATGGCTAACTCCACTTGCTGATCATTCCCGGGGAGACCAAGGTTAACACAGTAAAGGGACCCGCCTCGTACCCAGCAAGGAGCTTCATTGGATGGATATGCCATCCCAAAGAAGTAGAGAGTTAAGTGTGAGACTGATTTTCTTAAACACAACCTACAATGGGGGAAAGCTCTGGGAGTTTTCAGAAAATCCTGATCTGGGAACAGGTTGTGCACAATAGGTCTGGGGACTGAGACTCTGTTTGGAACAGAGAATTGGGGGTATTTCATGACATTACATGGTTTACGATCATAAGATGTAAATGCATGAGATGAAATTTCAGGACGAGATCCTAATTTAGAAATAATATAATATTCCTGCAGGTAAAAAAATCTATTATAATAATAAATCAGTGGAGTGGTAAAACAGTTGGTTATGATTGGGAAACCAGCATTTTAAACCTACATGGACATTTGCATAGGAGGAACTACCATGTGGGGATCAAATTAAAATTTACATAGAGTAATAAAACAATGTTTTGTTGGAGAAGAAATTACTCCTTTTAAATTATAAGAAAGGAAGATTTTCCTAACCAAATAATGTTTGTTTTGTGTGTTTGTTTTTGTTTCCTTAGTGGGTGTGTGTGTATTGACGAGAGATTTATATTATGGATGGACAATGGACCCTAATTTTGGTAATATGTGTTGCCAACAACAGTGATATTTGAATCGTGACACTGGTATAAGACATTAGGTCTCCCATATTCTCCAGTAGTACATTGGCAGACGCTTTATTATTGATTCGAATACAAGGTATCAGGTGCCTTGACCTATTAAAAGGCACAAATACCATAACTACTGTCCAGGGAAGTAGGTATCACTACCTTGGAAAATTGTTCAAATTGGTATATATTAGAACCGTGAGTGAGGAAATTTAAACACTCTTGACACCATAGAGAGAGGTGCAGAAATAACCACCATTGAAATGGCATCCATGGTTTGTGACACTCCCATAAAAGGGGGAATAGAAGAGGTAGACTATGGCAAAGCCATAGAGGCGCTAAAAGAAGCACAAGCACATTCTACCAATTCAACTCGAATTGGGCAGCATTTCCCTGCTGATGTAAAATTCCAGTAGAGAATTCCAAGATGTGATTGTCAGTTGGCACAATGATATAAAATAAATCAAAATCTCAATACACCAGCGTTTTGATCTTTGTTAGAAAAGCAAAACCGATAAAACGAATGAGTAGCTGTACTCTGCATAAAAAAGACAGGGTATGTTGATAAAATGTGTACGAATGCTTTGATGGCAGGTTTGAAACCTGTTATCAAATCGGATATTAAAGGGGTAGTGGACTAACATTTTTCATTGGGATAAAATATTAAAGGAGGCTTTGAGAGTGGAATCTAATTCAGCTCAACGCAGCCGTGCGGGTGGTTAACACAGCCACAGTGAAAGTCACTAACAGTGGTTTTAACGGCCTAGGTAAGACAAAGAAAAAGGGAGGAAAGAGTGTCACAAGGATGACGCTGGAGAGACGAAGCAGGTATGGGGAGTCAAACATTTAATATAGAACGGACATGGAACGAGACAGGAACAGCGTCAGCAAACGAGTAATACAGACAAAAAACTATTAATGCAGCAGCGGGGAACAGAGCAGGGGAACTGACAAATATAGGGGAGGTAATAAACAGGTGATGGGTGAGTCCAGGTGAGTCCAATATTGCTGATGTGCGTGACGAGGGAAGGCAGGGCTGCGTAATAGATGGTAGGAGTGTATAATGCAGGGCAGATTGGCACCCTCAAGCGCCAGGGGGGGAAGAGCTGGAGCAGACATGACAGTACCCCGGGGTGCCACCCGGTGTCCCACCTGTGCGAACCGGCCGAGACATGTGCGCTGGGCAAGCTGGTTGAGGCGTGGAAGCCCAACGAACCGGCAGGAGCGTGGGAGCCTGGCAAGCCGGCTGAGGCTTGGAAGTCCGACGATCCGGGCTGAGGCAAGACGCCTGTTGATCCCTCTGCAGCGAGGGAGCCCAATGATCCGGTGGAGCGTGACGTGGGATGGAAACCTGCCGATCCAACCGAGGAAAGGAAACCTCTCGAAGCCAGCCAGGGTGTGGAAAACCTGACAGGCTGGCTTAGGGACCCCCGGTTCCATCGGCGGCGGAATCCACCACGACGTCACCAACAAATCCCAAAAAACTCCTGGGCCGGCTGGGAGAACAAGAACTGACGATCCGGCTGAGGTCCGACATGGGATGGCCGCCATCCGAGCCAAACGGGGCAAGGCAGCCTCTCGAGCCAGCTAGGGTGTGGAAGCCCGACGAGCTGGCTAGGCACCCCCTGGTTCCATTGGTGATGACCCAGAGCCGATGTCACCACCAACTGGAACGCCAGTACTCCCCGATGCTTTGTATGTTGGCTGCTGCATTCTGTCACAGGGATGATGCTGGAGCGACGAAGCAGGTACGGCGAGTCAAACATTTAATATAGAACAGACATGGAACGAGACAGGAACAGTGTCAGCAAACGAGTAATACGGGCAAAAAACAACTAATGCAGCAGAGCAGGGGAACTGACAAATATAGGGGAGGTAATAAACGGGTGATGAGTGAGTCCAGGTGAGTCCAATGAGTCCAGGTGAGTCCAATACCTCTGCAAAAAAGCTCTGCGAGAGGGCAAAGATGCCTGGAAAGCAATCCTGCAGTGGCGTTCTACCCCGATAGAAGGCATGGATAGCAGCCCGGCCCAGCGCCTCATGGCACAGCGTTTTATAGCAGTTCTGCCGGTAGCCAACACTCTCCTGGAGCCATATGTGGTGACAGACGTGCTGGTGAAGCTACGTCACAGAAGACAGGTCTCCATGTTCATCTACGACAAATCAGCACTGTTTCACCCACCCTACCTGAGCTCAGGGTGGATGAAACAGTGCGAATTAAGCCACTACCAGGGGACCGGACGGGCCTCTGGAGACTCGGATCCTGTGTACAGAAAGTTGCACCACGCTCCTACTTGGTCAAAGTGAATGGATCACTGTACCGTCGCAACAGGTTTGACCTTTGGATTGCTGAGCCAGCACCTACTCAGAACCCTGATGGTCATAGAACCCTGACGGCATGACAAAAGACAGAACCCCAGCAAGGCACTGGGCGAAGAGCCAGGGGATCACAGGTTGGCCGCTCCCTCGCCCATCAATACTCCCCTTAGACAGTCAGGTGACACGCCTGGGCGTCCTCGCAGACAAGCCCCCTGTCTTTTCACGCTGCGGGCATCTGTCCCAGCCACCAAAAATACTGAATCTGTAGCTTTCCCATTAGGGATTGTTGACAGACAGCGATAAAAGTGAAGAGACTATCAAAATGTGTTAAGTTGATACCTGAAAAAAAGATGAAAAAAGAACTAAACAGTTCGTGTTGGAAATTATTACTAGGTTTGTTGTGTTAGTGAATTGACATCTCCTGTCCTATTTTATAAAAGGGAAGATGTTATGGGTGTAAGATGGTAAATGTTAATTACTGCAACTGCAGTGTTTTTACCGAAGTGCTTGAGATACTCAGATGAATTGCAATGTACTGAACAAGACTGGTTACTCGCATCAATGCCTCTGTCTCGTCATTTAACATTCAAACAGACTTGTCCAAATTGGGAGAGGATGGGGGGTTAGCGGAGGAAGAAGGGATACGGACTAAATTGAGGGGTTGCACAAGTTAGACTGACAACTGAATCTCTAACCGATTTATTGCAGTTAGTAAATCAAATCAAATGATTTGCTTGCTCAACGCATTAGCTTAGTTCTGAAGGAAACATAGTGTCCGTTTTAAGAGTGATGCCGACTAAATAATAAACAGTCTATTAGTGGTGTGAACGTTTATATGTTAAAACGTTTAAATCAAGCTGGGATCATCCCAAGAAACATCCCTAAACGAAAACAATGTTTGTTTTTTCCCCCAAAACAAAAGAAATCAGCCTAGGCAACAGTACCACCAAGTGGCTATCGCTTACCATTGAACGTCTGACTGACATGACTTGATACCAACACCTTACATGCTGTCTAGAGCCATCGCGCGCATGTTTATTTTGTACGTCCATACCAGACACGATCAGGACACGTAGTTTGAAATATCCAAACGAATTCAGGTTGAAACACATGAAGCATTCATGGACATTTAGCTAGGTAGCTTGCTGTTGCTAGCTAATTTGTTCTGTGATATAAACATTGGGTTGTTTTCACCTGTACTCCACAAGATCCTTTTTTTTCTGGATCTTGTAGAATTTTGACTCATTTTGAGTCACACAAAATTGTGTGTACTCTACTCTGAAAATTAATCCACAGATTAAGGAGGAAGACTCCTTCAGCAGTCTTCTTCTGTGGACTTTATATGTCTGCTGGCAACCAACTTTAAAGTGCATTACCACCAACAACTGGGCTGGAGTGTGAACCTCAGTTCATCTATCAATCTGTCAACTTTTCAGTATTTTGTTTAATTATGTGTTATTTATTACATTATTAGCCCAGGACATTGTTTTGTGTTATTACATACAACCAGGAAGAACTTTTGGGTATCAGAGCGGCGGTAAGCAAATTTGAGGAAAACGTTACCGAAGTTCTATCAAAACATTGTAGTACTCGCACTTCTAAAACACATAACCGCTGCTACTTCCGGGATGCCTACAAGACCCTCCCCCGCCCTCCCTTCGGCAAATCTGACCACGACTCCATTTTGCTCTTCCCTTCCTATAGGCAGAAACTCTAACAGGAAGTACCCGTGCTAAGGACTATTCAACGCTGGTCTGACCAATCGGAATCCACGCTTCAAGATTGTTTTGAACAATCTTGAATCTTTGAACGGACTGGGATATGTTCCCGGTAGTGTCCGAAAACAACATAGACGAATACACTGATACGGTGACTGAGTTTATCAGGAAGTGTATAGGAGATATTGTACCCATTGTGACTATTAAAACCTACCCTAACCAGAAACTGTGGATAGATGGCAGTATTCGCGCAAAACTGAACGCGCAAGCCATCGCATTTAACCATGGCAAGGTGACTGAGAATATGGCCGAATACAAACAGTGTACATTTTCCCTCCGTAAGGCAATCAAACAGGCAAAATGTTAGTATAGAGACAAAGTGGATTAGCAAATCCATGGCTCAGACACGAGACTACAAATGGAAAACCAGCCACTTCGCGGACACCGACGTCTTGCTTCCGGACAAGCTAAACACCTTCTTCACCCGCTTTGAGGATAATACAGTGCCACCGACGCAGCCCGCTACTAAGGACTGTGGGCTCTCCTTCTCCGTGGCCAATGTGAGTAAGACATTTAAGCGTATTAACCCTTGCAAGGCTGCCAGCCAAGACAGCATCCCAAGCCGCATCCTCAGAGCATGCGCAGACCAGCTGTCTTGAGTGTTTAAGGACATATTCAATCTCTCCTTAAACACGAGGATCATATCACATCTACCTTATCTGACACCCAAGACCCACTTTAATTTGCTTACCGCTCAACAGATCCACAGACGATGCAATCGCCATCGCACTGCACACTATCCCATCTGGACAAGAGGAATACGAATGTAAGAATGCTGTTCATTAACTACAGCTCAGCATTCAACACCATAGTACCTTCAAAGCTCATCATTAAGCTCGAGGCCCTGGGTCTGAACCCCGCCCTTTACAACTGGGTCCTGGACTTCCTGAAGGGCTGCCCCCAGGTGGTGAAGGTAGGAAACAACACCTCCACTTCACTGACACTGGGGCCCCACAAGGATGCGTGCTCAGCCCCCTCCTGTACTCCCTGTCCATCCATGACTGCTTGGCCTCGCACGCCTTCAACTCAATCTTCAAGTTTACAGATGACACAACAGTAGTAGGCCTGATTACCAACAATGATGAGACAGCCTACAGGGAGGAGGTGAGAGCCCTGGGAGTGTGGTGCCAGGAAAATAACCTCTCACCCAACATCAACAAAACTAAGGAGCTGATTGTGGACTTCAGGAAACAGCAGAGGGAGCATCGATGGGACCGCAGTGGAGAAGGTGGAAAGCTTCAAGTTCCTCGGTGTACACATCACTGACAAACTCAAATGGTCCACCAAACAGACAGTGTGGTGAAGAAGGCGCAAAAGTGTCTCTTCAACCTCAGGAGGCTGAAGAAATTTGGCTTGGCACCTAAAACCCTCACAAACTTTTACAGATGCACAATTGAGAGCATCCTGTTGGGCTGTATCACCACCTGGTATGGCAACTGCACCGCCCGCAACTGCAGGGCACTCCAGAGGGTGGTGCGGTCTGCCGAACACAGCACCGGGGCAAGCTACCTGCCGTCCAGGACACCTACAGCACCTGATGTCACAGGAAGGCCAAAAAGATCATCAAGGACAACAACCACCCGAGCCACTGCCAGGTCACCCCTCTATCATCCAGAAGGCGAGGTCAGTACAGGTGCATCAAAGCTGGGACCGAGAGACTGAAAAGCAGCTTCTATCTCACGGCCATTGGACTGGTAAATAGCCACCACTAGCACATTAGAGGCTGCTGCCCTATATACACTGCTCAAAAAAATAAAGGAACACATAAACAACACAATGTAACTCCAAGTCAATTACACTTCTGTGAAATCAAACTGTCCACTTAGGAAGCAACACTGATTGACAATAAATTTCACATGCTGTTGTGCAAATGGAATAGACAAAAGGTGGAAATTATAGGCAATTAGCAAGACACCCCCAATAAAGGAGTGGTTCTGCAGGTGGTGACCACAGACCACTTCTCAGTTCCTATGCTTCCTGGCTGATGTTTTGGTCACTTTTGAATGCTGGCGGTGCTTTCACTCTAATGGTAGCATGAGACGGAGTCTACAACAAAGATCACAAGTGGCTCAGGTAGTGCAGCTCATCCAGGATGGCACATCAATGCGAGCTGTGGCAAAAAGGTTTGCTGTGTCTGTCAGCGTAGTGTCCAGAGCATGGAGGCGCTACCAGGAGACAGGCCAGTACATAAGGAGACTTGGAGGAGGCCGTAGGAGGGCAACAACCCAGTAGCAGGACTGCTACCTCCGCCTTTGTGCAAGGAGGAGCACTGCCAGAGCCCTGCAAAATGACCTCCAGCAGGCCACAAATGTGCATGTGTCAGCATATGGTCTCACAAGGGGTCTGAGGATCTCATCTCGGTACCTAATGGCAGTCAGGCTACCTCTGGCGAGCAGTGTATATAGACTTTAAATCACTGGCCAATTTAATAATGGGACACTAGTTACTTTAATAATGTTTACACATTTTGTATTACTCATCTCATATGTATATACTGTATTCTGTCCTATTCTACTGTATCTTCTTTATAATATTAATATTTCTATATTTTTAATTCCATTCCTTTACTTTAGATTGTGTGTATTGTTATATATTTCTTGTTAGATATTACTGCAGTGTTGGAGCTAGAAACACAAGCATTTCACTACACCTGCAATAATATCTGCTAAACATGTTTGTGATGAATACAATTTGATTTAATTTGATTTGTAAATAAGGTATTTCTGTTTTTATTTTGAATACATTTGCAAACATTTCTCAAAACCTGTTTTCGCTTTGTCATTATGTGTAGATTGATGAGGAAAAAACCCACCAGAATAAGGCTGAAACGTAACGAAATGTGGAAAAAGGGAAGGGGTCTGAATACTTTCTGAATGCACTGTAAGGTTATGCGTAAGAACGCAACTGCACTGAAATGAATAGCCTGATTCAATGCGATTCTCCTGAATAAAAAATATAAAAGTTGATCTGTTAAGCTGTTAGGTCTGAATAGACTCATACAGCTTCCATACCGATTCTATCTTTTTGGTCTTTTGCTATAGGCATAGGCATTCTAAATTGCGGATCATTTAATAAAACAACCATATTTTCTGTGTGATAATGACCACTTGCTTTTCATTTAAAAGTGAATGTTTTCATAAGCCTTTAGGCCTACCAAGAGACCATGTTGAGGTTGAACTAGACCTTCGATAGGCTAGTAGACTATGTAGAAATAATCGTGGAGTTAATCATTGTTATAGCCTAGATCGCTTTTAGCCCATCTCTATAACAAGGGTTAGGCCTATATTCTCTCATACTCTCTCATTTCAAGCCCTGCTTTTAACCATAAGACATCTCCACAGAAATTGATAGGCTAAGGATTGCATGTTGACAGTGATAGTGTCTGTTAAGCCATTAAACTTGTGGTGAACTGGGAACGAGGGAAAAACGAGGTCAAATCTTGCCATCAGTGATTTTCAGGTCAGAAAGTCAGAGAAAGATGCCAGAGTTTCTGAATTGGAATTCCGAGTTGGAGGACCGTTCAAAACTATTTTTCCCAGTCAGAGCTAATTTCTTTCTGAGTTCCTAGTTGTCTTCAACGCACTGAAGTCGGAAGTCAGAGATTGCAGAGTTACAAGTTGTTTGAATGTGCCACTAGAGACCTGACCGCAGGAATGTCCACCAGAGTTGTTTCCAGATAACTTAATAATTAATTTCTCTACCAATTTCTCTACCATCTCGTCGTTTTAGAGAATTTGGCTGTACACCCAACTGGCCTCACAACCGCAGGTCACGTGTAACCACACCATAACAGGAGCTCCACATCCGGCTTCTTCACCTGTGGGATCGTCTGAGACCAGCCACCCAGACAGCTGATGTAAATGTCATTTTATAAATGGAAATGCACATAGATACCATGACCAGACCCTGACGCCCATTGTTTTGCAATTAATCTGCCGCCATCCCATCATGTTTCAGCATGATAATGCACGGCCCCATGCCCCAAGGATCTGTACACAATTCCTAGAAGCTGAATATGTACCAGTTTTTCCACGGCCTGCATACTCACCAGATATGTCATCCATTGAGCATGTTTCGGATGCTCTGGATTGACTTGTACGTCAGCGATTTCCAGTTCCCCGCCAATATCCAGTAACTTTGCACAGGCATTGATGAGGAGGGAGACAGCATTCCACAGGCCACAATCATCAGCCTGATCAACTCTATGCGAAGGAGATGTGTCGTGCTGCATGAGGCAAATTATCCACTTCCCTTATTTTTTTAAGGTATCTGTGATCAACAAATGCATGTCTATATTCCCAGTCATGTGAAATCCATAGATTCGGGCCTAATGAATGTATTTCAATTGACTGATTTCCTTATATGAACAGTAACTCAGTAAAATCTTTCACATTGTTTCATCTTGCGCTTTAAAAAAAGTATATCTGGCACACTCAAAATAGTATGATATGTTATGTATAACGCGAACGGCTAGCAACCCAAAGGTTACGTGTTTGAATCTTATTGCAGACAACTTTAGCAGTTTAGCTAATTAGCAACTTGTAATCTACTTACTACGTTTTAGCTACTTTGTAACTACTTAGCATGTTAGCTAACCCTTCCCCTAACCCTTTAACCTAGCTCCTAAACTTAACCCTAACCCCTAACCCCTAGCCTAGCCAACGTTACCAAGCTAGCTAACGTTAGCCACAAGAAATTAGAATTCGTAACATATCATACGTTTTGAAAATTCGTAATGTACATTTGACAAATTCGGTACATATTGAATGTTTTGCAAATTCGTAACATTTCATCGGAATTACCATGCGTAACATATCATATGAAATTAATGATGGACATCCACAAATTGATACATACGTAACATATGATACTAATTGGAGGGGTTCGCATCTACGTACAGAATAATACGAAATACTCTGAGACCAGGTTGCTTTTTGAAGTTCCCAGACTACATAAAATGTGGTGCTTGCAGCTCTGTTGAAACAGCTCAAACCTATGCTTGAAATAGGCCTGTAGCATATGATTCATTTCTGTTGAAAAATGATTAGCCTGGAAATAGGAAAGGTTGCCTAACAGTTTGTCTCGGGTCCACCCACTGTTATTCATTTACTTTCTAGGACAGTTTTCAACTTGATATCTAGGCCTATTTAAACATGACAATGGGAAAAGTGACCAATTTGGGAACAGTTCACTTTACCTACAAAATGGATCCATTATGTTATCTTTTCATTTGTAGTCTGGGGTACTCTTGTAGTGGCTTGCTTTTATAAGGAAATACCAACACTACATTTATAGAAGATAGTGCTGAGTTTTAGTTCCACTTTTTAATTGAGCTTTTGAATAAAAGTGGCTATCATTGCTGCCGATAATTGAGGCTATAGAATTAACAATTAATAGGCCTACATTTTCAAGATTTTTTTGTGTGTTTTTAAGGGATAGGATACTTTTGCTCTCGTTTCAAAATCATTTATTGCAAAATTACAAAACAACACATCCTTGAAAGCTCTAGGTAACAATGCTACAGAAGCTGAATTATTTCATTTAAAAAATAGCATCCCTAAAATACATTGGCCTAGGCCAGGGCTCTCCAACCCTGTTCCTGGAAAGCTACCCTCCTGTCGGTTTTCACAGGGTTGGAGAGCCCTGGCCTGCGCCCTCCGTTTCAAATATAAAACCTTTTTACAACAGTTCATTCTTCAGTGCCACAAAAGCTTCAATTCTTTCAATATATTCAAACAACTCATTAGATAAATGTATTGCCCCTCTGTCAAAAATACCATGAAGAGCTATCAGTGCTACAACAATAAACTTTAAATATGACTTTTAAAGCATTACATATTATTATAACAAATAATCAATAATAGTTATGAACAGAATAACAAAATATTCATAATAATGATAAGACAAAATACATTTAAAGAAAAAAATTATATAAAAAACATAATTTAGAATAACACTGTGTGTGGTGTGTAGAAACTATGCATCTGTGTGTGCCTGGTTATCCGGGTGCCTGGCTGCTCCTGTGCACATGTGTGGGGTCTCAGCAGATCTTGAGCCTGTCCAGGTTGAGACTGATCTTCTCCATGTACCTCTGCCCCTCCACCAGGCTCTGATAGACCGTCTTCAGGGCCTCTCCGCCAGGCTTGGCCAGATCAGGGCAGCCCAGGGCCTGGGACAAGGAGTGCACCCACCCCCGCATGCTGGACAAGTCCTCATACACCTGACCACACCTGCTGTCTTGCAGACTCTCCTCCAGGCCCCCCAGGTGGACCCAGATGGAGGCCAGGCCTTCGATGGGGGGGTTCATGGGGTTGAACTCCATCTCCGCGGGAATGTCGAACTGAGGGAATGGAGGGAGAGTAGAGGGATTTGTGTATTTCTTTTTCTTTTCTTTGCATTTATTAAATATAAAATAGTTTTATGGACATTGGTTATGTAATGTATTTTTTTCTAATGAATCTTTAATTCACAGGGATTATCTTAATCATTTTAATCAGTAGACTTTGCATGATACTATCCTGAGCGAGTCAGTCAGTAAAATATACCCTCATGTTTTCTTTAACCACAGTCATGTTTGACTCATACATGCACATACACATGTGCCCACACATTGCCATTAAGCGAAGGTCTGTAGTGTACCCAAACATATTTCCATTGAACAAATTTATCCTACTCATGTCCGTTAACCCCAGAATACTTTTACGTCGTATCACGCATACAGAGCAGCTGAGTAAGAGGTGTGTGTGTGGTACCTCGGTCAGATAATTCTTTATGTGGACCACAGTGATCATGGCCAGCAACTTGATGTTGTTCCTCATCTGGACGTCCCCGTTGAGGGGCCGACCGCGTTGAGGGTGACACACAGACACAGACACCACCAGGCCCAGGCAGAGAAGGACCACAGAGACATGCATCTTGTTTTATCTGGAGAACAATACAAATACCACGCTATTTAATATATAGTAATAAAATAAGATATACCATTTAGCAGACACTTTTTTCAAAATCGACTAAGTCATACAATTTACAGGGGCAATCTGTAGTTGCCACATCCATTTAAAAATAAATTAATGATATGTACCCATCGAAGAATATAACTTAGAAATGCATTAGTCCAACTGTTGTACCTCATCAGAACCCAAAATATAAGCTTGTTTTACGCCAGTGTTTGTAAATAACGTAAATGTAAACAAACAGTATATAGCTTCAAAACATGGTTAAAGTCAATTACATTTTTTCACCACAACAAAGATGCTGCACTGAAATTGTGGTTTAAAATGTTGAAATTATTACATTTGCTTTCATGTAAAAATCATAAATAATCTGTAAAATCATGAAAAATAAAATGACTGAATATGTCTAAAGTTGAATGCATGCATAATTAGTCTGTTTCTTCCAAAACTTAACTTTGAGCTGTCATGCCACTCAAATTAACATACTCATCTTCAGAATCTCATGTCCTCTCTCCCCATCCACATCTGTCCCTTAGAGATCTATCCCGTCACCCCCAGTCAGTGCTGGAGTCAAGTCTTACCTGGTGGTTGTGAGGGTGTGGTGGATGTGTGCTAACCAGAAACGTCCATGCCTCCTTGCATGGTTCCCTGGCTTTATAGCTGCTGGAGCCCTGTCCGGTTGACTCACAGCCTGCGTGAATCATCATCACTGTGTCACCCCCAGGTCCTGGGCAGCTCCTCTCCTCCTACCCCCCTAACCCCCACCTTCTTCCTCCATCCGGACCCAGCCCATGGGCCCAGACACAACCATCCCGTCATGGTGCAGGTCAGGACATCCCCCTACATGTATTTATGCTCCCTGAAGGACCAACACACTGTACAGTGAAAGTTTAAGCTCTTGTCCAGACAGCCAGTTCATGTTTTTAAGTTGAGTTTTTTACCTATAACAACGTCTCATTGTTTGTAAGGATGGAAAGAGATCATGTGATGATGTAATCAATAATAGATGCCAATTATCTAGTTATAGATTACTTTACTAATCAAATAGATGATGACTCATTCTTTTATGTGAAAATGCATTACAACGGTGTGACTTTGGTTGTATTTGATCGATTTCCATAATTCAAATTTCAATCAAAATACATTTATTGCCATAGGTAATTGTGTACTTTAGCAGTGAATGGAATTGAATTGTGGATTAAACTGTGACACATGGTGCACAATTTAGAAGATGAAAAATGAAAGAGCACTATAGTCCCAAAGACTATAATCAACCGAAGGATACATTTACCTTTACTGAAGTCACTGGTATCTCAATGCAGCACTGTTTCTTACAGCAATGTGCAAAGTGAATCAGCAAAACTAGTGAATGTTAACCTTTCACCTTTCACATGGGCATCTTGGGAACCTGAAGCTGATTCTGCAATTCAAGAAGCTGATTCAGTGTTTATTGTGACAGTCTAGTAAAATTTAATTTTGCCAGTATTATTTTCATAGAATTGAAAGAAACTGCCATAGTTGGCTGATTGCATTACTATTAGTAGCTAGTTAGCTAGCTACTTCTCATAAGAAAATACAAATAATGCTGACTGCAGCTTTGAAACCCATTAGCCTTAAAACCTGTTGGGGATGGGGGCGCTGTTTAGACTATTTATGCTAATTTGGCTAATTTTTTAAACGGCTTCCCACAAAATCCTTGATCGTACAATATGCATATTATTATTATTATTGGATAGAAAACAGTCTATAGTTTCTATAGGAGTTGAAATTTTGTCTCTAAGTGGAACAGAGCCCATTCTACAGCAATTTCCCTGACATGGAGTCAGATTTGAGAAATGTTGGCCACTCTTCTGAAGTCAGTTAAAAGGGCACTGTCGTTGCTATGACTATACGGACACTTCTTACGTCTTCCCCTGGATGCCTTTACGTGATGACGATTCCAACGGGGTCGATTGCGCGTTCACAGGCCCTACAAATGAAAAAACCCTGAAGCTAGTCATTCTTTGGGAGCTGCGTCATGAGCCTAGAGGACACCGGCGCGCACCTGTTCCAAGCGTTAGTTTAGCCTGTTATATTTCTCCGGTCATCTTTTCACTCGTTATAGGAGTTAAAAACATCATAAGGTAGTTAATTTAAAGCGTTTTATAGCAATTTATATCCGTTTAGTGCGATTTTGGGACATTTATTTTTGCAACGATGTGAAAAGTTGGGCACGCTTTTCAGTTCATCCCGAACGCAGTTGACATTTCCACATGGCAAGAGGACAGCTTTCCACCAAAAGACGATTTCTCCCAAGAAAGGATCCTTTGCCCAAGATACTGATGGAAGAACAGCTCAAGGTAGGACATTTTTATTATGATAAATCGTGTTTCTGTCGAAACATTTTAGTGGCTTAGGACGCCATGTTTTTTGACGTAGCTTCGCTTGGCGCAAACTGTATTGAAAAGTAAGGATAAATTAAAAAATTTAATAACGCAATTGTATTAAGAATTAAATTGTCTATCAATCCCTGTCCACCCTATATTTTTTAGTCACGTTTATGAGTATTTATGTATAAGAGTAGATCACTGTCTAAGTGGCGCACGGACATTTTCTTTACCAGCTTGTCTACATTTCACATTGTCTAACCATGATTTTGGTGGCTAAATATAAACATTTTCGATCAAACTGTATATGCATGTTGTAATGTGATGTTACAGGAGTGTCATCGGAAGAATTCTGAGAAGGTTAGTGAAAAAATTAATATCTTTTGGCGATGTTGACTTTTATCGCTCACTTTGGCTAGAATCAATGCTGGGCTGCTAATTGCTATGTGCTAAGCTAATATAACGATTTATTGTGTTTTCGCTGTAAGACACTTAGAAAATCTGAAATATTGTCTGTATTCACAGGATCTGTGTCTTTCGATTCGTGTATGCTGTGTATTTGTACGAAATGTTTGATGATTAGTAGTTAGGTAAACACGTTGCTCATTGTAATTATTCTAGTCCATTTGTGATGGTGGGTGCAATTGTAAACTATGCCATCTACCTGAAATATGCACTTTTTTCTAACAAAACCTATCCCATACCATAAATATGTTATCAGACTGTCATCTAATGAGTTTTTTTGTTGGTTAGGGGCTATAAATATCTTAGTTTAGCCGAATTGGTGATGGCTACTGGTGTTGGTGGACAAATAAAAGATGGTGGATTATGCTAATGTGTTTTTAGGTAATAGATGTACATCTTTACATATTGTGTCTTCCCTGTAAAACATTTTAAAAATCGGAAATGTTGACTGGATTCACAAGATCTGTGTCTTTCATTAGCTGTATTGGACTTTAATGTGTGAAAGTTAAATATTTTAAAAAAATATTTTTTTTGAATTTCGCGGCACTGGTTTTTCAGTGGGGGGGGGGGGGGGGTGTGCCGCTAGCGCCACGCTGATCCTAGACAGGTTAAGCTTTAAAATGATGAGTTTGTTTGCTACTGTATAGCATATCCTCTCACACCTTCTATCAGACAATGGATGCAACTGCACCACCCGCAACCACAGGACACTCTTGAGGGTGGTGCGGTCTGCCCAACCCATCACCGGGGGCAAACTACCTGCCCTCCAGGACACCTACAGCACCCGATGTCACAGGAAGGCCAAAAAGATCACCAAGGACGTCAACCACCCGAGCCACGGCCTGTTCACCCCACTACCATCCAGAAGACGAGGTCAGTATAGGTGCATAAAAGCTGGGACAGAGAGACTGAAAATCAGCTTCTATCCTAGGCCCTCAGACTTAAATAGCCATCATTAGCCAGCTTCCACTTGGTTACGCAACCCTGCACATTAGAGGCTGCTGCCCTATAGACATAGACTTGGAATCACTGGCCACTTTAATAATGGAACACTAGTTTAAATCATGTTTACATACTGCTTTCCTCATCTCATATGTATATACTGTGTTCAATTCTACTGTATTTTAGTCAATGCCACTCCGACATTGCACAATCTAATATTTACATATTTCTTAATTCCATTCTTTTACTTTTAGGTTGGCGTGTATTGTTGTGAATCGTTTTTAGATACTACTGCACTGTTGGAGCTAGGAACACAAGCATTTCGCTACACCCGCAAATCTGCTAAATATGTATATGTCACCAATAAAATGTAATTTGATGAATAACCTAATGATAATACTACTGATATAGGGTCAACTACATTTTCCAGCCATGATTTCATTTAATTAATGTGAAATGTCATTCCTCATTTTTTGGTGTTTTTGTGATGTAGTTACTTATCTATTACCAGGGTAATTATGAGAAACAGCAAGTTATCACAACTAGTTACCACAGTAATACATTGCCTCTTTATTGTATGCTGTAATGTTGCTACCAAAAAAAGCAACATTCTTGCATATTTGTTTATGGTAATTAAGTAAGACTGAACCATTTAAAGAACGTGTCAAACTCATTCCACAAGGCCTTCGATCTGGCAGAAGTGCCCCGCCATAACCTAACACGTCAAACTCATTCCACGAGGCCTTCGATCTGGCAGAAGTGCCCCGCCATAACCTAACACGTCAAACTCATTCCACGAGGCCTTCGATCTGGCAGAAGTGCCCCGCCATAACCTAACACGTCAAACTCATTCCACGAGGCCTTCGATCTGGCAGAAGAGCCCCGCCATAACCTAACACGTCAAACTCATTCCACGGAGGGCTGAGCGCCGGCAGAAGTGCCTTGCCATAACCTAACACGTCAAACTCATTCCACGAGGCCTTCGATCTGGCAGAAGTGCCTTGCCATAACCTAACACGTCAAACTCATTCCACGAGGCCTTCGATCTGGCAGAAGTGCCCCGCCATAACCTAACACGTCAAACTCATTCCACGAGGCCTTCGATCTGGCAGAAGTGCCTTGCCATAACCTAACACGTCAGACTCATTCCACGAGGCCTTCGATCTGGCAGAGGTGCCCCGCCATAACCTAACACGTCAAACTCATTCCACGAGGCCTTCGATCTGGCAGAAGTGCCCCGCCATAACCTAACACGTCAAACTCATTCCACGAGGCCTTCGATCTGGCAGAAGTGCCCCCGCCATAACCTAACACGTCAAACTCATTCCACGAGGCCTTCGATCTGGCAGAAGTGCCCCGCCATAACCTAACACGTCAAACTCATTCCACGAGGCCTTCGATCTGGCAGAAGTGCCCCGCCATAACCTAACACGTCAAACTCATTCCACGAGGCCTTCGATCTGGCAGAAGTGCCCCGCCATAACCTAACACGTCAAACTCATTCCACGAGGCCTTCGATCTGGCAGAAGAGCCCCGCCATAACCTAACACGTCAAACTCATTCCACGGAGGGCTGAGCGCCGGCAGAAGTGCCTTGCCATAACCTAACACGTCAAACTCATTCCACGAGGCCTTCGATCTGGCAGAAGTGCCTTGCCATAACCTAACACGTCAAACTCATTCCACGAGGCCTTCGATCTGGCAGAAGTGCCCCGCCATAACCTAACACGTCAGACTCATTCCACGAGGCCTTCGATCTGGCAGAGGTGCCCCGCCATAACCTAACACGTCAAACTCATTCCACGAGGCCTTCGATCTGGCAGAAGTGCCCCGCCATAACCTAACACGTCAAACTCATTCCACAAGGCCTTCGATCTGGCAGAATTGCCCCGCCATAACCTAACACGTCAAACTCATTCCACGAGGCCTTCGATCTGGCAGAAGTGCCCCGCCATAACCTAACACGTCAAACTCATTCCACGGAGGGCTGAGCGCCGGCGGGTCTTTGCTCCTCCATTGTACTTGACTGATGAATGAAGGTCACTGTTTAGTAAGGAACTCCCCTCACCTGCTTGTCTAGGTCTTCATTGACAGGAAAAAACGGAAACCAGCATTTCAGAATCATTTCAGACCAAAGCTTCATGTGTTCATTAGTTAGTCTCAGCTGTTGGTGCAGCTCTCTAGGTTGTGCTCTACTTCATCTGTGTGTATACCTGTCAAAACACTCCAGCCCTCGGCCCAATAGGACATTTCCTCTTGGTCTACTGGTTAAGACATTGGTATCGCCCATGGGCGACCCGGGTTCAGATCCTGACTGTGACACGTACAGGTGTGTGTTTATGCATAATGTGTGTTTGTGTGCACTTGCAGTGTGTGTTTGTGTTTGGGTTCATGCAAGTGTGTCTGTGTTTGCACTTGTCAATGCCTGGGTGTCTCTGTGAGTTCATGTGTACATGTCTTTGGCTGTTTTTTTGGTTTCTGTGTGTGTCCGTGTCCATGTGTGTGTTTGAGTAACTGACTGATTGATGCAGCCTCTGGGTCTCTGCTCAGGATTGCTGAGAATTGAGGTATTTCTATTTTCTAGGTACTTCCAGGCATTCTCAACCCCATCAGCCAATGACAACAAAGCACATGACAGCACACGTCATTGGGCCAGCCATACCGACGAGGGACCATGTAAACGGAGTGCCAACCAGTTATTTAAACCAGTTATTTAAACCAGTTATTTAAACCTGTTATTAAAACCTGTTTTTAAAACCTGTTATTAAAACCTGTTATTAAAACCTGTTATTAAAACGTGGATCTGGAACTTCATGTGTCTAAAAGGTGAGTTCAACGACAGCTCACCAGCAAACAGACCCAAAAGCTGGATTAGTGAAAGTCTGTTTAACTCACACTCCACATGGGTCTCTGTGTCTTCTGCTGTCTGTTACTCACTTGAATTGAATTGGTTAGCTTGAAGCCACTGGTTTCCATTGATGTACTGTAGATTAGAAAAGGATTGTCCACAGCGGACAAAGATGCTAAATGGTGGTTCCATGTCATCCTCTTTTCTGCTGCACATCTCAGAAGATTGTTCATGTGGATGCTAAGTGCTTCTCCGTTTCGCGTGATAATCTGTGCAGCGCAGCTGCAAAAAGCGAATCTGGAATTCCACCATTATCAAGGCTGACATGGAGTTAGACTAGGGAAGCCAGGTTTATATGTTCTCAGAGCATCCTCATCAGGATAACACTTCCTCTGCTTGATGGCCCACTGGGCCAATGAATGCTCCGTACCAAGTACTCTAAAGTTTCCTCTGCCTCCATATGCTCACCAGGTGTCACAGATTAAACACATGCTCTGTCCCCACAACATCCAAGCTCCTGGTCCCCGGAGCACGTCTCTGGGTCACAATTGCGCAACTGCTTCCCTATGAGTAAAACTCCATGTGACCTGCACCGTACGTGCTGTGTGTGTATGTGGAGGGTACAGGGGGTGCATCACTAATGCTTGATTCTCAGTGAATACGCAGCAGCATGTGACTTCCGTTGCTTTAATTGATGGCAGCTGCCCTAAAAAAACGATCTGTGTGTGTGTGTGTTTCGGGGAAGGGGGTAACTGGCTGAGTAATAGGCCAGTGTTGGAAGCCGGTTGACTGTTACAGTAATTCGGGCTGGCGCGCCGTCTAACAATCCACTGTTTGCAGACGCATTCACGCCACAGCGGGTCCCAGTTATGTGTGAGAAATGGCTGATGCAGCAGACGTGACTGGGACATAATACATGTTGTCCAGTGGGAAGGCTGCACTGTGTTTGATTAAAGAAAGGGAAATATGAGGGGGGTGGTGTAAGGATGGGAGAAAGGAGTTGGGGGAAAGAAGTGAGGGAATGATAAAGGAGGGATGGATACAGGAGCTGGAGGGAAGGAGAGAGGGATGGATAAAGGAGTTGGAGGGAGGGAGAGAGGGATAGATAAGGGAGTTGGAGGGAGAGAGGGATGGATGAAGGAGTTGGAGGGAGGGAGAGAGGGATGGATGGATAAAGGAGTTGGAGGGAGAGAGAGGGATGGATAAAGGAGCTGGAGGGAGGGAGGGATGGATAAAGGAGCTGGAGGGAGGGAGGGATGGATAAAGGAGCTGGAGGGAGGGAGGGATGGATAAAGGAGTTGGAGGGAGGGAGAAAGAGGGATAGATAAAGGAGCTGGAGGGAGGGAGGGAGGGATGGATAAAGGAGTTGGAGAGAGGGAGGGAGGGATAAAGGAGCTGGAGGGAGGGAGGGATGGATAAAGGAGTTGGAGAGAGGGAGGGATGGATAAAGGAGCTGGAGGGAGGGAGGGATGGATAAAGGAGTTGGAGAGAGGGAGGGAGGGAGAGAGAGGGATAGATAAAGGAGTTGCAAGGAGGGAGGGAGAGAGAGGGATTGATGGATAAAGGAGATGCAAGGAGGGAGGGAGAGGGAGAGAGAGGGATGGATAAAAGAGTTGGAAGGAAGGAGAGAAGGATGGATAAAGGAGTTGCAGGGAGGGAGGGGGATGGATGAAGTTAAACAAGAGAAGATGGAGTGGAGTATAAGAGAAAGGGGGGTGGAGAAAGGGGGGCTTTTTGTCCATTCACAAACTTGGCCTGATGTTACATCATTTATGGTAATATGTGCTCAAGCCATTTCCAGTAAAGTCAAGCTGATATGACATACAGTCCCGTCCATTAATAAGTGTAAACCCTTCCCCCTCTTTTCCCCCGCTTCACTGGACTTACATTGTGTGTGAGGAATCATTTTCCACATGAGGTAGCTACATACCTTCACCCCTCTTTTCTGTGGGATAGCTACATACTGTACCTTCACCCCTCTTTCTCTGTGGGATAGATACTGTACCTTCACCCCTCTTTCTCTGTGGGGTAGTTACATACCTTCACCCATCTTTCTCTGTGGTGTAGCTACATACCTTCACCCATCTTTCTCTGTGGTGTAGTTACATACCTTCACCCCTCTTTCTCTGTGGGGTAGTTACATACCTTCACCCATCTTTCTCTGTGGTGTAGCTAAATACCTTCACCCATCTTTCTCTGTGGTGTAGCTAAATACCTTCACCCATCTTTCTCTGTGGGGTAGTTACATACCTTCACCCATCTTTCTCTGTGGGGTAGCTACATACCTTCACCCATCTTTCTCTGTGGGGTAGCTAAATACCTTCACCCCTCTTTCTCTGTGGGGTAGTTACATACCTTCACCCATCTTTCTCTGTGGTGTAGCTAAATACCTTCACCCTCTTTCTCTGTGGGATAGTTACATACCTTCACCCATCTTTCTCTGTGGTGTAGCTAAATACCTTCACCCATCTTTCTCTGTGGTGTAGCTAAATACCTTCACCCATCTTTCTCTGTGGGGTAGTTGAATACCTTCACCCATCTTTCTCTGTGGGGTAGTTACATACCTTCACCCATCTTTCTCTGTGGGGTAGCTACATACCTTCACCCATCTTTCTCTGTGGGGTAGCTAAATACCTTCACCCCTCTTTCTCTGTGGGGTAGTTACATACCTTCACCCATCTTTCTCTGTGGTGTAGCTAAATACCTTCACCCATCTTTCTCTGTGGGGTAGCTAAATACCTTCACCCATCTTTCTCTGTGGGGTAGCTAAATACCTTCACCCATCTTTCTCTGTGGGGTAGCTAAATACCTTCACCCATCTTTCTCTGTGGGGTAGCTAAATACCTTCACCCATCTTTCTCTGTGGGGTAGCTAAATACCTTCACCCATCTTTCTCTGTGGGGTAGCTAAATACCTTCACCCATCTTTCTCTGTGGTGTAGCTAAATACCTTCACCCATCTTTCTCTGTGGTGTAGCTAAATACCTTCACCCGTCTTTCTCTGTGGTGTAGCTAAATACCTTCACCCATCTTTCTCTGTGGGGTAGCTACATACCTTCACCCATCTTTCTCTGTGGGGTAGCTAAATACCTTCACCCATCTTTCTCTGTGGGGTAGCTAAATACCTTCACCCATCTTTCTCTGTGGGGTAGCTAAATACCTTCACCCATCTTTCTCTGTGGTGTAGCTAAATACCTTCACCCATCTTTCTCTGTGGTGTAGCTAAATACCTTCACCCGTCTTTCTCTGTGGTCTAGCTAAATACCTTCACCCATCTTTCTCTGTGGGGTAGCTAAATACCTTCACCCATCTTTCTCTGTGGGGTAGCTAAATACCTTCACCCATCTTTCTCTGTGGGGTAGCTAAATACCTTCACCCATCTTTCTCTGTGGGGTAGCTAAATACCTTCACCCATCTTTCTCTGTGGGGTAGCTAAATACCTTCACCCATCTTTCTCTGTGGTGTAGCTAAATACCTTCACCCATCTTTCTCTGTGGTGTAGCTAAATACCTTCACCCGTCTTTCTCTGTGGTGTAGCTAAATACCTTCACCCATCTTTCTCTGTGGGGTAGCTAAATACCTTCACCCATCTTTCTCTGTGGGGTAGCTAAATACCTTCACCCATCTTTCTCTGTGGGGTAGCTAAATACCTTCACCCATCTTTCTCTGTGGGGTAGCTAAATACCTTCACCCATCTTTCTCTGTGGTGTAGCTAAATACCTTCACCCATCTTTCTCTGTGGTGTAGCTAAATACCTTCACCCGTCTTTCTCTGTGGTGTAGCTAAATACCTTCACCCATCTTTCTCTGTGGGGTAGCTACATACCTTCACCCCTCTTTCCCTACTAATAATTCACATCTGTACTTCTAAGAATCTGCACTCTAAGAATGTTGCATAACATTCACCATTTGTCATGTATCATATGAATGTGCATATGCAATCTCCATACGTATCATATGAATGTGCATATGCAATCTCCATATGTATCATATGAATGTGCATATGCAATCTCCATATGTATCATATGAATGTGCATATGCAATCTCCATATGTATCAAATGACCAGTAGCTTTATTGATCACCCTGGTTACAGCACAGGAACAACTGGTTTTAATGAGACCAAACGTGCATTATTTTGTAATGAGGTAGGTTCGGACTTGGGACACACATAGGCCTAATATAAGCCAGGTTTTCACATCCCTACTTTTAATTGATGGATTAAAATGTGATGAAGCTGTTTAAAAATACCCCCAGCTGATTTAGGCTAGATGACTAAATAAGAAATGCATAGTGTTGTTAATAATGAGGTGGTGGGTTAGCACGAGCACAGGAACTTGGCTTACCTCTAGTCTTTTAACAGGAATAGGCCGGCTTAAAGCAACAGACCCGGGGAGAGCAATTTGAGTTTCTTTTCAAATCAAATTTTGTCACATACTTTGTAGACGACAGTAAAATACTTACTTAGGGGTCCTTTTCCAGCAATGCAAATTTAAAGAACAAGAAATAAAATAAAAATAGAAAAAGTGACAAGACAAATAAATACGCTGCAAATAACGAACACAAATAATGAGTAAAAATATCCATTGACTTTTTCCACATTTTGTTGCGTTACAGCCTTATTCTAAATTTGATTAAATTTAAAAAAAAATCCTCAGCAATCTACACACAATACCCCATGATGACAAAGCAAAAACAGGTTTTTAGAATGTTTGCTAATGTAAAAAAAAAACTAAAACAGAAAAACCTTATTTACATAACTATTCAGACCCTTTGCTATGAGACTCGAAATTGAGCTCAGGTGCATCCTGTTTCCATTGACATTGCATGTCAGCGCAAAAACCAAGCTATGAGGTCGAAGGAATTGTCCATAGAGCTCAGAGACATGATTGTGTCGAGGCACAGATCTGGGGAAGGGTACCAAAACATGTCCGCAGCATTTGTAATCATTATGGATCCCCATTAGTTCCTACCAAGGCAACAGCTACTCTTCCTGGGGTCCAAAAAAAAAAAAAAGCATTGAAGGTCCCCAAGAACACAGTGGCCTACATCATTCTAAAATGGAAGAAGTTTGGAACCACCAAGACTCTTCCTAGAGCTGACCGCCCGGCCAAACTGAGCAATCAGGGGAGAAGGGCCTTGGTCAGGGAGGTGACCAAGACCCAATGGTCGCTCTGACAGAACACTAGAGTTCCTTTGTGGAGATGGAAGAACAATCCGGAAGGACAACCATCTCTGCAGCACTCCACCAATCAGGCCTTTATGGTAGAGTGGCCAGACGGAAGCCACTCCTCAGTAAAAGGCACATGACAGCCCGCTTGGAGTTTGCCAAAAGGCACCCAAAGACTCTCAGACGATGAGAAACATTTCATAAATTAGCAAAAAATCTCAAATGGTTTTTCTTTATCATTATGGGGTATTGTGTATAGATTGATGAGGGACAAAACGATATAATCCATTTTAGAATAAGGCTGTAACCTAACAAAATAGCAAAAAAGTCTAGGGATACTTTATAGGGAGGAGAAAATAACATGGCTCTATACAGGGAGGAGAAAATAACATGGCTATATACAGGGAGTAGAAAATAACATGACTATATACAAGGAGTAGAAAATAACATGGCTAGATACAGAGAGTAGAAAATAACATGGCTATATACAGGGAGGAGAAAATAACATGGCTATATACAGGGAGTAGAAAATAACATGGCTCTTTACAGGGAGTAGAAAATAACATGGCTCTATACAGGGAGCAGAATATAACATGGCTATATACAGGGAGTAGAAAATAACATGGCCCTATACAGGGAGTAGAAAATAACATGACTATATACAGGGAGGAGAAAATAACATGGCTATATACAGGGAGGAGAAAATAACATGGCTATATACAGGGAGAAGAAATAACATGGCTATATACAGGGAGTAGAAAATAACATGGCTATATACAGGGATGAGAAAATAACATGGCTATATACAGGGAGTAGAAAATAACATGGCTAAATACAGGGAGTAGAAAATAACATGGCTATATACAGGGAGTAGAAAATAACATGGCTCTTTACAGGGAGTAGAAAATAACATGGCTATATATACAGGGAGTAGAAAATAACATGGCTCTATACAGGGAGTAGAAAATAACATGGCTATATACAGGGAGTAGAAAATAACATGGCTATATACAGGGAGTAGAAAATAACATGGCTATATACAGGGAGTAGAAAATAACATGGCTATATACAGGGAGGAGAAAATAACATGGCTATATATAGGGAGGAGAAAATAACATGGCTATATACAGGGATGAGAAAATAACATGGCTCTATACAGGGAGGAGAAAATAACATGACTATATACAGGGAGGAGAAAATAACATGACTATATACAGGGAGGAGAAATAACATGGCTATATACAGGGAGTAGAAAATAACATGGCTATATACAGGGAGGATAAAATAACATGACTATATACAGGGAGGAGAAAATAACATGACTATATACAGGGAGGAGAAATAACATGGCTATATACAGGGAGTAGAAAATAACATGGCTATATACAGGGAGGAGAAAATAACATGGCTATATATAGGGAGGAGAAAATAACATGGCTATATACAGGGATGAGAAAATAACATGGCTATATACAGGTAGTAGAAAATTACATTGCTCTATACAGGGAGGAGAAAATAACATGGCTATATACAGGGAGGAGAAAATAACATGGCTATATACAGGTAGTAGAAAATTACATTGCTCTATACAGGGAGGAGAAAATAACATGGCTATGTACAGGGAGGAGAAAATGACATGGCTATATATAGGGAGTAGAAAATAACATGGCTATATACAGGGAGGAGAAAATAACATGGCTATATATAGGGAGGAGAAAATAACATGGCTATATACAGGGATGAGAAAATAACATGGCTCTATACAGGGAGGAGAAAATAACATGACTATATACAGGGAGGAGAAAATAACATGACTATATACAGGGAGGAGAAATAACATGGCTATATACAGGGAGTAGAAAATAACATGGCTATATACAGGGAGGATAAAATAACATGACTATATACAGGGAGGAGAAAATAACATGACTATATACAGGGAGGAGAAATAACATGGCTATATACAGGGAGTAGAAAATAACATGGCTATATACAGGGAGGAGAAAATAACATGGCTATATATAGGGAGGAGAAAATAACATGGCTATATACAGGGATGAGAAAATAACATGGCTATATACAGGTAGTAGAAAATTACTTTGCTCTATACAGGGAGGAGAAAATAACATGGCTATATACAGGGAGGAGAAAATTACATTGCTCTATACAGGTAGTAGAAAATTACATTGCTCTATACAGGGAGGAGAAAATAACATGGCTATGTACAGGGAGGAGAAAATGACATGGCTATATATAGGGAGTAGAAAATAACATGGCTATATACAGGGAGGAGAAAATAACATGGCTATATATAGGGAGTAGAAAATAACATGGCTATATACAGGGAGTAGAAAATAACATGGCTAAATATAGGGAGTAGAAAATAACATGGCTATATACAGGGAGGAGAAAATAACATGGCTATATACAGGGAGGAGAAAATAACATTACTATATACAGGGAGGAGAAAATAACATGGCTATATATAGGGAGTAGAAAATGTTTTTTTGTGTGTGTATGTGTAGTCAGTCAGGAGTTGAATTGCAGTGTGTATGTATGTATGTATGTATGTATGTATGTATGTATGTGTGTGTGTGTGTGTGTGTGTGTGTGTGTGTGTGTGTGTGTGTGTGTGTGTGTGTGTGTGTGTGTGCGTGCGTGCGTGCGTGCGTGCGTGCGTGTGTGTGTATAGAGTCAGTGCAGGACAGTTAGTGCAAAAAGGATCCATGCTGGTAGTCTGGGAAGCCATTTGATTAGCTATTTAGCAGTCTTGTTGTGAAGGCTTATGGCTTGGGGATAGAAGCTGTTCAGGGTCCTTTCAATTTTTCAGACAGTTATCTTTTGATAAATCAGTGTTTGATGGCAGCTATTTTTCCAATATGTTCTCAGAGCGGATGAGTCTTTAGGTTCCATGGAACGAGGATTGGTGATTCACTGGTAATGCAGTGAGGACATTTAGTCCACTGTGGGGGTGGGTTAGCATGAACATAAGAACTCAATTTAACGTAGGGACTAACTGCTAACAGGAATACACATACTCTTATTGGGAGTTTACAGATTAGTTTGAGTTTCATTTGAATTGTTTTTGACAAGGCATTTCTAAACAGTTTTTCTCACCATTTATGAATTATTACGCCTACAGTTGTAAATTCTAGTAGGCTTTTTTATGTGAATTACTAATGATTAATAAGATTATATATAAGGTGTTTTAATATAGGTCCTTATAAATAATGAACTACTAAACATTAGTAGAGTAATAGGCTACCTGATGTAAAGCGAACACTATTTACACTTTATAAATACTGACCAGTGAATGACCATTTCTCCCAAAAAGATGGACAGCTTTTATTCATTATCAGACAATTGAGGATTGTTTTGTACAGAGTCAGCACAGGCACCCGCCTCCTCTTGCAACATGACTTGGACATTCGCTATTGTCGCATCAAACTCCATCTGGAAATGATTGAAACAGCAAACATGGGGTGGATACATGGAAGGCAGTAGATTTCCACCTAATGCATGAGGGAGAACAATAACTAGCTCATTCCCATCAGTGATTGCATATGTCAGCTCTTTTTAATCCAAACCTGGTTGAAATGGGTGGAAGGGCACCAGTGGTGTACCACAGTTTCACACATTTTTTAAGTACATTTTCTGCTATTCTTCACATGTTCCTTATGGCTGAATGAAAATGTTGAAGTTTTACAACTAATTTCCTTTCATTCAAATATTTTGTTGCCGTGGTTTATGCCATGTTCATGTGCTCCCAGAACCCGTGGGGTGTGTGGTACGCCAGCGCATGGCACCAACTTTGCTATTTCTGATCTTCAAAGACTGGTAATAATTAAAGGATATTCAAGACTCAATGTGTATTTGACAGTAAACTCACCTTGTGATGTGAAACGTTATAGCCTCTCTGCTTCAGCACTGTGGGCACGTGGGTCATGCATCTAATGTCTTGGCACTGAGTGACAAATTCAATGGCGCCTAACTGGATAGAATTGATGTGGTTCATGCTCTCTCTCCTTTCAACGGGCACAACTTCTCCTCGGGACTGAGAGGAATCATTTTGTAAGTGTGACCGGATGCATCTGATCTGATGCTTTTTGGAACCTGGGAAGCTTTTTGAAATGTTCTATGCCATTGCTTTCAAATGGATTAAGAACAAAGCCTTGATTTTGGTTTCTATACTCCAGATTGTTGTGTTACTGCTGGCCCAACGCAGCAGAGAGGTGCAGTTCTGCAAATGTCCTCTGGGGGGCTCTAGTCACCCACAGTTGCAATGTGAGAAAGTAGGCTATGGAGAATCATCTATGAATACAAAATGTAGGGGCTACATCTCGATAGTCTTAACTGGCGTCCTCTCCTTGTCAACTCTATTTCATTTGCACTAATCTGAAAACAAAGACTAGCATTCACCACTACCACTCTTCCACATCAGTGCAGACGACTGAAAGGAGACAAGGGGACACTTCCTGAATTGATTCTAGCGAAATTGAAGTGAAATGGAATTGACCCCCAACCCTGCTACCCAGGTACAGTACATGCATATCAATGTATAGCCTGCACCATATTGTAAATATGATGTTGCATTTATACTGCAGTCTGACTTCTCTCCAGTTGGTTTGCTTACATGTACCAAGTCACGTGGCACCTTTATTTGCCAACCTCTCTGCTCTGTCCCTGGTTTATGAACAGGCTGTCTTAATCCACATGTTTTTAATTTGCTGTGAAAAGGAAGGAAGGGGATAATATATCAACAGCTGTACAGTGAAGATAACAACAAAATTGAGGACGATTTACGTTAGCGCTGTAATCCAGAAATGTAGTGCTTACAGAATACTATGGTGGAAAAATACAGGTTTAGCTACACAGATTTCCATCTGCCTCTACTTTTGGCAAGAAGTTTAATGCAGTCAATGGAAGTACATAGAGAGTGAAGTTGGCATATCCTTCAAACAAATACACAGTCGTTAATGGCAACCATTTTACATTTTGGAAGATATCCAACAGTTCCAACAGACTATTCATTTCTTAAACACTTTTATTGAGTCTCTACTTCAATACAACACTGAGTCACAGATATTCAACATGTGTCACTGGATCCATGAGACCTGTTTACATTCAAATAGCTCAGCCCAACATTTACATTGACTTACCAACTTCATAAGATCCCTCACAACATGGACGGCGGACGAGGAGGGCAAAGTGCATCCACCACCCCGCGTCCCCGCCTGATGACATGGAGAAGGCGCGGCTCCATTTCCCAGGGCTACGGTGACACATAAATGGTGGGCGGCGTTGGGGTGTCCCTAATTCCCAGGGACTGCCGGACCCCATATGAAGGTCAGAGATGCGTTAGCTCAATTAAAGGATGCAGCAGAACTCTCTGAAGAACACATTTAGGCCATTAGACTTGTAGTACGGTTAGTTTTGCTCAGCCACAGGGCAAGACGAGTGGAGTTGTCTGGGATTTGATGGGTTGTCTATGAAGATCAACTGGACTATGTTCATTCTGATATACTGACTCCAGAAAGACGGAATGTAATACTTGCTGAATGGTCATCTGTAGGGAGATTCACGCAGGAAATTCAATCAAATAGCTTTCTGGAGAAAGTAATCACTTCAGTATTAAACACAATACATTATTTGATTATTTAGACCATTTGGGGGGTGAATGAAAAATCGACTACATTCAACACACCTTTATTGTTAGTGAAAATACAGGATATGGCAGCACAGGGGCCATGTCCTACTTTCCGCAGGGCAGGTTTGATTGAATGTGTTCCTTGCTACAAATAAACATGTTCCCTACTATCACGAATGAAGATCAAGTGAAACTTACATCTACAGTAGGAATCAAAGGCGTCAGCTTCCTCAGCTTTCTTGCTTTTTCATCAGCCAAAACCCCAACAGTTACTGTCTGACATCCATCTAAATCTCACCTTTACATTTGAGTTATATTGTGACCGTTGTGGAACGATAGAAAGAGTGATAGAGATGGGCAGAGACACACACACACACGGACGGACACACACACACACACACACACACGGACACACACACACACGCACACTGTAACGGCGTTCCTCTCTCTCTTCATAAGAAGAGGAGGAGTAGTGATCGAGCCAAGGCGCAGCGGGTTGTGAATACATGATGATTTATTAAATAAACAAAACAGACAAAGACGAAAAACGAACTATACTTGATATAACTAACAAAATAACAAAACGATGTAGACAGACCTGAACAAACGAACTTACAAATACACGAAGCACGCTGACACAGGAACAGACTACATAAACGCACGAACAAACCGAAACAATCCCGTATGGTGTAACTTCGACACAGACACAGGAGACAATCACCCACAAACAAACAGTGAGAACACCCTACCTAAATATGACTCTTAATTAGAGGAGAACGCAAAACACCTGCCTCTAATTAAGAGCCATACCAGGCAACCAAAACCAACATAGAAACAGATAACATAGACTGCCCACCCAAAACACATGCCCTGACCTAAACACATACAAAAACAACATAAAACAGGTCAGGACCGTTACACACACACACACACACACACACACAGTTAGAGAAAGGGAAGCAGCACTCAACTGGCTGTCCCAGTGAATGGAATGCACTTAATGGAACGGAGTGAATCACGTTAAACGTATGGAAACCACATGTTTGACTCCGTTCCGTTTATTCTATTGCAGCCATTACAATGAGACCGTCCTCCTATAGCTCCTCCCACCAGCCTCCACTAGTATAAGCATGATAACATTGTCCTTGCCGTCTGGTTGGCTAGGTGGAACCTTCGCCAACATGTCCAATCCTTTCAGATCTATTTAGGTGTGTAGGCGGTAGGGGGGTAGGGGTTGATTTAGAATTGCCCAGAAGATTACACCCGCTTGCTTCACATCCCTACTCTAAGTTTACACTTTGCTGGAATGGATACATTCACACTCAAAGCCTCTGATTTGAGAACATCTGTCATTCAATTACAACAGCCAATGAACGGTGGATGGAAGATGTGTCGACCATATTACCATACACCCATACACATTACACATGCCTGGTTCAGAGGTCTACTTACTGGGTGGACAAAACATTAAGAACACCTTCCTAATAATGAATTGAACAGCCTTAATTCATATGGGTATGGACTCTACAAGGTGTTGAAAGCATTCCACAGGGATGCTGGCCCATGTTGACTCCAATACTTCCCATAGTTGTCAAGTTGGCTGGATATCCTTTGGGTGGTGGACCATTCTTGATACACACGAGAAACTGTTGAACGTGAAAAACCCAGCGGCGTTGCAGTTCTTGACACAAACCGATGCGCCTGGCACCTACTACCATACCCCGTTCTAAGGCATTTAAATCTTTTCTCTTGCCCATTTACCATCTGAATGGCACATATTCATGTCTCAATTGTCTCGTGGCTTGAAAATCCTTGTTTAACCTGTCTCCTCCCCTTCATCTACACTGATTAAAGTGGATTTAACAAATCAATAAGGGATCACAGCTTGCACCTGGATTCACCTGGTCAGTCTGTGCCATGGAAAGAGCAGATGTTCCTAAAGTTTTGTCCACTCAGTGTATAGCTGTGTATATTGTTTTTGTGTATATTTAATGTAATGTGTCCATCATGTTTTGCTTAATGAATTGCCCCCCGGGGATAATAAAGACTCTACTTTACAATGTTCCACATTCAAACCTCTCTGTGTAGAATGTAATAAGTAAGATCCAATTAATGACTTCCTGTAAGAGCAGGAAGTAAAGAGGTATCACATCACTTACTGTCCAATCAGGCTGCGAGGAGAGTAGGGACGGAATTCAATCACTGCAGATATGCATTGCCCTCCAGGTCGTCTTTATTGCAGCTGGGCTTCACATATAATAACATTCTACAGTCAAGTAACATATTTCTTGAGATATTAAACACTTCTCCGGGTGTTATCTGTTAATCTGGGCAGCACAGCTGCAATAAAGATGGACTTGAACTCAACCTCTACAATACGATTACTCTCTGGTTGTTTATGCTGTATAGGAGTTGTTAACCGTGTTACAGCTGAAACTAGCCTGTGTACCAGTCTCTGTGTGCCATCATAACACTCCTTGGGAGAATCTCAATTGCATACTCCCTGCGTCCTCTCGCCTAGCCTCTTTCTTAAAACCTATTGGAGGAGAAGTTCAGAGGGACGGGACCTCTGGCTTTCTCATCCAATGGGTTTTGAGAAGGAGGAGAGGGGAGAGGACGCGAAGAGTATGCAATTGAGACACTCCCCTTGTCATACCAAACAAGGAGTTGACATGACAGCACAAACAGATGTGGGATCAGGCTGATACCCCTCCCAAGCTGTTTCCTATCATCTTCCTTTACACTCACTTTTTATTCAATGTTGACACAATGCCACACAAGTCAGTTATATATGTATTATTAAACGTTAACACAATACCACACCCTTCCATTAGATATGTATTATTAAACGTTAACACAATACCACACCCTTCCATTAGATATGTATTATTAAACATTAACACAATACCACACCCTTCCATTAGATATGTATTATTAAACGTTAACACAATACCACACCCTTCCATTATATATGTATTATTAAACATTAACACAATACCACACCCTTCCATTATATATGTATTATTAAACGTTAACACAATACCACACCCTTCCATTAGATATGTATTATTAAACGTTAACACAATACCACACCCTTCCATTAGATATGTATTATTAAACGTTAACACAATACCACACCCTTCCATTAGATATGTATTATTAAACATTAACACAATACCACACCCTTCCATTAGATATGTATTATTAAACGTTAACACAATACCACACCCTTCCATTAGATATGTATTATTAAACGTTAACACAATACCACACCCTTCCATTAGATATGTATTATTAAACATTAACACAATACCACACCCTTCCATTAGATATGTATTATTATACTGTAACGGCAGTCTACTTCGTCCTCCTCCTCAGACGAGGAGAGGCGAGAAGGATCAGAGGACCAATGTGCAGCGTGGTAATTTGACATAATGAATTTAATAGACAAAACAAAAACACTATACAAAATAACAAAAGAACATACCGTCACAGTCCTAGCTGGTGCAGAACACAAACACAGAGACAGGAAACAACCACCCACAATCCCCAACACAAAACAAGCCACCTATATATGATTCTCAATCAGGGACAACAATTGACAGCTGTCTCTGATTGAGAACCATATCAGGCTGAACATAGAAACAGACGAACTAGACACACAACATAGAATTCCCACCCAGGTCACGTCCTGACCAACACTAAACAAGCAAAACACATAACAACTCTGGTCAGGACGTTACATATACGTTGAGACAATACCACACCCTTCCATTAGATATGTATTATTAAACGTTAACACAATACCACACCCTTCCATTAGATATGTATTATTAAACGTTAATACAATACCACACCCTTCCATTAGATATGTATGATTAAACATTAACACAATACCACACCCTTCCATTAGATATGTATTATTAAACGTTAATACAATACCACACCCTTCCATTAGATATGTATGATTAAACATTAACACAATACCACACCCTTCCATTATATATGTATTATTAAACATTAAAACAATACCACACCCTTCCATTATATATGTATTATTAAACGTTAACACAATACCACACCCTTCCATTAGATATGTATTATTAAACATTAACACAATACCACACCCTTCCATTAGATATGTATTATTAAACATTAACACAATACCACACCCGTCCATTAGATATGTATTATTAAACGTTAACACAATACCACACCCTTCCATTAGATATGTATTATTAAACATTAACACAATACCACACCCTTCCATTAGATATGTATTATTAAACGTTAACACAATACCACACCCTTCCATTAGATATGTATTATTAAACATTAACACAATACCACCCCCTTCCATTAGATATGTATTATTAAACGTTAACACAATACCACACCCTTCCATTAGATATGTATGATTAAACGTTAACACAATACCACACCTTCCATTAGATATGTATTATTAAACATTAACACAATACCACACCCTTCCATTAGATATGTATTATTAAACGTTAACACAATACCACCCCCTTCCATTAGATATGTATTATTAAACGTTGACATAACGTTATCCTCAACCACAGTAGATTACTTTTTGAAGCGTTATGAGTGATGACTGATTTCTAGATGTTTTGCTGACCAATCAGGGAACAAGAGGAAGTGACTCATTGTCCAATGAGGGGGCAAGAGGAAGTTACTCACTGTCCAATGATGGGGCAGGTAGTAGTATCTTGATGAGATGCGGGGGTCCTCTGCAGATACTTTTTGGGGTAAGGGCTTCCTGGCTACTGCCTTATGAACAGCAAGCCCAGACCGCAAAAAGACCCGCAAAGGACAAAACGTACAGCCCATACAGCCACTGTTCACTGATCTCAGGCCTGTCCCTACCTGTAAGCAGAAATGAGAAACAGAAGAAAAATGATCCAGGGTGACTTTTTAGACTACCAAATAAAGTGATGCATATCTGGTAATATTCCACACCCCAAAATGACACAATCATCTGGCTGTAATCTGAAGCAGGACATATTAATGGTGACATTTCGAGATCCACACTGGTGGGCTGCACAATGCACACCTAACCATTGGTTGATGACAAATCGTAAGGTAGTGGAACAGTGCTGGAAAGGAATTGGCTTTCAGGTGTTCCTTTTTACCCGTCATTTTAATTTGTAATTAGAAGTTTGAAATGTTTCTGTATGGTTCTAAATTGGTTAATGTTTAACAGTATTCCAACGTCCTTAATCAAACATGACCTCAAAGGAATATGTTCTCATTAGGTTTTATTTCAACATTAAAGGGATTGTTTCCCTGGCCGTCTAGAAATGTTACAATAATGTCTTTCCTGCATTTCCCCTTGAAATAAACCTCACAAAACACATTTAAAAAATGGGACAAATTTAAGTACATTTTGGGGGCTATATAACTGTTTGATGTAATGTCATCTCTGCCAATGATTTGATTGACCCCTTGCAATTTCAGTGTGCCTGTGCCTGTGTGTGTGTGTGTGTGTGTGTGTGTGTGTGTGTGTGTGTGTGTGTGTGTGTGTGTGTGTGTGTGTGTGTGTGTGAGTGTGAGTGTGTGTGTGAGTGTGAGTGTGAGTGTGAGTGTGAGTGTGAGTGTGAGTGTGAGTGTGTGTGTGTGTGTGTGTGTGTGTGTGTGTGTGTGTGTGTGTGTGTGTGTAAATGTGTGGCGCACGGGCATGTGTGTGTTTGTTTGTTCACCCCAAAGGCATGACCCATTTCTCCCCCTAAATGTATTTCTACAGCTACACTGTATTGTGCTACAATAATGTGTTAGGCCAACAGATCACTACTAAACAAACAGGAGAACCTGCAATCTGCCTCACAGCAGTCCATACAGACACATCTTTCAACTTGGTTTATCTACAAGTTGTGACAAAAGTGTTTTCTCTTGAGTTTTCAGATTATGTTCATGTGGCTAGGATCCGGGACTCTTTCCACTTTGCTCAACAACAAAAACACGTATTTGATGATCAGGCATTGACATTTAGATATAATTAGATTACATCATTAAATTAATGTACAATAAATATATTTATCAAGACATTTTAAAAGGCGGGCCTCAAAGTTGTTTCAGGGATGCACATTAGGGCACATCTGGAGAATGTGTGCTTGTGTGTGTGACGTCAAGAAAAAGGCAGTCGGGGAACGCAAGAGCAGGCCATCTGTAGACATAGGCATCTGCCACGCTTACCTCACCACATGCGTCATATGTGGAAAAAGTGTCACATTCCCTACCGCTACGCTTCTAAATATGTCTTGGTTGCGTCCCATTTTACTACGTTCCAATGACTTTTTATGTTGTGCCACTGGTGAAGAGCAATTTTTCATTCATTTTCGAGTTAAATAAACGACATTTGATATCTCTAAACAATCCCTTTACTTAATTATATGATAGGGGGTTCATGACGTTATACCCAAGCTCTCTAAATCAGTACCACAAGCCCCCGAAGTAACTTAGTTGGTTGTACTTGTGTTTAAATATTTTTTTTGCTGTTGAACGATGAGCACATATTATTGCTTATTACTAGCCAACCAAGGAGAACGCTGTCCATGGTGCTGAAACGTAATGGCCTTAGCTTCGAGGCGCTGCCGGGGCTGTGAGAGTTGTTCATGGTGCTGAAACGCAATGACCTCGGCTCCGAGGCGCTGACGGCGCTGTGGGAGTTGTCCATGGTGCTGAAACAGTCGAGCCCTAAACCCGCCGCGGTGAACGCCCTCGCCCTGCTGAAGCCCAGTTTGTGAATGAGGAGAAACATGGAGGGCAACAATAATAATAATAACAACAACAACAATAATAATAATGATAATTTAACAATAATAGGCCCCTAATAATGTATTTTGTATTTCGAATTAAGTTGGCTTTAGTGCAATCAACAAGTATGTGTGTGTGTGTCTGTGTGTGTGTTTTGTATTAACATTGTATAAATGGCAATGGACTCTGTAGATGTGTATTATAGGCTATAGGCTATATCACTTGTTGCTTACACTTTTGTGCTCCTCGGATCGGTAATGCTATATGATTGGGTTTAGGTAAGAGTATGTATACTTGTGTGTGTGTGTGTGTGTGTGTGTGTGTGTGTGTGTGTGTGTGTGTGTGTGTGTGTGTGTGTGTGTGTGTGTGTGTGTGTGTGTGTGTGTGAGAGAGAGAGAGAGAGAGAGAGAGAGAGAGAGAGAGAGAGAGAGAGAGAGAGAGAGAGAGAGAGAGAGAGAGAGAGAGAGAGAGAGAGAGAGAGCTAGTGTTTGAGCCCAGATAGAACAGTCTAATCTTCTATACTCCACGCGCACGACTGCCCCCCCCACCCCAGCCGTAAAGTATATCTCAGCACCACATACAAGACACTCGATTAAACAGATTTAAATGATTTACATAGTCATGAATTGTTTAATAGTTCAGAAATAGACAAAAATGATATAAAATGGCAAATACTATCGATTATTGATCGTTTTTTGTGTACCCTATGGGACGAGAATGGACATTTACATTTTCATTAAGATTATTATTGATCTACAAAAGAATGAACACAACCATATGTTTTTTTTCTAAATCAATAGTATGCTAAAAACAAAGTAGGCTTTGAGGCTTTGCAAATGCATCGACATCTAGACGTAGCACGTCCTGGCGTTATAACCACTTATGCACGTTTATAAGCGGTGGTCACTTCAACTCAAATTAAGAGTTTGAGATCGGATATTTTTATTTTACCTTTATCTGTTCAGTTCATTATCGCGGGAGAAGCAAAAACAATCCACTCACGCTTCACATTAAACTCGGAAAAAATATATATCTTAATGGTCCTATCGCACAAAAACAGAACCGCACGACACGAAACGCGCATTTCTATTTCTGAATGCACTAATCTGTGAAAAAAATGAAATAGGCTCACCCAATAGCCACTGATCCGAAGTGTGCATCATTTCCCAGCTCTCTCCTCCTGTTTTTGCATAATCCCCGGGAATTTGGACGAACACATCACAGTGACATGCAATATTTAGCTTTTCTTGAGATGTCCGTCGTTGAGACTCCCAATTCACTCTATTGTTTATATTTTTATGCATTTTCAACTAATCCATTTGGTCCTTTCCGTGTTTCGGGAAAATACTGCAAAATCTAATGGAAGCACTCAATTCCTCCAGTCTACTGGTGACCTGCATTGACGTCATTGCGTCATTAGGTTTCCCCTGGAAACACAGGAGATCCAAAAATAGCAACACATTAATTCAACTCGGGCTGAGGTTGGTGCGAGCGACTATTTGTATCAATCCATAATCTTCAGTTTTTCCCTTCCTCTCTCTCCTTTTCATACAATGCTAGCCTCCGAAAGACGTGTTACTCACGACATGCCACACTATTTTAAGACTAGTAGGCCTACCAGGTTATAGGAGAGAGAGATATGGTTAGAGAGAGAGAGAGACAGAGAGGGTGGGTTTCTTCGTTTTATTTGATCCCTTCCTGCAATATATAAAAACACGTTCTTAGAGGAGAAACAGCGCCACGGGGATAAAAATAGAAAGTGCCGAGCAGTCATCTGTCAGCCACAGGAGCTCGTGCTATTGGGGTAGTGCGCCACGCGAGGTAAAATTCCGGGCATACCGCCCCGCACACCGCTGCCTGAGCATCCAATCCAATAGGGGAATGTGGTTGCAGTAATATGTTCGTAATACCGGCACCCGTTTGAGAACCATGTCTGGTGAACACCTAACTGGGCAAAATGTGAAGTGGAAGTGTTCATTCAAAATAAAACTATGGCGATGTTCAATATCTCATCACCTACATAGTCAAACCACCCAACACGTCCCATAGAAATAGGCATGGCTCATCTGTCAAGCTACACTCATTGTTTCCTCAAGTTCAAGTTTAGAATCCCCTGGTTTACAAAACCGCTGCTCTACTTCTACCGCACCGACTCAAGCATTCGTTCATTCATTCATCCTCCATTCATCGATCTAGTCATTCATCCACTCTTTTAATCTATTCACCCATCCAACCACCCATCCAGTGGTGATGCATAGCCTCTCTAGCGATCTATCTGCGGCATCTTTAGACTTCCGGGCTGCCTATGAACCAACCAGTCCGCACTGATGTGGCGAGATATCAGATGACATGAGCCATGTGCACTCTGGACCACACGCTCCCACTGCCTAGTGACTCCAAAAGCAGACGCTCGCTCACATAAGCGGCATGGGCTCCCTAATAGCCTCGAAACCTGGTCTCAGAGGATTTCATATGATTCTGTACTTCTGTACTTTCATATTATTCTGTATGATATGTTACAATTTGTGTTTTATGTTATCAATTTGTAAACCGCACATTATGTTAGGAATTTACAAAAAGTATTATAAGTTATGAATTTGCAAAAGGTACAATATGTTACGAATTCTCAAAACCTATGAAATGTTACAAATTCTAGCTAGGTGGCTAACATATGGGTTAGGCTAGGCTATGTGTTAGGTTTAGGTGAAGGGTTAAGGTGAAGGTTAGGTGATGGGTTAAGGTGAAGGTTAGGTGAAGGGTTAAGGTGAAGGTTAGGTGAAGGGTTAAGGTGAAGGTTATGTGAAGGGTTAAGGTGAAGGTTAGGTGAAGGGTTAAGGTGACGTTTAGGTGAAGGGTTAAGGTGAAGGTTAGGTGAAGGGTTAAGGTGAAGGTTAGGTGAAGGGTTAAGGTGACGTTTAGGTGAAGGGTTAAGGTGAAGGTTAGGTGAAGGTTAGGTGATGGGTTAAGGTGAAGATTAGGTGAAGGGTTAAGGTGAAGGTTAGGTGAAGGGTTAAGGTGAAGGTTAGGTGAAGGTTAGGTGAAGGGTTAAGGTGAAAGTTAGGTGAAGGTTAGGTGAAGGGTTAAGGTGATGGTTAGGTGAAGGGTTAAGGTGACGTTTAGGTGAAGGGTTAAGGTGAAGGTTAGGTGAAGGTTAGGTGATGGGTTAAGGTGAAGATTAGGTGAAGGGTTAAGGTGAAGGTTAGGTGAAGGTTAGGTGAAGGGTTTAGGTGAAGGGTTAAGGTGAAGGTTAGGTGAAGGGTTAAGGTGAAGGTTAGGTGAAGGGTTTAGGTGAAGGGTTAAGGTGAAGGTTAGGTGAAGGGTTAAGGTGAAGGTTAGGTGAAGGTTAGGTGAAGGGTTAAGGTGAAGGTTAGGTGAAGGGTTAAGGTGAAGGTTAGGTGAAGGTTAGGTGAAGGGTTAAGGTGAAGGTTAGGTGAAGGGTTAAGGTGAAGATTAGGTGAAGGTTAGGTGAAGGGTTAAGGTGAAGGTTAGGTTAAGGGTTAAGGTGAAGGTTAGGTGAAGGGTTAAGGTGAAGGTTAGGTGAAGGGTTTAGGTGAAGGGTTAAGGTGAAGGTTAGGTGAAGGGTTAAGGTGAAGGTTAGGTGAAGGTTAGGTGAAGGGTTAAGGTGAAGGTTAGGTGAAGGGTTAAGGTGAAGGTTAGGTGAAGGTTAGGTGAAGGTTAGGTGAAGGGTTAAGATGAAGAATAGGTGAAGGGTTAAGGTGAAGGTTAGGTGAAGGTTAGGTGAAGGGTTAAGGTGAAGGTTAGGTGAAGGGTTAAGGTGAAGGTTAGGTGAAGGTTAGGTGAAGGTTAGGTGAAGGGTTAAGGTGAAGAATAGGTGAAGGGTTAAGGTGAAGGTTAGGTGAAGGTTAGGTGAAGGTTAGGTGAAGGGTTAAGGTGAAGGGTTAAGGTGAAGGTTAGGTGAAGGTTAGGTGAAGGTTAGGTGAAGGGTTAAGGTGAAGGTTAGGTGAAGGTTAGGTGAAGGGTTAAGGTGAAGGTTAGGTGAAGGGTTAAGGTGAAGGTTAGGTGAAGGTTAGGTGAAGGGTTAAGGTGAAGATTAGGTGAAGGGTTAAGGTGAAGGTTAGGTGAAGGTTAGGTGAAGGGTTAAGGTGAAGGTTAGGTTAAGGGTTAAGGTGAAGGTTAGGTGAAGGTTAGGTGAAGGGTTAAGGTGAAGGTTAGGTGAAGGGTTAAGGTGAAGGTTAGGTGAAGGTTAGGTGAAGGGTTAAGGTGAAGGTTAGGTGAAGGTTAGGTGAAGGGTTAAGGTGAAGGTTAGGTTAAGGGTTAAGGTGAAGGTTAGGTGAAGGTTAGGTGAAGGGTTAAGGTGAAGGTTAGGTGAAGGTTAGGTGAAGGGTTAAGGTGAAGGTTAGGTGAAGGTTAGGTGAAGGGTTAAGGTGAAGGTTAGGTGAAGGGTTCGCTAACATGCTAAGGAGTTGCAAAGTATCTAAAAAGTAGTAAGTCATTGAAAGTTGCTAATTAGCTACAATGCTATAGTTGTCCATGATGAGATTCAAACTCGCAACCTTTGGTTTCTTAAACATTTGCGTTATACACCCACCCACCCCGACCAGCTTAAGTAACCATCTGTCTTATGTACCCATACCAAATTTAACATATCATACTAAATGGAGTGTCTTGATTTTACGTACGGAAAAATGCAAAAATATCTGAGACCAGGCTGAGCCTCCACGATATGACCACCCCATCCCGCACTATATATTAATTACACAAAAAGGATGAAATAGTGGAATAGTATAATTAAAACATACTATTGATTTCTTTTTGACTATATACTTAATGCTTTATGTTCAAACAGGGTACGAGTTTGGAGTGGGCACAAATCGGTATAATGTATTTCCATCGCTCCAGATGCGGGTTATGATTTACGAATGGACAGTGTCAGTGGTGCACATGCACGGGGTCTGAGTTCACAGATACTGCAGCCGTTTAACAAAATAGAGGAGACATCCGATAGACAGAGGCGTGGAACGGGCGGAGGAGCAGAGAGAGATAGAAACAGACAGACAAACAGAAAGGCAGGGTTTGACCCCATAAGTAAGATCGAATCCAAAACTAAAATACTAAATTTGAACAGATAACCCCAAATGAAGAATGCTAATTGCAAAGTTGATCTAATAGACTATATTTCACGTTTTATTTTACTTGTGAAGTTAAACTAAAGGCAATATTCCATCCCTGGACTGGACTGGCATGACATTATATTCTAGTCTAGTCTATTGTGGTGTAGTTTAGTCCATTCTGTTCTAGTCTAGTCTAGTATTATGAGGGATTCTATTCTATTCTATTCTAGTCTATGAAAAGCCAACTCACTGTTTACTGTTCCCAGTAAGTGATCATTAACCAGCTACCATGATATAATAACCATGTTTCAGCAGCATGGTCTTAGTCAGGAGAATACTAGTAAACGGGGTACGACAGTTGAAATAAGTTCATGAGGCATTAATAAGTTATATTCTTCAAAAATCAACGAGTACACATTGTTCATTTATAAGTCTAAAAATGGATGCAGCAACTGCAGATTGCCCCTTTAAAATAGGAAAATCCCTTGAGTTTGCTTGTTGCAGGTGCGTAGGAGTAATTCGATCATATGTTAAAAAAAAACTTGCATACTGCTCTTGCCAGTATCACTTGAGTTGACTAAACTTAGGTATCGGCCTCTCAACCTTTGGTCAGAGCTTTACTTTACCTTAGATGATCCATTGGGGGATCTCTATGGGTCTCTATGGGGGTACCACAGGGTTCAATTCTTGGGCCGACTCTTTTCTCTGTATACATCAATGATGTTGCTCTTGCTGCGGGCGATTCCCTGATCCACCTCTATGCAGACGACACCATTCTGTATACTTCCGGCCCTTCCTTGGACACTGTGCTATCTAACCTCCAAACGAGCTTCAATGCCATACAACACTCCTTCCGTGGCCTCCAACTGCTCTTAAACGCTAGTAAAACCAAATGCATGCTTTTCAACCGTTCGCTGCCTGCACCCGCACGCCCGACTAGCATCACCACCCTGGACGGTTCCGACCTAGAATATGTGGACATCTATAAGTACCTAGGTGTCTGGCTAGACTGCAAACTCTCCTTCCAGACTCATATCAAACATCTCCAATCCAAAATCAAATCTAGAGTCGGCTTTCTATTCCGGAACAAAGCCTCCTTCACTCACGCCGCCAAACTTACCCTAGTAAAACTGACTATCCTACCGATCCTCGACTTCGGCGATGTCATCTACAAAATAGCTTCCAATACTCTACTCAGCAAACTGGATGCAGTTTATCACAGTGCCATCCGTTTTGTTACTAAAGCACCTTATACGACCCACCACTGCGACCTGTATGCCCTAGTCGGCTGGCCCTCGCTACATGTTCGTCGTCAGACCCACTGGCTCCAGGTCATCTACAAGGCTATGCTAGGTAAAGTGCCGCCTTATCTCAGTTCACTGGTCACGATGGCTACACCCACCCGTAGCACGCGCTCCAGCAGGTGTATCTCACTGATCATCCCTAAAACCAAAACCTCATTTGGACGCCTTTCCTTCCAGTTCTCTGCTGCCTGCGACTGGAACGAATTGCAAAAATCTCTGAAGTTGGAGACTTTTATCTCCCTCAACAACTTTAAAAATCTGCTATCCGAGCAGCTAACCGATCGCTGCAGCTGTACATAGTCCATCTGTAAACTACCCACCCAATTTACCTACCTCACCCCCCATACTGCTTTTATTTATTTACTTTTCTGCTCTTTTGCACACCAGTATCTCTTCTTGCACGTGATCATCTGATGATTTATCACTCCAGTGTTAATCTGCTAAATTGTAATTACTCGATTTATTGCCTACCTCATGCCTTTTGCACACATTGTATATAGATTCTCTTTTTTTTCTACCATGTTATTGACTTGTTTATTGTTTACTCCATGTGTAACTCTGTGTTGTTGTCTGTTCACACTGCTATGCTTTATCTTGGCCAGGTCGCAGTTGCAAATGAGAACTTGTTCTCAACTAGCCTACCTGGTTAAATAAAGGTGAAATAAATAAAATAAAATAAATTGTTTCTGACGTTTCCATCCAAGTATTCCCACAGTCTCTGCAACATACCAGTGTTCTTCAATACTCTTATAGGGGGAAAACAAGCAGTGCAGGCTTTTGTCCTAGCCCTTGAGTAGTTGAATCAGGTGTGTTAGTAATGCTGGTCTGGAACAAAAGCCTGCACAGTGCACACCCGGCCGGTCCAGAGAGTCACGATCCAGGCTTGAAGAATAAGTCAGCTCTTGGAGGCTAACCAACGACGTGAATAGAAACTGCTGGGGAATGGGAAGAGTTAGTGTGGGCTAGTATTTTAGCACCTCAGGCTTCAATTACAGGAACATTGACCGCACTTGGACTTTTTCTCATCAATCCTGTTGTCAACTAGTTTGTACAAAACATTTGAGATGCCACGCGGTTCTTACGGGAATTGAACCCACAAGTGTACTGCTGGTAGGGCAACGTTCCAACCGACGCTGTCGATCACTACGCTTGACTTGGATACTTTCAGAGGGTTGATATTGCCGTCATTATAATAACTGCTTTGATATATAACCCCAGGCTATTTAACATGTCCATACCTAAGCACCATGCTGTGAGGCAGTTCCATCACAATCCCAGTGCATTCAGTAATTGAACTGATCTCTTGAATGGAGACCCTCCTCGCCTTACTCGACTCCCAGGGATTGAAATGGAATTGAGCCCAACGCTGGTAACCCCTTTGCCTGTGTGTTGGTAATGGCTGTGTCACCACCTCACTCTGATCTCATTGTTCCCCTAGTCCCCAGTGTTGAGTGTGGTGTGGTGGAAGGGCGTGAGGATAGTGGGTACATTCCAGGTCGTTTTGTTTGGAGTTGCACAACACCTGGAGAAGTGGTAGACAGCTCAGGGACTATGTTGATGTGATATAGCGATCTTCTCAGATGAGAAGGTGGACTTCTAAAAGACTAAACGGCTGTGTTGTTACTTCAGTAGGAGGTCATTGTTCACCGTAGGCCACCGTGTTGACTGGGGAAAGTCCAAAAGGGGATTGTGGTAAAGATGGCCACATCACTTTGTTGATAGTTGGTTAAACAAGTGGGCCCTAGCATAGCTTTAAACTCTGCATTGTTGGAAAATGACCCGTAAGTAAACATTTCACCGTTAGTCTACACCTGTTGTTTACAAAGCAAGTGACGAATAACGTTTGATTAGATTTTATTTGATTTAGATTTAAGTTGTACAGGCTTTTGTTTCAGCCTGGCACTAAGACACCTGATTCAACCAATCAACTCATCATCATCAATCCCTTGATTGTCTTAACCTTTTCCTGCAGTGGGCTAAAACAGTGTCACACAGTGTTTCTTGGTAGTCTTAAACAAATCTACGTTGAAACAAAAGTATACACCTCACACACATGGTTATGGGCTTAACAAAAGAAGACACCTGTACCATGTCAGATATAAAGTAGAAGTAGAGTTTGCATCCCTATATGAGACTTTATATACATCACAGAACACTGAAATAAAACAAACCCGTTTGATATAGAAACACTGGATTTCTGGCATTTAAAAAAAAAGTTATGTTTATTAATTATGAGATTATGAAAAATATTAATAACATACCACCCACGAGGCCACTAGAGGGTGTTTTGGTCCTTTGACTGTACAGTACTGTAGGTACTGCTGGGCTGGAACAAAAACATGCACATCCTGTAGGTACACAGAACCTGTTTTGAAGAACCCTGCATATCATCTAGATATGTTACAGAAGTAAGATTGCAAATCTGTATCATAGGATAGTTTAGAGTCCAATCTATGTATCGCTGTTCCATGGGTGTTCTGAGTTAATGAGCAGAAATGGGGAGAGAGGAAGCACAGGGGTTATTGCTTTTAATAGTTTACCTTTTGCTTCACTATTCAAACACCAGCGTAGACATAAGCCCCACAGCACATGCAGACACTGATGCAAGCAACCACACACTTGGCTACAGGCTACAGTACACAAACACTCACCCAATTACACACTGAAATATCAACCCGTAACAGACCAGTTCAAGGCACTCATGTAGACATATGGAATCATATCATTCATGATTGTTACACACACACACACACACACACAGACACACACACACACAGACACACACACACACACACACACACACACACACACACACACACACACACACACACACACACACACACACACACACACACACACACACACACACACACACACACACACACACACACACACACACACACACACACACACACAGACACACACACACACACACACACACACACACACACACACACACAAACAAACATTTCTTATCTACTGAAGGGTGAAAAGTGCCCCATGTAACTACTCAGAGATGAAATCACTAGTTGGCACAATACAATTTTTCCAACCTCACTCCATTACCCAGGTCAATATTGAATCTTTTTTTGCTGTGTTCATATTGATTCCAGAGGCATGTTTTACTAGGATGCTTAGCATGTGTGTAAATGGTGGATAGATCCACTGGCAGGGTGTAGGGACGATGAAAGGCACGTTCACACCTGTAGGACAGAGAGGGATGGATCAAGTGTGTGTTTGTGTGTGAGAGAGAGAGAGAGAGAGAGAGAGAGAGAGAGAGAGAGATAGAGAGAGAGAGAGAGGTGTAGGGTGAGATGGAGATAATTAGAATGTGGGGTAGAGAAGGTTGTAAGATATAACCTACAGTCAAGAAGGTGAGAGAAAAGAGAGGGAGAACTTATCAGAGAGAGAAATAAGTGAGACTGATAGCAAGTGTGTGTGTGTGTGTGTGTGTGTGTGTGTGTGTGTGTGTGTGTGTGTGTGTGTGTGTGTGTGTGTGTGTGTGTGTGTGTGTGTGTGTGTGTGTGTGTGTGTGTGTGTGTGCTGTATACTCATGAATATGTGTTTGACTGAACAGATCAATGACGAACCACTACACACTACCACAGACCAGAGAGACAGCAGGTTGGGTGCATGCTGCGCTTTAACTGTTGACGCCATCTACTGGGGCAAAGACAAACTACACACAGACACCACACTCCAATCAGATCCTTTAGAGAGGACACTGGGTGCATCTCAACGCTCTAAAGTGGTTTCCTCTCCTTGTCTCCTTTCCTTGTCTCCTTTTCCCCACCCACATTTATTCAGAGAATTGAACAGGTGAAATCACATAATCTAGCTGCTTTCCAGAGTACACTGAGTGGACAAAACATTAGGAACACCTGCTCTTTCCATTACAGACTGACCAGGTGAATCCAGGTGCAAGCTGTGATCCCTTATTGATTTGTTAAATCCACTTTAATCAGTGTAGATAAAGGGGAGGAGACAGGTTAAAGAAGGATTTTTAAGCCTTGAGATAATCGAGACATACAAAAGATTAAGTGCCTTAAATCGGGGTATGGTAGTAGGTGCCGGGGTATGGAACGGGGTATGGTAATAGGTGCCAGGCGCACCGGTTTGTGACAAGAACTGCATTGCTGCTGGGTTTTTCACGTTCAACAGTTTCCCGTCTGTATCAAGAGTCAAGAATGGTCCACCACCCAAAGGACATCAAGCCAACTTGGAGTCAACATGGGCCAGCATCCCTGTGGAATGCTTTCGACACGTTGTAGAGTCCATGCCCCGAAGAATTGAGGCTGTTCTGAGGGCAAAACAAAGGTGTTCCTAATGTTTTGTACACTCAGTGTACGTCAACCCTAACAACAGAACACATCCACTCTTATCTTCACCAGAGATGGTCCTAGTTGTTCACCACTGTAGTGACTATCACTATCCCGACCATAGACAACACACAACCATAGATTAATGCAACAAGATCAGCATTTTGGTAATGTCCCTAAAGTGACCCAACAAGATAGTATTATGAGCATCCAAAGCGTCAAGATTCCTCAATATCATAAATACATAACAAATACTACATGTTGGCACAAGGCATCTTTCATCTTTCTACTTTTTAGTTTTGAAATGCAAAAGGAGGAAATCCCCGTGGTTGTGGCGTCTTTTCCTTTTTCTTTCTTACCAGATCAAAGTGCCGATTGAGGCGACTGAGGTGGTGCAATAAGGAGAAATTCCCTGTTCTTGAGTTACTTCAGCCCAGCTCCTACTGTGATGGTGTTGTTACAAATAGCCACCAGGGGGCAGGAGTGGTCATTAAGAAACCAGAGGCTCTTTCCCCCTTCAACTAGTTTTTTCTACGGTATCTGCTTCTATATACCTCTTGTGAGGTGAATACTTACACACCTCTGCACACACACACACACACACACACACACACACACACACACACACACACACACACACACACACACACACACACACACACACACACACACACACACACACACACACACACACACACACACACACACACACACACACACACACTTGAATTACTTTATTTGAATCCACCAACAAAATGTTTACAAAAAAAGGATCCAAACCTTTCAAAGGACCCTGTATGCATGGCACTCAATGGTACAGAAAGCACCACCTTCTCCAAACGAACACACACACTTGAGGGGCCAGGATGACACTGTTTGTTTTTCCGAAGTCACATCACTGGAAATGCACAACTCATTCTCCCTACACATATAAACTACTCTCTATACAAATCCCAGCTGTGGCATCACAAGTTCACGACCTCTCCACTCATCACAGTTTATCTCACAACACCACCAGTTCAGAGTTCGCCCCGCATTACACGCCCAGAGCGGTCCAAAGTCACAAGTTTACAGGCGTTCGCACACAAACTGGGAATTGAATTCCCCTTCATCTCATCTGGGGTGAGAGAGCAAGGCTTAATTCTCTGTAACTTTACACATATGGGGCTCAACCTTCAAAAGATTCTACAATGGGGGTTTTAGCAACTCAGCCGTAGCCTCAGAGGATGGAGAGTGAGAGAGCTAGAGAGAGAGAGTGATGGAGGGAGATGGAGAGTGAGAGAGTCAGAGAGAGAGGCAGGGAGATAGAGACAGAGAGACAGAGAGAAAGAAAGAGAGTCTAGGAGAGAAAGGGACAGAGAGGGAGAGTGAAATGATATCAAATAGGTCTTTCTTCCAACCTCCTTGAGCACCCAATGGATCAGACATGGAGCAGCGGACCTTGAGGACCTTGAGAGGGGAATTGAATGCTTACCATGCAGAACGCTATCTTCAAGGCTCTTTGCCTCAGACTTGTCTCTTTTATCATTAATTAATTATTGCTAATTGCCAGGATTAGGAAGAGAGAGAGAGAGAGAACACGGTTCTCCTGTCCCAGAGTCTCTCGACCGCAGTGTGTGTCTGTGTGTGTGTCAGTGTGTGTGTCAGTGTGTGTCTGTGTGTGTCTGTGTGTGTGTCAGTGTGTGTCTGTGTGTGTGTCAGTGTGTGTGTGTCAGTGTGTCTGTCTGTGGGTTGGTGTGTGTGTCAGTGTGTGTGTCAGTGTGTGTCTCTGTGTGTGTCAGTGTGTGTCTGTGTGTGTCTATGTGTGTGTCAGTGTGTGTCTGTGTGTGTGTCAGTGTGTGTGTGTCAGTGTGTCTGTCTGTGGGTTGGTGTGTGTGTCAGTGTGTGTGTCAGTGTGTGTGTGTCTGTTTGTGGGTTGGTGTGTGTGTCTGTGTGTGTGTCAGTGTGTGTGTCTGTTTGTGGGTTGGTGTGTGTGTGTCAGTGTGTGGGTTGGTGTATCAGTGTGTGGGTTGGTGTGTATGTGTCTTAGTATCTGTGTGTATGCACACCCTTGACCCTGATATTGAGTAAAAATGAGAATTGAACCCTCTTGTCAGCAAGGTCATCAGGCCTTAAGTATTTCCATGACACTCAGGAAGGTGGCCCAAGCTGTTTAACATTCCTGTCTGTGGTCGTGTTGCGGTAGAAATGTTTTACGAATGCTTTATGTGTTCCTTTACGGTTCACTCGGCTACGGAGCTCGTTTCATGCAGTTGTCAGAGGCAGAGCTTGAACAACGAATTCCAAGGAAACTTTCCCATCATTATTTTATGTAAGCGTGTGAGTTACACAAGCTGTTGCCCAAGGGGCCCTGGTCAGAAGTAGTGCACTATATGAAGTTAGGATCATGGCCCATAGCGATAGAGCAAAGAATATTAACTGATTATCAAGTCCAGGGAACTATAAGCAAACAATGAAACGTAGTCTGTATTAGATGCTTAAGTTATAACATGCTGTTTGCCTGTGTGTGTGTGTGTTTATGATTGTGTGTGTGTGTGTGTGTGTGTGTGTGTGTGTGTGTGTGTGTGTGTGTGTGTGTGTGTGTGTGTGTGTGTGTGTGTGTGTGTGTGTGTGTGTGTGTGTGTGTGTGTGTGTGTGCGTGTGTGCGGGTGCACAAAGACAGTCTATTTACTGTTAGCTGGAAGAGCAGTAAAGCACAGCCGTAGCATTAGCCCCCTACCTGAGCTCTAGACAGGGCTGTGATTTGGGTTAGCTTAGCGTCATGCTCTCCTGTTAGGTATTTCTTTGGCTTTAGCCCCCGCGGCGTGCTGACATTTCAAGATTAGGGCCCCCGTCATAGCACAGAGGAGTCAACCATAATGTCCTTACATTCCATGACAGCACATGTGTGTGTGTGTGTGTGTGTGTGTGTGTGTGTGTGTGTGCGTGCGTGCGTGCGTGCGTGCGTGCGTGCGTGCGTGCGTGTGTGTGTGTGTGTGTGTGTGTGCAGAGGTGACATGCCCACAGGGGGCACAGAGGCACATGCCCCCTCAGATTGGGCACATGCCCAATTCATTTTTGTTGTTGTTTCTCTGTAATACAACTAGCCACCTACAGATGTAGAATCTTAATTTGAGCCAGTTTGCTACATCAGGAATATAATCCTGCAGCAATAGGAAATGTGAATTATTATGTGGATTATAATTAATGGACGTTTTTGTAGGGGTTGATCAATTGTTGTAAGGCAAAATCATGTCTGTAATTTCAAAGTTCAAATTACAAACTTTAGAAGCCTTTTAAAACCTGAAATACACTACTGCAACAAATGAAGATTCTATTTTATAAAGTTCCCAATCTCCCAACCTCAAAACTAGCTACCAAGAAGACATTGTAGGCAATCAATCAAGTTAGAGTAGCTAGCTTGTCTATTTTAGCTGGCCTGCCTGCTGGCAAGGTTGGTAGAATTTAGAAAAGCAAGCAATAACTAAATGTACTGAATAAGACTCACATTCCTTTCAATCTTTTACCCAGATCTTAGCAGAGATGCAGAGAAGCATATTTAGTTAGTTTAAAAAAAGAACCACCAGTACAGACAGCTCAAGAGGTATGTTTAGAGATGCTAAAAATGTTACATATTTTGAACATAGAAATAAGCGTAACGATTATGGCTCTAGATTGTGGGAAAAAGCTGTTTCAGGTTTTTAAAATGCTAAGTTCTTCAACTTCTAGATGGGGGACTAGCCCCCAAGCCAACCTCATATTCTTTGTGCCCCACAGATTTTCAGGGCACATGGCACCCTTGTGTGTGTGTATGTGTATACGTGAGACAGCATGCACAGGAGTGTGTGTTTGTGACATGCTCTGTGTATCAGTCTGTGTGTATATCACTCCCTATGAGACAGCATGCACAGGAGTGTGTGTTTGTGACATGCACTGTGTATCAGTCTGTGTGTATATCACTCCCTATGAGACAGCATGCACAGGAGTGTGTGTTTGTGACATGCACTGTGTATCAGTCTGTGTGTATATCACTCCCTATGAGACAGCATGCACAGGAGTGTGTGTTTGTGACATGCTCTGTGTGTCAGTCTGTGTGTATATCACTCCCTATGAAACAGCATGCACAGGAGTGTGTGTTTGTGACATGCACTGTGTATCAGTCTGTGTGTATATCACTCCCTATGAGACAGCATGCACAGGAGTGTGTGTTTGTGACATGCTCTGTGTGTCAGTCTGTGTGTATATCACTCCCTATGTGTTTCAAATACTGTAGCACTATGGCAGAGGAAGAGGTTTACATACAATACCATCATCTCTCTCTCTCTCTCTCTCTCTCTCTCTCTCTCTCTCTCTCTCTCTCTCTCTCTCTCTCTCTCTCTCTCTCTCTCTCTCTCTCTCTCTCTCTCTCTCTCTCTCTCTCTCTCTCTCTCTCTCTCTCTCTCTCTCTCTCTCTCTCTCTCTCTCTCTCTCTCTCTCTCTCTCTCTCTCTCTCTCTCTCTCTATTAATTTCAATTGAAGGGATTTATTGGCATGGGAAACATTTGTTTACATTACCAAAGCAAGTGAAATAGATAATAAACAAAAGTGAAAATAACAATACAAATGTACTGTGTGCAAATAATTCAAGTACCAAAGGGGAAAATGATTAAACATAAAAATGGGTTGTATTTACAATGGTGTTTGTTCTTCACTGGTTGCCCTTTTCTGGTGGCAACAGGTCACACATCTTGCTGCTGTGATGGCACACTGTGGCATTTCACCCAGTAGATATGGGAGTTTATCAAAATTGGGTTTGTTTTCAAATTCTTTGTTGATCTGTGTAATCTGAGGGAAATACATGTCTCTAATATGGTCATACATTGGGCAGGAGGTTAGGAAGTGCAGTTCAGTTTCCACCTCATTTTGTGGGCAGTGTGCACATAGCCTGTCTTCTCTTGAGAGCCATGTCTGCCTACGGCGGCCTTTCTCAATAGCAAGGCTATGCTCACTGAGTCTGTACATATCAAACGTTTTCCTTAAGTTTGGGTCAGTCACAGTGGTCAGGTATTCTGCACTGTGTACTCTCTGTTTAGGGCCAAATAGCATTCTAGTTTGCCAGGGTTTTTGTAAATTCTTTCCAATGTGTGAAGTAATTATCTTTTGGTTTTCCCATGATTTGGTTGGGTCTAATTGTGTTGCTGTCCTGGAGCTCTGTGGGGTCTGTTTGTGTTTGTGAACAGAGTCCAATGACCAGCTTGCTTAGGGGACTCTTCTCCAGGTTCAACTCTCTGTAGGTGATGGCTTCGTTATGAATGGTTTGGGAATTGCTTCCTTTTCGGTGGTTGTAGAATTGAATGGTTCTTTTCTTGATTATGATCATTAGCGCGTATCGGCCTAATTCTGCTTTGCATGCATTATTTGGTGTTTTACGTTGTACACAGAGGATATTTTTGCAGAATTCTGCATGCATGAGTCTCAATTTAATGTTTGTCCCATTTTGTGAATTATTGGTTGGTGGAACCCAGACCTCATAACCATAAAGGGCAATGGGTTCTATAACTGATTCAAGTATTTTTTAGCCAGATCCTAATTGGTATGTCGGATTTTATGTTCCTTTTGATGGCATAGAATGCCCTTCTGGCTCTCTCTCTCTCTCTGACGTTCTCCTACCTGACTACCTGATCATTTGAAGTCATAGAGTATACTGAATTCCTAGAGACTCCTAGCCTCTACCCCCCCGAGCACTCCTGTAGATCTGAAACCGTTGGATAGATGTTAGCAATATGGCAGAATTTCCAGTCAGTCAATCAGAAGGCAAGGTGAAGAAGCATTACTTAAACCTATGAGAGACAGCAGTTGTACAGGAGTGTCCTACAAGGGCTGGTAGTTGATTTAGAATTCAGCATTACTCTAATCCACGGTAATGTCATATATGGTGTCATACAGATGTAGGATCTTAATTTGATCACTCTTTTGTTGCTGAGAAATACAAACTTGTAGTGTATTATTCAAGCTTTCAAACGTATTCTAAAGTTTAACATTTCCAGTTTAAAATGTCAGACATGATTTGCCCTAACGAAAAATGTATTAACCCCTACAAAAAATGTCCATTAATTATAATCCACATAATAATTCACATTTCCTATTGCTGCAGGATTATTTTCCTGCTGTAGCAAACTGGCTCAAATTAAGATCCTACATCTGTATGGAACCAGCAGTAAGGCCTTGTGGGCCACATGCAAATTACAGACATTGTGCACGTACAGCGTTCATCACACTAGCGCATGCAGCGTTTACGACACTTTAGAGCATGCAGCCTGTGCAGCAAATTAGGTTGAAACACAGAGAGCCCAGATGGACTTTTGCAGGGCTATGCACACAGCTGTATAATTGAATGTGGTCGTGTGTGTTTTTGTGTGTGTGTGTGTGTGCGCGCTCCTCCATCCACACAGCTGTGTAATCTAGTGTGGTCTAAAGGAGAGAGTGGGTGTGTATGTGTCTGTGTGCTCATCTATATAATGTACTATGTTAGACAAGTGGGTTCGTAAGAGGGGTATACTGTGTGTGCACTTTGCTGAGAAATGCTTATCTGTCAGAAGAGCAGGGAGACAGTCCCTTGTGACTAGGGACTGTATGTGTTTGTAGTCTTAGGCATTCAATTGCAATGTGTGTGTGTGTGTGTTTGTGTGTGTGTATGTATACTTAGTCAGGTATTAAAGTGTAATGTGTGTGTCAGGAGTTGAAGTGCAGTGTGTGTGTGTGTGTTTTTCTCTGTGTTTATGTGTGCGTGTGTGTGTCAGGTGGTGTAATGTGTTCAGGCACGTGGACCTGCCTGTCTCCTGTGCTTATTGTCAGGGTGCAGAGTGCCTGGCTAGAGTAGCCTGACATTGGTTGGCATGGGGGGGCACGCCCTCTCTACCCTGCAGGGGCTCTCTAAAAAGCACATATCCCACACAAACGTCACTGTGAATCTGATCGGCATTCTATAGACACACACACACACACACACACACACACACACACACACACACACACACACACACACACACACACACACACACACACACACACACACACACACACACACACACACACACACACACACACACACACACACACACACACACAGCCAGAGGCCTGACATCTCAGGAAAGGCAAATATAAATGCCATGATCACAACTCTGATGTAACTGCATCACAGTTACACCGTAAAAAATCTACTTGTTTCAACTAACTATTTTTATGAAGTAACTGGTTCCACAGCGTTATTTTTGTTCACTCAACTTTTCAGTCCAAGTGTTACCTGAACAACAAAAAAATGACTTGGCCCAAACTTGAGAAGAATTACATGTTTCCTCAACTTGACTCATATGCTAATTGAACTAGAATTATAATATTTTCAACTTAATATACATATTTGACATGATCATTTATACAGTTATTATTATCCGAACATGTCCTCACCAGGGATTTAAACTCACACTTTCTTAGTTCATGGCCTCCCGAGCTTCCTGCTATGTCACCATGTCTGTGTCAATTATCAATGAGTCTGACTATTGGCTCATCATACTTTTAACAGAGTTGAGATTCACTTTGACATGCAAAGGGTAGAAATACAGGATAAATCCGTTACTGTTTCAGATATGGTGGCGTAGCAGGAAGTTGGGAATGCTGTGAACCAAGCGGTTGTGAGTTCAAATCCCAGGTGAGGACATGTTGAATAATAATTATTGTGTACATGGACAATGTACTCATGTGTAATAGGTTTCACAGCCTTGTTTTCAGGTAAGATGTCCAAGTAATAATTTCTGGTTGAATGAACATATGAGACATTTTGAGCAAAAATATAATTTCAATGTAATTATAAATGTTTACCTAGAATATCTCATGTTGGAGCTAAGTTTGGGCCAACTAAAAGTTCAGGTAACACTTTGACCGAAAAGTTGATTAAACAAAAAAAGCCTGTGGAACCAGTTACTAAATAATATTTAGTTAAAACAACTAGATATTATTTGTCGTTTTTTTTTTTTACAGTGAAACGTGTTTGAACTGTGTGTATGTTTGTGATGATGTACAGTAGAATGGATTTGTTCATCTTACCATCAGAATGATTGAAGTTGAATCAATGACTCATGAGAACTCATTCATTCAAGCATTTAGCATACCCTCTAAAGTGGTAAGATCCTCAGAGGATCCAACTAAAGGATTCTAATGTTTGTGGAATTGCCTGTATGGCTGGGCTTGTGCCTTCTCGTCTGTTTGTGTGTGTCTTTGTGTGTGTCTGTGTGTGTTTGTGTGTGTGTGTGTGTGTTTGTGTGTTTGTGTGTGTGTGTGTGTGTGTGTGTGTGTGTGTGTGTGCGCGCGTGTGCGTGCGTGCGTGTGTGTGTGTGTGTGTGTGTGTCATAAGGCTCATAAGCCGTTTATAACCTGTCATTGACAGGAAGTGTGCATCCCAAATAGGCCTTGACCCTATTCCCTACTTAACACTATTTCAGACCAGAGCCCATAATAGGGGGCCATTTTGGACAGGATGTATGTGTCTCTGGGGGGAAATGTGACATTCTGGGCTCTGGGGATAATTTGTCTGTGGACTGGTTAATGCGACCTTATTGGCTGGATGACATCTCTGACATCTTTTTCATTGGGCCGCTGACAGCTCGTCATCCTGCTGGCTCTGGGCTAATGGCTTTGGTTGGCAGATCTGCTGAGAGGGAATAGATTAGGGAGGATTCTCTCTCTCTCTCTCTCTGCATTAGTGTTCTTTCGCTCTTCTCTGTGGGAAGCTGTCAGTCACAGCACTACTTCCTGTGCTCTCAATGGGTGTGCTTTAAAATGTCAATCCTTTGCTTCCTCCAACCTGGTTTCCTCAAGGACCTTGGATCGAACTCCTCCAATGTGCTTTGAAAGGAATTGAGGGAACAAGGACAGAGGAAGCAAGGGTTTGTAGACACAGCCCATGTTTCCTCGTCACAGCGATGGTAGAGGTGCAGCTGGACCACAGTATGTGCACTAACTCCTGTTGCATTCAATTTCGCTCCATTTCCATGCTTATGGACACAATCTATGTCCATTTCTATGGTTATGGACACAATCCGTGTCCATTTCTATGGTTACCAACTCACTATCCCTGTAAATTTCTATAGTTGCTGCAACCTTGTTCATTTCTGTGGTTACAGTTTCAAGTCCCTCTCCATTTCCATGGTTATGGTTATGATTCATGTTCATGTTCATTTCTGTGATGACAACTCCATTTCACATCCCATCTCCATGGTAATGGCTGCCGTATATCTGTCCATCATATCTGTCCATTCCAAGCCATGGCCAGAAAGCTTTGACCCTCAAACACCAGTCAAAAATCCCTACCCTTATGTCTTTATATCTGTTATTGGACACTACTTTCTATGAACCAATGTACTGGACGTGCAATTTAAGTATCATTTTTGTAAATAGTATTCTGAGCAGTGGAGGCTCATCCCCCCCCCCCCCCCCCCCCCTGAGTCTTGGGCGAAAGAGGGGTACAGTGACCTGAAGAACATCGATCGTTCAGTTAAATGGCAAAACAAAAGCAGGGAGCATAAATGCCCACTTCAGATTCAAGATTCTGGGAAAAAGCCGCATCGATCATGACGAAGGTCTGCGCATTCTAATTGCGCAACACGACAAGAAAGTAAGAAGAAACAGGGATGTTCTCAAGCGGTTTATCAACACCACTGTGTTTTTGGGCCTGCAAGAATGGGCTTTTAGAGGACACGACGAGAGGGAAAGTTCCACTAACAAGTGCAACAACAACGAGCTTGCAGAGGTAATTGCACATTCTGGTGCTTTACTTGCTGAACATGTGGAACTTTCTACTGTCTCTTCTGGGAGGTCAAAATCAATTCAGAATGATTTGATAGCTTCCATCGCATCATCCATTAAAAGTTAGATTAAAGAGAGAGGTTGACGCAGTGCATTTTTTCTCGTGCCCTCAAGTAGGTGTCACGGCCGTCTAAAGAACTGGACCAAAGCACAGCGTGGTGAGCTACATATTCCTTTTATTTTGAATAACGCCGACAAAAACAATAAACAATACAAAAACGACCGTGAAGCTTAAGGGCTTTGTGCCACAAACAAAGTGTAACGATCATCGCGGGCTGAAGGATCGGAGGACCAAGGTGCAGCGTGGTAAGTGTTCATATTATTTAATAAAATACGCAACACTTGACAAAACAACAAACACGACAAACGAACAGTCCTGAAAGGTGAAACAAACACTAAACAGGAAACAACCACCCACAAACACAGGTGGGAACAGGCTACCTTAGTATGATTCTCAATCAGAGACAATGATAGACAGCTGCCTCTAATTGAGAACCATACCAGGCCAAACACACAGAAATACAAAACAAGGACAGCATAGAATACCAGACATATAATGCCCACCCAAACTCACGCCCTGACCAACCAAAATAGAGACATAAAAAGGATCTCTACGGTCAGGGCGTGACAGTACCCCCCCCCCCCCCCCCCCCAAAGGTGCGGACTCCGGCCGTAAAACCTGAACCTATAGGGAAGGTCTGGGTGGGCATTTCACCGCGGTGGTGGCTCTGGCGCGGAACGTGGACCCCGCTCCACCTTAGTCTTGGCCCATTTAGGTGGCGCCTCTGGAGCGGGGACCCTCGCAGCTGGCCCCGGACAGGAGGGTGACTCTGGCTGCTCCGGACAGGAGGGAGACTCTGGCTGCTCCGGACAAGAGGCAGACTCTGGCTGCTCCGGACAGGAGGGAGACTTTGGCTCCTCCGGACAGGAGGGAGACTCTGGCCGCTCCGGACAGGAGGGAGACTCTGGCTGCTCCGGACAGGAGGGAGACTCTGGCTGCTCCGGACAGGAGGGAGACTCTGACTGCTCCGGACAGGAGGGAGACTCTGGCTGCTCCGGATTGAAGCCCGTCGCTGGAGGCTCCGGACTAGAGGGCGTCGCTGGAGGCTCCGGACTAGAGGGCGACGCTGGAGGCTCCGGACTAGAGGGCGACGCTGGAGGCTCCGGACTAGAGGGCGACGCTGGAGGCTCTGGACTAGAGTGCGTCGCTGGAAGCCTCGTGCCATAACTCCTCACTGGAGGCTTCGTGCCATGGATCTTCACTGGAGGCTTCGTGCCATGGATCATCACTGGAGGCTTCGTGCCATGGATCATCACTGGAGGCTTCTTACCATGGAGCATCACTGGAGGCTTCGTGCCATGGATCACCACTGGAGGCTTCGTGCCATGGATCACCACTGGAGGCTTCGTGCCATGGATCACCACTGGAGGCTTCGTGCCATGGATCACCACTGGAGGCTTCGTGCCATGGATCATCACTGGAGGCTTCGTGCCTTGGATCATCACTGGAGGCTTCGTGCCATGGATCATCACTGGAAGCTTCTTGCCATGGATCATCACTGGATTGGAGAGACACACAGGAGGCCTGGCTCTGGGAGAAGGCACAGGACTCACCAGGCTGGAGAGACACGCAGGAGGATTAGAGCTTATCACAGGCACAGGAATCACCAGGCTGGGGAGACATGCAGCAGGCCTCTTCCTTGGCCGAGGCACCGGATACACTGGGCCGTGGAGGCGCACTGGAGGTCTCGAGAAAAAAGCCTGCACAACCCGTCCTGGCTGTATGGTGACTGTATGACTGTATGACTGTCCTGGCTGTATGGCGGGGCGCAGGCACAGGACGCACTGAGCTGTGCAGACGCACTGGAGACAGTGCGCAAAGTTGGCGAAGGATAACCCGGGCCGAGGAGACGCACTGGAGACCAGATGCGCTGAGCCGGGATCAACCCTCCTGGCTCGATGCCCACTCTAGCCCGGCAGATGCGAAGAGCTGCGATGTAGCGCACCGGGCTATGAACACGTACGGAGACACCGTGCGCTCCACCACATAGCACGGTGTCTGACCAGTACGACGCTCGCCACGGTAAGCACGGTGAGTTAGCTCAGGTCTCCTACCTGACTCCGCCAATCTCCCCATGTGCCCCCCCCCCCCCCAAAAACAAATTCTGGGGCTGCCTCTCGTACACTTCTCCTCGAGCCAACTCCTTATAGCGTCGCCGCTCCGCTTTAGCTGCCTCCAGCTCCTTTTTCGGACGGCGATACTCTCCCGGCTGTGCCCATGGTCCTTTGCCATCCAAAATTTCCTCCCATGTCCAGGAGTCCATCTTCCCACGCTGCTTGGTCCTTTGTTGGTGGGTGGTTCTGTAACGATCGTTGCGGGCTGAAGGAGAGGAGGACCAAGGTGCAGCGTGGTAAGTGTTCATATTATTTAATAAAATACGCAACACTTGACAAAACAACAAACACGACAAACGAACAGTCCTGAAAGGTGAAACAAACACTAAACAGGAACCACCACCCACAAACACAGGTAGGAACAGGCTACCTTAGTATGATTCACAATCAGAGACAACGATAGACAGCTGCCTCTGATTGAGAACCATACCAGGCCAAACACACAGAATGTCATGATCGTTGTATGGTGGAAGAGAGGAGGACCAAAGCGCAGCGTGGTTAGAATACATTCTTCTTGTTTAATGACACGAAACGAAGAACACTTTACAAACTAACAAAACAACAAACCGTCGAACATGAAGCTATATAAACAATGTGCTAACATGCAACATAGACATAGACAATAACCCACAAACTACTCAATGAATATGGCTGCCTAAATATGGTTCCCAATCAGAGACAACGATAGACAGCTGTCTCTAATTGAGAACCGATCTAGGTAACCATAGACATACATACACCTAGACTAGACACTGCCCCATAAACATACAAAAACAATACAAAACACATACATCCCCCATGTCACACCCTGACCTAACTAAAATAATAAAGAAAAGAAAGATAACTAAGGCCAGGGTGTGACAGTACCCCCCCCCCAAAGGTGCGGACTCCGGCCGCAAAACCTGACACAGAAGGGGAGGGTCCGGGTGGGCCTTCTTACGGCGGCGGCTCGGGTGCGGGACGTGGACCCCACTCCACCATAGTCAATACCTGCTTTGGTGGCGCCTCTGGAGCGGGGACCCTTACATCGAGTCCCGGACTGAAGACCATCCTAGAGGGCGCCACTGGACGGAGGGGCAACTCCGGACTGAGGGGCAGCTCCGGACTGAGGGGCAGCTCTGGACCGAGGGGCAGCTCCGGACTGAGGGGTAGCTCCTGACTGGCGGGCGGCTCTGGCAGCTCCTGACTGGCGGGCGGCTCTGGCAGCTCCTGACTGGCGGGCGGCTCTGGCGGCTCCTGACTGACGGACGGCTTTAGCGGCTCCTGACTGACGGACGCCTCTGACGGCTCAGGACAGACGGGTGGCTTTGACGGCTTAGGACAGACGGGCGGCTCTGACGGCTCCGGACAGACGGGCGGCTCAGACGGCACTGGGCAGACGGGCAGCGCAGGCGGCGCTGGGCAGACGGACAGCTCAGACGGCGCTGGGCAAACGAGCAGTGCAGTCGGAGCTGGGCAGACGGCAGACTCTGGCTTGCTGAGGCGCACAGTAGGCCTGGTGCGTGGTGCCAGAACTGGTGGTACCGGGCGAAGGACACGCACCTCAAGGCTAGTGCGGGGAGCAGCAACAGGGCGTACAGGGCTCTGGAGACGCACAGGAGGCTTGGTGCGTGGTGCCGGAACTCGTGGTACCGGGCTGGAGACACACACCACAGGGCGAGTGTGTGGAGGAGGAACAGGGCTCTGGAGACGCACTGGAAGCCTGGTGCGTGGTGTTGGCACTGGTGGTACTGGGCTGGGACGAGGAGGTGGCCCCGGATAGACCGGACCGTGAAGGCGTACTGGAGCTCTTGAGCACCGAGCCTGCCCAACCTTACCTGGTTGAAAACTCCCCTTAGCCCGCACTGGGCTGTGCTGGCGAACCGGGGACACCATGCGTAAGGCTGGTGCCATGTACACCGGCCCGAGACGCACTGGGGACCAAATGCGTTGAGCCGGCTTCATGGCACCTGGCTCGATGCCCACTCTAGCCCGGCCGATACGAGGAGCTGGGATGTACCGCACCGGGCTATGCACACGTACAGGAGACACCGTGCGCTCCTCCGCATAACACGGTGTCTGCCCGTACTCTCGCTCTCCACGGTAAGTACGGGGAGTTGGCGCAGGTTTCCTACCTGACTTCGCCACACTCCCCGAGAGCCCCCACCCAATAAATTTTGGGGCTGCCTCTCTGGGTTCCAGCCGCGCTTCCGTGCTGCCTCCTCATACCACAGCCTCTCGGCTTTAGCCTCCTCCAGCTCTTCACGAGGGCGGCGATATTCTCCAGATTGTGCCCAGGGTCCTCCGCCATCCAGAATTTCCTCCCAAGTCCATGAGTCCTGCGATCGCTGCTGCTGCCTTTTACCACGCTGCTTGGTCCTTTGTTGGTGGGTTATTCTGTCACGATCGTTATATGGTGGAAGAGAGGAGGACCAAAGCGCAGCGTGGTTAGAATACATTCTTCTTGTTTAATGACACGAAACAAAGAACACTTTACAAACTAACAAAACAACAAACCGACGAACGTGAAGCTATATAAACAATGTGCTAGCATGCAACATAGACATAGACAATAACCCACAAACTACCCAATGAATATGGCTGCCTAAATATGGTTCCCAATCAGAGACAATGATAGACAGCTGTCTCTAATTGAGAACCAATCTAGGCAACCATAGACATACACCTAGACTAGACACTGCCCCATAAACATACAAAAAACCCTAGACAATACAAAACACATACATCCCCCATGTCACACCCTGACCTAACTAAAATAATAAAGAAAACTAAGGCCAGGCCGTGACACAGAAATACAAAACAAGGACAACATAGAACACCAGACATAGAATGCCCACCCCAACTCACGCCCTGACCAACCAAAACAGAGACATAAAAAGGATCTCTACAGTCAGGGCGTGACACAAAGTTAACTTCTTGAGAATACAGGGGGTGCTATTTCGCATTAGCATAATTGCCTCTACAGACTAAACTGCCTCTTATTCAATTATTGCTGTTACTATATGCATATAACCATATAGCATTGGATAGAAAACAAGCTATGGTTTCTAAAACCGTTCCAATTGAGTCTCTGAGTCAAACACAGGTCATTTCACAGCACTTTCCCTGAGCCTGAAAAAGATTGCAAGATGTGTATGCTCGCTTCAAAGCTCTGCCTATATATGGTCACGCCACCTATGACCCGAATGACACTTCCTTCTTCTTCCTCTGGGTGTCTGGAAGACGTCAGAGGAGAAATTTTTTGTTTATCTTGTACTGACGTGAAATAAGACTTATTTCTTTAGCGTGACCGACAACTTCCGGTTTCTGAGATGCGCGTTTTCAGAGGTGGCATTGTCTTTTGTTATGCTGACGTTACGGATGAAAACTATCTCCGTGTCGAAGTTTGTTTGCTACATGTGACCATATCACCGTAATGTATGTTTTTTCAATATAGTTTAATCAGATTATTAGAATTTTTTCGGGAGTTTTGCCGTGTTCCGTTCTTTGAGTTTTTTAACTTTGGGAATTGACCGTGCCAGTCGACCAGTACCCAGGCTAAATGAAGAGGGGAGGTTGCCATTGTGAATGGATTGAACGACTCATCAGGACTAAGGACACCTTGATCAACATTCTGATGAAAGACCAGCAATAGTAAGACCCAATTTACGATGTTATTTCATATATCTGTCGTGCATGTGAACTGGTCGGGCGCGTCCAGCCGGTTCTGGCTGGCCTGGTTATGCTAATTAGCGATACATTTTGTTTTCGCTATAAAACATTTAAAAAATCTGAAATATTGTTTGGATTCACCAGATGTTGGGCTTTCAATGTCTGTACGCTGTGTATTTTTTCTGAAATGTTTTAAGACAAGTAATTAGTTATATAACGTTGGTCTCTGTAATTGTTCTAGCTGCATCAGCACTATATCAGATTGCAGCTGCAATGTAGAACTGTGATTTATACCTGAAAAATGCACATTTAAAAAAAAAAAACTATGCTATACCATAAATATGTTATCAGACTGTCATCTTAAGAATTTTTTTGTTGGTTAGTGGCTATCAATATCTTAGTTTAGCCGAATTGGTGATAGCACCTGATGGAGTAAGAAACTGTTGGAGTAAGAAAATGGTGTCATTTTGCTAACGTGTTTAGCTAATAGATTTACATATTGTGTCTTCCCTGTAAAACATTTAAAAAATCTGAAATGGTGGTTTTATTCACAAGATCTGTGTCTTTCATTGGGTGTCTTGGACTTGTGATTTAATGATATTTAGATGCTACTATTTAATTGTGACGCTATGCTAGCGATGCTAATCAGTGTGGGGGGTGTGGGGGGTGCTCCCGGATCCGGGTTAGGTACTCTGTAGAGTTAACTTCCCACTCTGAAAGGAGGGAAAAGGGCTACCTAAGTATGGTTCCCAATCAGAGACAACGATAGACAGCTGTCCCTGATTGAGAAGCATACTCGGCCAAAACATGGAAATACAAAATCATAGAAAACCAAAACATAGAATGCCCACCACAAATCACGCCCTGACCAAAACAAATAGAGACATAAAAAGGCTCTCTAAGGTGACAGTAGGCTTTCCACTTTCCGCTGGTATTTATTTAGCAAAGAAAACATATAATCACTCCGGACAGAGACAAGCAACAACTCATGACATAAATGTTACAGCAGCCTAGGCTACACCTTAACATCAGCGATCTGACATGCTGAAAACGAGAAACATTTTCATTCTTATCAACTGTAGGCTACTAATAATAGCAGCTGCATTCAGCCTATGTGCCCTGTTAATCTGGTCAGGGAAACTAATTGGTAACGTTATGTATTTATTGTCCATTTGTGTGTCAGGAGAAAATGTGAATGTGATCAAATTTGGTTTATATTCAAATATGTGTTTTCAACCAAATTATATACTGGAATGAATCAGTCAACATAATAGTGATGACAGATGTGAGTTAATGTTTTATAAGGCCTACAGTTGCATAGGCCTGCCTTGATGCAAACATGCATAAAGCAAGCTCAGCCCTGTGAGTTCTATTGTCTGTGAGTTGTTGTCTCTGTATCTGGGTCGAGGGAATCCCTCTCCTGATCTAGTCTAAATGTAATTCATATGATATAAGTATAAGGTTGATGCAGTTGGACAGGGTTTTCATCCCCATTGATGAATCACTGTCATATTTTAGAGGGTCCAGAGTTTTCCTGGTTAGGTTAACAGATAAGAAAAAACTCCAGGCCCCAGAGGGTAAAAATTGCCCCACTGCTCTGGGACCTATGGTGCCACCAGTCAGTTATTGTCAGGTATGTGGATGATCAGGAATTTATTCAGGAACGTTTCTTGGGCTACTTTGATGTGTGAAGTGGGAAAGATATGCAGTCTGTTTGACTTTGTGAATTTGGCGATGTCTGAGTTTAACTTCATGGAGAAACTTGTTGTTCAAACCTACAATGGCACAGCTGTAATGGAATGTATCTGCTATTTGTATTTACAGCCAAGTCCCCTCCGTTCCCTGATTAAGAGGTGATGACCATTCCACTACCATTGTCAACTCTCTCCTGACGTTAACTGAAGCCACGTCTCATGTGCCCGCTCATCCACTGGCACATTGAATGTTTCCCTCCAAGCACTGTGAGTAACCCTACCAATTTTCTTTCATTACTGTATGTAGAGTCAATCACATACACAAACACAATCACATTATTACACATCAATGATTTTACTATTTGCTTGGACTAACTCATTCTTAGCTCTTTTGTCTAACTGTGTACTGTGTTGTGTTATTGTATTTTGTCTTCCCAGTCAAATCCTGTCCTGCACTGAAGTCAAGCCTCTGAACACCTCAACTCATGCATCATACTCTCATTCAATCACTGCTGTGATCCCTTCCCAACACTGTAAGTAGCCCTCTCATCCTCATTCCCCATAATAGTGTACTATATATGTCTTCATTAAATGCTTTAAGTTAAATAATTACTCTTTGTCGATTTTTGACGTCTCTGTGCGTTCCGGGCCTATAACCTGGGTCTCCCATCCTCCTCCATTTTCAAGTCGCCAGCCTCCACTGATTCTGAGTGAATATTGAGACATTCTGTTGCTTGAGATCTGCTGGAGACGAAGGAAATTCACCCCTGTTTGAAAAATGAAAGGAGAGCCGCACACTCTAGGAGCTCAGATATAATAATTTAATAACCTAATATCCAACGTTTCCACAGACAAGCTGTCTTCATCAGGGTATATGAGATGTGTTAGCAGCAAATGCTGCCGTTAACAGTTCCCATGTGATGTTTTACTTGACTGTCTGTACTGTATATTCAAGGGCGTATTGAAAGCTTAACATTTCTCACCAGGCACAGTTCAAAGCATGTGTGTGAAATTATAATCTTCGCTTGAAGTCCCTGATCTCTTGTTTTTAAATTCAAGTAGCCCCCTAGTGTAGCCTTGAGGGCTCCTATCTTTCTGTTCTCACTGTGTGTGTGTGTGTGTGTGTACGTGTGTGACCTCTATAGATCTGGTTATTTGCCTGGCTTATTTAAAAAGTGAAACTGCCCTCAGCACTGTGTGTGTGTGTGAGAGAGAGAGTGTGTTTGTGTGTCTGACCTCTATCTGTAAATCCATACGCTTACCTCTTGTCTCCCATTTATTGAGTAAAGTTTGCCTAACAACTTTGAGTGTGTGTGTGTGTGTGTGTGTGTGTGTGTGTGTGTGTGTGTGTGTGTGTGTGTGTGTGTGTGTGTGTGTGTGTGTGTGTGTGAGTGACCTCTGTGAATCCATAATGCTCAGCACTGAGTTTCTCTTATTTAAAGAGTGAAGGGGTCTGCAGGACTGGGAAACATTCTGAGATGAATTCAGCACCACCCAGATACACATTGATTGAGATTGGCTTGGAGTACATTGCCACGCTGACAGTAACACGTTCGTCAGTTATTGGGAACATATTTAAATGCTAATTACACCAACATGTTTCACCCACCCACCAATCCATATTCATAAGGAGAGATTGTATCTTGCATGGTTGCACCTCATATTTTGACTGATATCCTTGGAAAGGAGAAAGGTCTTGATGTGTAGATAAAGGCCTTAGTGACATACAGCTAAATGGGTTGTCTACTTTTGATCAGCGATACCCTACCAAGAGCCTCTCACTGTTTAATGGTATGGTAGTAAAGGCTTGGTCCCGTCCATGATATCCTGATGATAGAAAATAATAATACCAGTGCAGACATACTGTATGCAGAATGATGCAGTTAAATCAAGACTTCCCACTATCCCTCACTCTCTCTGACAGAGCTCTTCCTCTCTCTCTCACTTCACTCACTCGCTTTCTCGTTCCCTCTCTCAAACCCAAGGTTATACCGTGGTAATTAGTAGCATCGGGGGTAGCTCACTAACGAGTGATTACTTTGCTTATCTCTCGCCGAGTGATCATCGCTTTCTCCCTCTGCCGCCTGTCGCTGACTTCCTCCCTCCCTCTCTGTCCGTCTCTTCTTTAGCTCCCCTTTGCTCTCTCATTCCTAATGATCAATACAATCTAATTACACAATATTTGTATGCTTGGTAGAGTTCCCTGTGATCCTATATCGCTACCTCTATACAAGCAAATATTATTACACTGAAGAAAATGGGAGGTGAAGCAAGGTTAATTTTCCTTTAGCCGCAGGCTAGCATCTGGTGGAGGTAGGGAGACTGAGGGAGAGGTAGAGAAAGAGAGAGAGAGGTAGAGAAAGAGAGAGAGGTAGAGAAAGAGAGAGAGGTAGAGAAAGAGAGAGAGGTAGAGAAAGAGAGGGAGAGGTAGTGAAAGAGAGAGAAAGGTAGTGAAAGAGAGAGAGAGGTAGGGAAAGAGAGAGAGGTTGAGAAAGAGAGAGAGAGGTAGTGAAAGAGAGAAAGAGGTAGTGAAAGAGAGAGAGAGGTAGAGAAAGAGAGAGAGGTAGAGAAAGAGAGAGATAGGTAGTGAAAGAGAGAGATAGGTAGAGAAAGAGAGAGAGGTAGAGAAAGAGAGAGAGAGGTAGAGAAAGAGAGAGAGGTAGAGAAAGAGAGAGAGGTAGAGAAAGAGAGAGAGGTAGAGAAAGAGAGAGAGGTAGAGAAAGAGAGAGAGAGGTAGTGAAAGAGAGAGAAAGGTAGTGAAAGAGAGAGAGAGGTAGGGAAAGAGAGAGAGGTTGAGAAAGAGAGAGAGAGGTAGTGAAAGAGAGAGAGAGGTAGTGAAAGAGAGAGAGAGGTAGTGAAAGAGAGAGAGAGGTAGAGAAAGAGAGAGAGAGGTAGAGAAAGAGAGAGATAGGTAGTGAAAGAGAGAGATAGGTAGAGAAAGAGAGAGAGGTAGTGAAAGAGAGAGAGAGAGGTAGTGAAAGAGAGAGAGGTAGTGATAGAGAGAGAGAGGTAGAGAAATAGAGAGAGAGGTAGTGAAAGAGAGAGAGGTAGTGATAGAGAGAGAGAGGTAGTGAAAGAGAGAGAGAGGTAGAGAAAGATTACGAGAGAGGTAGTGAAAGAGAAAGAGAGAGGTAATCAAAGAGAGAGAGAGGTAGTGAAAGAGAGAGAGGTGGAGAAAGATTACGAGAGAGGTAGAGAAAGAGAGAGAGAGGTAGTGAAAGAGTACGAGAGAGGTAGAGAAAGAGAGAGAGAGGTAGTGAAAGAGAGAGAGAGGTAGAGAAAGAGTTAGAGAGAGGTAGTGAAAGAGAGAGAGGTAGTGAAAGAGAGAGAGAGGTAGAGAGAGAGAGGTAGTGAAAGAGAGAGAGAGGTAGAGAAAGAGAGAGAGAGGTAATAAAATAGAGAGAGGTAGAGAAAGAGAGAGAGAGGTAGTGAAAGAGAGAGAGGTGGAGAAAGATTACGAGAGAGGTAGAGAAAGAGAGAGAGAGGTAGTGAAAGAGAGAGAGAGGTAGAGAAAGAGAGAGAGAGGTAGTGAAAGATTACGAGAGAGGTAGAGAAAGAGAGAGAGGTAGTGAAAGAGAGAGAGAGGTAGTGAAAGAGAGAGCGAGGTAGAGAAAGAGAAAGAGAGGTATTGAAAGAGAGAGGTAGAGAAAGAGAGAGATAGGTAGTGAAAGAGAGAGAGAGGTAGAGAAAGATTACTTGAGAGGTAGAGAAAGAGAGAGAGAGGTAGAGAAAGATTACGAGAGAGGTAGAGAAAGAGAGAGAGAGGTAGTGAAACAGAGAGAGAGGTAGAGAAAGAGAGAGAGACGTAGAGAAAGAGAGAGATAGGTAGTGAAAGAGAGAGAGGTAGAGAAAGAGAGAGAGGTAGAGAAAGAAAGAGAGGTAGTGAAAGAGAGAGAGAGGTAGAGAAAGAGAGAGAGAGGTAGTGAAAGAGAGAGAGAGGTAGAGAAAGAGATAGAGGTAGTGAAAGAGAGAGAGAGGTAGAGAAAGAGAGAGAGGTAGTGAAAGAGAGAGGTGTAGTGAAAGAGAGAGAGAGAGGTAGAGAAAGATTACGAGAGAGGTAGAGAAAGAGAGAGAGAGGTAGTGAAAGATTACGAGAGAGGTAGAGAAAGAGAGAGAGGTAGTGAAAGATTACGAGAGAGGTAGAGAAAGAGAAAGAGAGGTATTGAAAGAGAGAGAGAGAAAGAGAGAGATAGGTAGTGAAAGAGAGAGAGAGGTAGAGAAGGATTACTTGAGAGGTAGAGAAGGAGAGAGAGAGAGGTAGAGAAAGATTACGAGAGAGGTAGAGAAAGAGAGAGAGAGGTAGTGAAACAGAGAGAGGTAGTGAAACAGAGAGAGGTAGAGAAAGAGAGAGAGGGGTAGTGAAAGAGAGAGAGAGGTAGAGAAAGAGAGAGAGAGGTACTGAAAGAGAGAGAGAGGTAGTGAAAGAGAGAGAGAGGTAGAGAAAGAGATAATTGTAGTGAAAGAGAGAGAGAGGTAGAGAAAGAGAGAGAGGTAGTGAAAGAGAGAGGTGTAGTGAAAGAGAGAGAGAGGTAGAGAAAGATTACGAGAGAGGTAGAGAAAGAGAGAGAGAGGTAGTGTAAGATAGAGAGAGGTAGTGAAATATTACGAGAGAGGTAGAGAAAGAGAAAGAGAGGTATTGAAAGAGAGAGGTAGAGAAAGAGAGAGATAGGTAGTGAAAGAGAGAGAGAGGTAGAGAAAGATTACTTGAGAGGTAGAGAAAGAGAGAGAGAGGTAGTGAAACAGAGAGAGGTAGAGAAAGAGAGAGAGACGTAGAGAAAGAGAGAGAGAGGTAGTGAAAGAGAGAGAGAGGTAGAGAAAGAGATAGAGGTAGTGAAAGAGAGAGAGAGGTAGAGAAAGAGAGAGAGGTAGTGAAAGAGAGAGGTGTAGTGAAAGAGAGAGAGAGGTAGTGAAAGAGAGAGAGAGGTAAAGAAAGAGAGAGAGGTAGTGAAAGAGAGAGAGAGGTAGAGAAAGAGAGAGAGGTAGTGAAAGAGAGAGAGGTAGTGAAAGAGAGAGAGGTAGTGAAAGAGAGAGAGAGGTAGAGAAAGAGAGAGAGGGGTAGTGAAAGAGAGAGAGAGGTAGAGAAAGAGAGAGAGGTAGTGAAAGAGAGAGAGAGGTAGAGAAATAGAGAGAGCTAGTGAAAGAGAGAGGGAGGTAGTGAAAGAGAGAGCGAGGTAGAGAAAGTGAGAGAGAGGTAGTGAAAGATTACGAGAGAGGTAGAGAAAGAGAAAGAGAGGTATTGAAAGAGAGAGGTAGAGAAAGAGAGAGATAGGTAGTGAAAGAGAGAGAGAGGTAGAGAAAGATTACTTGAGAGGTAGAGAAAGAGAGAGAGAGGTAGATAAAGATTAGGAGAGAGGTAGAGAAAGAGAGAGAGAGGTAGTGAAAGAGAGAGAGCGGTAGAGAAAGAGAGAGAGACGTAGATAAAGAGAGAGATAGGTAGTGAAAGAGAGAGAGAGGTAGAGAAAGATTACTTGAGAGGTATAGAAAGAGAGAGAGAGGTAGGGAAAGATTATGAGAGAGGTAGAGAAAGAGAGAGAGAGGTAGTGAAAGAGAGAGGTAGAGAAAGAGAGAGATAGATAGAGAAAGAGAGAGAGAGGTAGTGAAAGAGAGAGAGGTAGTGAAAGAGAGAGAGGTAGAGAAAGAGAGAGAGAGAGGTAGTGAAAGATTACGAGAGAGGTAGAGAAAGAGAGAGAGAGGTAGTGAAAGAGAGAGAGAGGTAGAGAAAGAGAGAGGTAGAGAAAGAGAGAGAGGTAGTGAAAGAGTTAGAGAGAGGTAGTGAAAGAGAGAGAGGTAGAGAAATAGAGAGAAAGAGGTAGTGAAAGATTACGAGAGAGGTAGAGAAAGAGAGAGAGAGGTAATGAAAGAGAGAGAGAGGTAGAGAAAGAGAGAGAGGTAGTGAAAGAGAGAGAGAGGTAGAGAAAGATTACGAGAGAGGTAGAGAAAGAGAGAGAGAGGTAGTGAAAGAGAGAGAGAGGTAGAGAAAGAGAGAGAGAGGTAGAGAAAGAGAGAGAGAGGTAGTGAAAGATTACGAGAGGTAGAGAAAGAGAGAGAGGTAGTGAAAGAGAAAGAGAGGTAGTGAAAGAGAGAGAGAGGTAGTGAAAGAGAGAGAGAGGTAGTGAAAGAGAGAGAGAGGTAGAGAAAGAGAGAGAAAGGTAGTGAAAGAGAGAGAGTGGTGGAGAAAGATTACGAGAGAGTGAGAGAAAACAGCTGGTGAGGTCTGGGAGTGCTGTGTGTGCAGAAACGGCAGGCAAGCTGCTGACCCAGAAAGCCTCTCCTTCTATCACCCAGGACCTGTAGCGGAAGCATTGCAGGCGAGGAGAGGGGCTAGCTATGCACTGTACTCCTTTACTGTAGTGGTTGAATTACCTACAACCGAGGGGGGAATGCAGACTCAAGAGCTTTACACGCTTTAAACACAGATGTAAGAGCTTTAAACACAGGCTTTAAACGCAGACGTAAGAGCGTTAAACACAGGCTTTAAACACAGACGTAAGAGCTTTAAACACAGACTTTAAACGTAGACGTATGAGCTTTAAACACAGGCTTTAAACACAGACCTAAGAGCTTTAAACACAGACGTAAAAGCTTTAAACACATGCTTTAAACACAGACGTAAGAGCTTTAAACACAGGCTTTAAACACAGACCTAAGAGCTTTAAACTTAAACACAGACGTAAGAGCTTTAAACACATGCTTTAAACACAGATGTAAGAGCTTTAAACACAGGCTTTAAACACAGACCTAAGAGCTTTAAACGCAAACCTAAGAGCTTTGAACGCAGACGTAGGAGCTTTAAACGCAGACGTAATAGCTGTACAGTATTAGTATTGTGTTATCAGAATGGTCTAAAATTGTTTGGTTAGCTTTTACTATTTGATGTTATCACTGGTTCAGAATGTAGGCTGTGCCTCTGTTTCTTTACACAGTAGTAGTAATTACCTAAGCCAAACCAAAACACGAAATGCAGACGTTTAAACTGTCTTGTAACAATGTGACGATTGTTTACACAGCCTGTTTGATAGGATTTTGACAGTGAGCAGGAAGTTTGTACAGCACTTACACAGGACCTCAACTCTACTTTGTACAGCACTTACACAGGACCTCAACTCTACTTTGTACAGCACTTACACAGGACCTCAACTCTACTTTGTACAGCACTTACACAGGACCTCAACTCTACTTTGTACAGCACTTACACAGGACCTCAAGTCTACTTCGTACAGCACTTACACAGGACCTCAACTCTACTTTGTACAGCACTTACACAGGACCTCAAGTCTACTTCGTACAGCACTTACACAGGACCTCAACTCTACTTTGAACAGCACTTACACAGGACCTCAACTCTACTTTGTACAGCACTTACACAGGACCTCAACTCTACTTTGTACAGCACTTACACAGGACCTCAACTCTACTTTGTACAGCACTTACACAGGACCTCAAGTCTACTTCGTACAGCACTTACACAGGACCTCAACTCTACTTTGTACAGCACTTACACAGGACCTCAAGTCTACTTCGTACAGCACTTACACAGGACCTCAACTCTACTTTGAACAGCCCTTACACAGGACCTCAACTCTACTTTGTACAGCACTTACACAGGACCTCAACTCTACTTTGTACAGCACTTACACATGACCTCAACTCTACTTTGAACAGCACTTACACAGGACCTCAACTCTACTTTGAACAGCACTTACACAGGACCTCAACTCTACTTTGTACAGCACTTACACAGGACCTCAACTCTACTTTGTAAAGCACTTACACAGCAGCTCAACTCTACTTTGTACAGCACTTACACAGGACCTCAACTCTACTTTGTACAGCACTTACACATCACCTAAACTCTACTTTGTACAGCACTTACACAGGACCTCAACTCTACTTTGTAAAGCACTTACACAGGACCTCAACTCTACTTTGTACAGCACTTACGCAGGACCTCAACTCTACTTTGTACAGCACTTACACAGGACCTCAAGTCTACTTCGTACAGCACTTACACAGGACCTCAACTCTACTTTGAACAGCACTTACACAGGACCTCAACTCTACTTTGAACAGCACTTACACAGGACCTCAACTCTACTTTGTACAGCACTTACACAGGACCTCAACTCTACTTTGTACAGCACTTACACAAGACCTCAACTCTACTTTGTACAGCACTTACACAGGACCTCAACTCTACTTTGTACAGCACTTACACAGGACCTCAACTCTACTTTGTACAGCACTTACACAGGACCTCAACTCTACTATGTACAGAACTTACACAGGACCTCAACTCTACTTTGTAAAGCACTTACACAGGACCTCAACTCTACTTTGTACAGCACTTACACAGGACCTCAACTATACTTTGTACAGCACTTACACAGGACCTCAACTCTACTTTGTACAGCACTTACACAGGACCTCAAGTCTACTTCGTACAGCACTTACACAGGACCTCAACTCTACTTTGAACAGCACTTACACAGGACCTCAACTCTACTTTGAACAGCACTTACACAGGACCTCAACTCTACTTTGTACAGCACTTACACAGGACCTCAACTCTACTTCGAACAGCACTTACACAGGACCTCAACTCTACTTTGTACAGCACTTACACAGGACCTCAACTCTACTTTGTACAGCACTTACACATCACCTCCACTCTACTTTGTACAGCACTTACACATCACCTCCACTCTACTTTGTACAGCACTTACACATCACCTCCACTCTACTTTGTACAGCACTTACACAGGACCTCAACTCTACTTTGTACAGCACTTACACAGGACCTCAAGTCTACTTCGTACAGCACTTACACAGGACCTCAACTCTACTTTGTACAGCACTTACACAGGACCTCAACTCTACTTTGTACAGCACTTACACAGGACCTCAAGTCTACTTTGTACAGCACTTACACAGCACCTCAACTCTACTTTGTACAGCACTTACACAGCACCTCAACTCTACTTTGAACTTAATTACCTCGTGGAAAAGAGGATGAAACACTGCGTCATACCAGTTCTACAGTATTTAATTTACTTCATTATTACATTTTGAATGATTAGTGAATCCAACTTTATTAAATACTTTTGTTATTGCTTTATAGATGTTTACTGTATTTATTAGCATAGATGCAGTTTTCTCAGCAAGTCCTGTTTGATCCATCAACATTAGATTACAGTAAATGTGCTGTTGTAAGGGGTACTGTATTATACCAGTAGTTAGTATGGCACTGAATGATATTACTTAATATGATCTACATATTCTACTTCAGTTCCTAGACCATTTTGTTTGTAGTTCACCTCAACATTGTCAGTGACTGCATAGGAACTTATCTACGGATGCATGACTTTGTCACTGAATCACACTCACAAATGTTTTCAACATTGTGTCATAGCAAAGTGTAATTCTAATATTTTTGTCCGTTCCCTGGAGGAAACAGAGAGGGTAAGGAAGACAGACGAGAATCCTATTGAGACATACAAATAAATGAACCCTTGTAATATGTTCGGGTCTGTGGGACCCATTCCCAATGTTTACTAAAAGAAAAATGATACAATGAATCATTTTTCAACCTGAGACTCATTGGCCTTGGCTCATTTTCTGTGAAGAACATGTAAAAAAACACATTTTCATTGAGTGCACACTGTGCACCCCCCTACATATGTACAGTATATTACATCTGTAGTGTTCGGGTCCACTGGCCCGAGGGTAATACAAGTGTGTGTGTGTGTGTGTGTGTGTGTGTGTGTGTGTGTGTGTGTGTGTGTGTGTGTGTGTGTGTGTGTGTGTGTGTGTGTGTGTGTGTGTGTGTGTGTGTGTGTGTGTGTGTGTGTGCGTGTGTGGGTGAGGGTCTTCCTCCTCTCTGGGCCTGCTGTTTCTACACAGCACCAAGAACCTGTCTGTCTCCCGCTTTTCTTGCACTCTTTACCCTTTGTAGTGTGTGAAACTACACAATGTCTTGCGGGAACCTGCACAATGTTATTACAATACATTATTTTGATACTTTGTAAAAAATGCTGTATTTTCCCACACTCTATGCCAGCCAGGTGCACATTGGTGGAGGGACCCAACAAATAAATGGCTTTGCATTTGTGGCTCCTTACCACAATCAATCAGTATGGCAAAAATAATCTCTGCTCAGAGGGCATTAGAAATAATTTTTGCAGGGAGAGAAGCTAGTGTGGAAGGAGTGTCTTCAACTTTTGAGTGAGTTGGAAGAAGAGGATGAGATTGATTCTCAGCCAGCCCCAGGACCAGCCCGTCAGCAGCCAGGCCCAGGACCAGCCCGTCAGCAGCCAGGCCCAGGACCAGCCCGTCAGCAACCAGCTCATTAGCAGCCTGCAGGAGGAGAAATATGGATGTCAAAAAATTGTGAAATTGAATGGTGTTCTTGCCCAAGGAATGAGCCACCCCGCATGGCTGCCAGTGTGATTAGGTTACAAGCAGGGCCGACGCGGACGGTGGTTACTCATGTGCAGGACTTAAAGTCTTCTATTGGACTGTTCATCCCAGTCACCATCCAGAAAATCATTCTGGACTGCACTAATTTGGAGGGAAGGCGTGTTTTTGGAGAGAGATGAAAGGAGATGGACCAAACTCATTTACATGCATATTTCGGAGTTCTTATCCTTGCTGGTGTTTTCAGATCCAATAGGGAATCCACAGAATCCCTGTGGGATGCAGAAACTGGCAGAGAACTTTTCAGTGCAACAATGTCTCTGGAAAACTTCCACATTATTTCCAGGATTATCCGCTTCGACAACCGAGACACCAGACCAGCTCGGCGGCAGAGAGACAAGCTAGCTGCAATCAGGTCAGTGTGGGACAAGTGGGTTGACCGCCTTCCCCTGTTTTACAACCCACGGCCCAACGTTACTGTTGATGAGCAGGCCGCTGCCCCTTCAGACAGTACAATATAAACCTGCAAAATATGGAATCAAGATCTGGGCAGCCTGTGACGCTGCTTCGTCATATGCATGGAACTTGCAAGTGTATACAGGAAGCCAGATGGAGGAGCCCCAGAGAAGAACCAAGGGATGCAGGTTGTCCTGGATGCAACACAGGGACTCCGTGGCCACAACATCACATGCAATAACTTTATACTTCGCCTAAGCTGGGACAGGAGCTCCTCAAGAGGAAGCTGACGATGGTCGGAACAGTATGAAAAAACAAGCCAGAGCTCCCACCTCAGCTGCTGAATACACGGAACAGGCCTATCAATTCCTCTAAGTTTGTGTTCACGGGCGACCCGTCCCTGGTGTCCTACGTGCCAAAGAAAGGCAAAAATGTGGTTCCTCATGAGTACGCTGCATAGTGTCGTGGCAGAATCAGATTTAGCTAGGTAACATAGATAGATAAGATGTTATTTTCATCATATGCTTGAGAGATACTGTGGGCAGTTGCATTTTCCCTTCTGAGCTAGGGCTTAGTCACTTGGGGCCCAGAGAGGGGAGAGGTCAGGCTTGGGTTCACATGTCAATGTATCTGTTAAACTATGTGGTGCTATGTAGAATATCAGAAGGGGATGTGGGAATGTGTATGTAACTATTCCTAAACCATGTGAAGGGATGGCGTTATTAATGGGGAACCAGTTAGTTATCTCATACAATGTCTGTACGCCAGTCACTCCCTACTTTTCTCATTGGGGGAAGGAGTAAGGCAGTGTTTGGAAGCATTGTATGTCCCCTCTGAGGTTGCCCTTATCTTGATCTGGTATATGACCTAAGAGATTCACTTTCTTCAGTGAGTTTGTCCAGATTTGGGAGTATCTAGGATTGACAATTGATGTATGCCATTGGATGAGGTAATGTTTTGGTAGACAGTGAAGTACCAAGCATGAGATTGAAACCTTGTCTTAGGAGACCAAACTGAACAATGATTTATAGCTGATGCTGTCTAGCTATGGGATACTCCTCTTTCGGGTAAAGGATTCTTTGTAAGTTGAGAGGGGTGTATCTTGGCTATAAATGAAACTAAAAATTGTAAGGACTCTCAGAGAATTCATTTATAGACACTGAATTGATCTAAGAGTCAAAAAAGGGCTTTGGTGAGGCTTATTCCATATTAAATATGGAATTTATAATATAACTCTGACTTGTGTGTGGTTGGCTCTCTCTCTCTTCATTGAGTAATACAGGAAATTACCACGACATTAGGGATGGGAGAATCTGGCCAGGAACATCACAAACCAGAAATCACAATGGATTACAATGCCACAAAAGAAGGGGTGGACAATTTAGACAAGCTGGTTACTGGCTACAGCTGCAAAAGAAAAGCCCTACGCTGGCCACTTCTTGGACATCTCGGCGTAGAACGCGTTTGTCATCTGCATGGCGTTGAACCCAAATTGGAACAGAGGGAAGCTCCAGAGGAGACGGTTCTTTCTCGAGGAGCTGGGCAAGACATTGGTAAGACCTCAAATCCAGAGGCAACATATCTCAAGGACCCCAGCTTCTGCAGCCATCGTGAGGAGGATTCAGGAGGATGCTGGTGCCCCATCCGCCCATCCGCCCGACCCACAGAACCAACAACTCCAATACCGGAAGTAAGTGTGAGTGATGATGATGTTGTGTGTTTGTCTGACTCTCCTGCTTTGGCCTGTTGTAACTATATATGTGAGTGAGTGAGATGTTAGTAAAATTCCTGAACTAAGTGTTTTCATCATTCTAGATTGCAGCTGGTAGCAACAACAAGAAGAAGCGCTGTGATGTGTGTGTGGACCCAAGAAGGACAGGAAGACACAGTACACATGCATCAAGTGCAAGAAATACATTTGCAACACACACACACAGTAAAACTCTGTCCCTCATGTGGTGTGTAGACCTGCCTTAATTTGTGTTCAATGGGGCTCATTTTGTCACGCCCTGATCTGTTTCACCTGTCCTTGTGCTTGTCTCCGCCCTCTCCAGGTGTCTCCCACCTTCCCCACTTATCCCCTGGGTATTTATACCTGTGTTTTCTGTCTGTCTGCCAGTTCGTCTTGTTTGTTCAAGTCAACCAGCGTTTTCTCAGCTCCTGTTTTTCCCCATTCTCTCTTTTTTCGTCCTCCTGGTTTTGACCTTTGCATTTCTTGGCTCTGAGCCCGCCTGTCTGACCACTCTGCCTGCCCCTGAGCCCCTAACTTAGTTGCTGGAGAGGAAGGAAACCGCATGTCTTGACTCTGAGCCCGCCTGTCTGACCACTCTGCCTGCCCCTGAGCCTGCTTGCCGTCCTGTACCTTTGCCACTACTCTGGTTTATCGACCCCTGCCTGCCTTGACCTGTCGTTTGCCTGCCCCTGTTGTTACAATAAACATTGTTACTTCAACACAGTCTGCACTTGGGTCTTACCTGAAACTTAATACATACAGTATTTTATGTAAATTATACATGTAAAATTTGTCCCTCCAATTTGTTCAGTCCAAAGTAATAAACATAAAAAGTAATGAAAACCTTGTTTCATTTATATTTGTTCAAGATAAACACGATTTATTTCACCCATGTCTTGATTATAATAGATTTTTGTTGACAAAAATTGATAAACCTGATCTAGCAGAGGTAAATGGCAAATATTAACCATGTATATGGTCTGTATTGCTTGTAATTGATATAAGTCAACATCTAAGGATTAAGTATTTTTATGTAAATCGTTATGGCTGTGTTGTTTTAAAAACCCAATAATATGGGTCCATTAGACCTGCGAACATTGGGTGAATTGCACCACACAAAGGGTTAATCCATTTTAGAATAAAGGCTGTAACATCTCAAAATGTGGGAAAGGTCAAGGTGTCTGAATACCCTCCGAACGCACTGCAACCGCTTGGTAGGGCTCTGTAATAGACCAAATAAACATCAAGTTGGGATAAAAAACAATTACAAGTTCTTATTTGAGTTGTAAGTAGTAGGATTTGAAGGTGAAATGATTGTTTTAACATGTTTTTCAAGAAGCGCGTTAAAGAGTTAATAATGCAACAGCTGTCTTAATGTATGAAACATATTTATATCAATTTATAGTGCCTTCAGAAATTATTCCCCCTTGATGTTTTCTGCATTTTGTTGTGTTACAGCCTGAATTTAAAATTAATTAAATTGTGATTTTTTTTGTAACTGTCAAAGTGAAATTATGTTTTTAGTAAAGTAACAAATTCATTAAAAATTAAAAGCTGAAATGTCAATAAGTATTCAACCACTTTGTTAAGGCAAGCCTAAATAAGTTCAGGAGTAAGAATTTGCTTAAAAAGTCCCATACTAAGTTGCATGGATTCTCTGTGTGCAATAATAGAGTTTAACATGATTTTAGAATGACTACCTCATCGCTGTAACCCACATATGTAATTATCTGTAAGGTCCCTTAGTTGAGCAATGAATTTCAAACAAAGATTCAAATGACAAAGACCAGGGTGGTTTTCCAATGCCTCGCAAAGAAGGACACCTATTGGCAGACATTGAATATACCTTTGAGCATGGTGTAGTTATTAATTACACTTTGGATGGTGTATCAATACACCCAGTCATTACAATGAGACAGACGTCCTACCTAACTTAGTTGCTGGAGAGGAAGGAAACCGCTCAGGGATTTCACCATGAGGCCAATGGTGACTTTAAAACAGTTATAGAGTTTAATGGGGATAGAAGAAAACTGAGGATGAATAAACAACATTGTAGTTACTCCACAATACTGACCTAATCAACAGAGTGAAAAGAAGGAAGCCTGTACAGAATACAAATATTCCAAAACATGCATCCGTGTGCAACAAGGCACTAAATTAATACTGCAAAATAAGTCACTTTTTGTCCTGAATACAAAGTGTTGCGTTTGGGGCAAATCCAATACAACATATTCCTGAATACCACTCTCCATATTTCCAACCATAGTGGTGGCTGCATCATGTTATGGGTATTTGTTTTTTAACTAGGCAAGTCAGTTATGAACAAATTCTTATATACAATGACAGCCTACCAACAAACAGTGGATTAACTGCCTTGTTCAGGAGTAGAAAGACAGATTTTTACCTTGTCAGCTTGGGGATTCGATCCAGCAACCTTTTGGTTACTGGCCCAACGCTCTAACCACTACCTGCCACTTGTAACAGTAAAGGACTGGAGAGTTCTTCAGGATAAAAATAAACGGAAAGCTAAGCACACCCTAAATCATAGAGGAATACCTGGTTAAGTCTGCTTTCCACCAGACACCAGGAGATGAATTCACCATTCAGCAGGACAATAACCTGAAACACAAGGCCAAATCTACACTGGAGTTGCTTACCAAGAAGACGTGAATGTTCCTGAGTGTCTGAGTTAGCTTTGATTTGATTCTACTTGAGAATCTATGGCAAGACATGAAATTGGTTGTCTAAATGATCAACAACCAATTTGATGTTGCACAATCCAGGTGTGGAAAGCTCTTAGAGACTTACCCAGAAAGACTCACAGCTGTTATCGCTGCCAAAGGTGCTTCTACAAATTATTGACTCGGGGGTGTGAATACTTATGTAAATGAGATATTTCTGTATTTAATTTGCAAATTTGCAAAAATTTCAAAAATATGTTTTAAATTTGTCATTCAGAGTTATTGTGTGTAGATGGGTGAGAACCCCCCCCCCAGATTTAATCCATTTTGAATTCAAACTATAACACATACAAAACGTGGAATAAGTCAAGGGGTATGAATTCTTTCTGAAGGCGCTGTATATTTGCAAACAGTCACACTTAAACACTCCCGTAGCTCATTTCCATGGCAACACAGCCACAGTCCATGGTCGCCATGGTTGGTCTCTGCACATGGTGCTCTCTCTCTCTCTCTCTCTCTCTCTCTCTCTCTCTCTCTCTCTCTCTCTCTCTCTCTCTCTCTCTCTCTCTCTCTCTCTCTCTCTCTTTGCATGCCCCTTTCTCTTTCTCCTCCCTTGGTCTCTATCTCTGCATTTCACCCCATATCTCCCTCCCTCCATCACCTCCCCTCACTCTTTTATCCTCCGTTTCTTTTCCCTCCTTCTATCCTCTTCTCCCCTTTTCTCTCTTTCTCTCTCTCCATTTGAGTGTTTTTACTCTATATCTCTCTTCTTGTCACTCCCTGCATCTGTGAACTTCCCCCTTTTTCTTTCATTCCTTCGCTCTTGTGCTTCTTCCCTCTGTATCTCTCGTCTGGTGTATTGCTGTTCGTGCATTCACACGTCTCTCCCTCTCTGCGTCTTTTGTCCTGTCACTCTCAGCTCAGTCCTTGTGAGCATTGGGAACACGTTGCATCTCAGTAGAAGTCCATACCAAGCATGACTCACAATCTCCTCTCTCTCTCTCTCTCTCTCTCTCTCTCTCTCTCTCTCTCTCTCTCTCTCTCTCTCTCTCTCTCTCTCTCTCTCTCTCTCTCTCTCTCTCTCTCTCTCTCTCTCTCTCTCTCTCTCTCTCTCTCTCTCTCTCTCTCTCTCTCTCCCCTTGATCTTTCTCTCTCTCTCTCTCTCTCTCTCTCTCTCTCTCTCTCTCTCTTTCTCTCTCACTCTCTCTCTCTGTCTCCTCAAATACTGTACCTCTCTCCTGTTCCCTTCACCAGCTATCTCCCCTCTTTTTTTCCCCTCCTCTCTTTTCTCTCTCTATTCTTACCTCCCTCTCTCCCCGACAACTGTCTCCCTTTTTTCCTCCTCTCTATCCACTTCTCCTTTCTCTTTTCATCTCTCATCCTCTCACTCCTTTCTCTTTTCATCTCTCATCCTCTCACTTCTTTCTCTTTTCATCTCTCATCCTCTCACTCCTTTCTCTTTTCATCTCTCATCCTCTCACTCCTTTCTCTTTTCATCTCTCATCCTCTCACTCCTTTCTCTTTTCATCTCTCATCCTCTCACTTCTTTCTCTTTTCATCTCTCATCCTCTCACTCCTTTCTCTTTACATCTCTCATCCTCTCTCTCACTCCTTTCTCTTTTCATCTCTCATCCTCTCTCTCTCTCCTTTCTCTTTTCATCTTTCATCCTCTCTCTCTCTCCTTTCTCTTTTCATCTCTCATCCTCTCTCTCTCTCCTTTCTCTTTTCATCTCTCATCCTCTCTCTCACTCCTTTCTCTTTACAGCTCTCATCCTCTCTCTCACTCCTTTCTCTTTTCATCTATCTTCCTCTCTGTCTCCCCCTTTCCCCTCCCCCCCTCGCTAGGTAAGCATAACTATTTTGGGAGTGCCGTCTGAAAGATTCAGTCTGTCACCAGAATCATTTCAATGCTAATTTCCCTGGCATCTGTGATAAGTAAATTCACTCTGGCAAACACACTGTCATCAGCTTTTGAGGATTGGATTTTTCTCTCCCCTCCTCCATAGCTTGTGCATAAGGATCTGAGGCGAGGCGGGTTTGATGAACACACACACACACACATACACAAACACACACGTAAGAGTTTAGCGAGTTGGTATTATGAACAAACAACAAACTGTGAGCACACACCCACTGTACTCTATTCTCTCTCTCTCTCTCTCTCACACACACACACGGTCTTGTACAGCTAACCTTGTGGGGACACACAATTCAGTCCCATTAAAAATCCAATTTTCCCTAACCTTAACCCAATAACCTAACTTTAACCCTAAACCTAACCCTAGCTCCTAACCTTAAAACTAACCCTAGCTCCTAACCCTTAACGTAATTCTAACCCTAAACCCCCTAGAATAATATTTGACCTTGTGGGGACTAATAAAATGTCCCCAGTTGGTCAATTATCTTTTTTTTTTACTACTTGTGCGGGGACACACGCGCGCACGCACATACACACGCACGCACACACAGTGGGCAGAAGACAAAAGTCATGCTAATACATGTGTGACACAGCTGTCATTTAACACAGCCTGCTGCATAATGTAGAATTACCTTTCTATCGTGATTCATAAATTCTCTTACGACACAGCCGTTTATACACACCCACTTTATGCAGTCATGATCTCTTATGTGTCACGGCTTGGCTCACTGGAGTGTGTTTGTGCTGTTCAGAGGGAACCCTTCACTGGAGTGTGTTTAGGCTGTTCAGATAGAACCCTTCACTGGAGTGTGTTTGGGCTGTTCAGATAGAACCCTTCACTGCAGTGTGTTTGGGCTGTTCAGATAGAACCCTTCACTGGAGTGTGTTAAGGCTGTTCAGAGAGAACCCTTCACTGGAGTGTGTTTGGGCTGTTCAGATAGAACCCTTCACTGCAGTGTGTTAAGGCTGTTCAGATAGAACCCTTCACTGCAGTGTGTTAAGGCTGTTCAGATAGAACCCTTCACTGGAGTGTGTTTAGGCTGTTCAGATAGAACCCTTCACTGGAGTGTGTTTGGGCTGTTCAGATAGAACCCTTCACTGCAGTGTGTTAAGGCTGTTCAGATAGAACCCTTCACTGGAGTGTGTTTGGGCTGTTCAGATAGAACCCTTCACTGGAGTGTGTTTGGGCTGTTCAGATAGAACCCTTCACTGAAAGTGTGTTAAGGCTGTTCAGAGAGAACCCTTCACTGGAGTATGTTTGGGCTGTTCAGATAGAACCCTTCACTGGAGTGTGTTTAGGCTGTTCAGAGAGAACCCTTCACTGGAGTGTGTTAGGGCTGTTCAGAGAGAACCCTTCACTGGAGTATGTTTGGGCTGTTCAGATAGAACCCTTCACTGGAGTGTGTTTAGGCTGTTCAGAGAGAACCCTTCACTGGAGTGTGTTAGGGCTGTTCAGAGGGAACCCTTCACTGGAGTGTGTTAGGGCTGTTCAGAGAGAACCCTTCACTGGAGTGTGTTTAGGCTGTTCAGAGAGAACCCTTCACTGGAGTGTGTTTAGGCTGTTCAGATAGAACCCTTCACTGGAGTGTGTTAAGGCTGTTCAGAGAGAACCCTTCACTGGAGTGTGTTAGGGCTGTTCAGAGAGAACCCTTCACTGGAGTGTGTTTAGGCTGTTCAGAGAGAACCCTTCACTGGAGTATGTTTAGGCTGTTCAGAGAGAACCCTTCACTGGAGTGTGTTAGGGCTGTTCAGAGAGAACCCTTCACTGGAGTGTGTTTAGGCTGTTCAGAGAGAACCCTTCACTGGAGTATGTTTAGGCTGTTCAGGGGGAACCCTTCACTGGAGTGTGTTTAGGCTGTTCAGAGAGAACCCTTCACTGGAGTGTGTTAGGGCTGTTCAGATAGAACCCTTCACTGGAGTGTGTTTAGGCTGTTCAGAGAGAACCCTTCACTGGAGTGTGTTAGGGCTGTTCAGAGGGAACCCTTCACTGGAGTGTGTTAGGGCTGTTCAGAGAGAACCCTTCACTGGAGTGTGTTAGGGCTGTTCAGAGAGAACCCTTCACTGGAGTGTGTTAAGGCTGTTCAGAGAGAACCCTTCACTGGAGTGTGTTAGGGCTGTTCAGAGAGAACCCTTCACTGGAGTGTGTTAGTGCTGTTCAGAGAGAACCCTTCACTGGAGTGTGTTAGTGCTGTTCAGAGAGAACCCTTCACTGGAGTGTGTTAGTGCTGTTCAGAGAGAACCCTTCACTGGAGTGTGTTTAGGCTGTTCAGATAGAACCCTTCACTGGAGTGTGTTAGTGCTGTTCAGAGAGAACCCTTCACTGGAGTGTGTTAGTGCTGTTCAGAGAGAACCCTTCACTGGAGTATGTTTAGGCTGTTCAGAGAGAACCCTTCACTGGAGTGTGTTTAGGCTGTTCAGAGAGAACCCTTCACTGGAGTGTGTTAGGGCTGTTCAGATAGAACCCTTCACTGGAGTGTGTTTAGGCTGTTCAGATAGAACCCTTCACTGGAGTGTGTTTAGGCTGTTCAGATAGAACCCTTCACTGGAGTGTGTTTAGGCTGTTCAGATAGAACCCTTCACTGGAGTGTGTTAGTGCTGTTCAGAGAGAACCCTTCACTGGAGTATGTTTAGGCTGTTCAGATAGAACCCTTCACTGGAGTGTGTTTAGGCTGTTCAGAGAGAACCCTTCACTGGAGTGTGTTTAGGCTGTTCAGAGAGAACCCTTCACTGGAGTGTGTTTAGGCTAGTGTTCATGTTTAATAGAAACTGAACACTAAAAAGCAAAAACAACAAAGTGACAAGCGAAAACAGCTCCGTCAGGTGCAACACACACTAAACAGAAATGAATCACCCACAACACAAAATGGGAAAACAGGCAACCTAAGTATGGCTCCCAATCAGAGACAACGATAGACAGCTGCCTCTGATTGGGAACCACACCAGGCCAAACACATAGAAAACAAACATAGAAAAAAGAACATAGACTGCCCACCCTAGTCACACCCTGGCCTAACCAAAATAGAGAATAAAAAACCTCTCTATAGTCAGGGCGTGACACATACACTGGAGTGTGTTAGGGCTGTTCAGAGGGAACCCTTCACTGGAGTGTGTTAGTTCTGTTCAGAGAGAACCCTTCACTGCAGTGTGTTAGGGCTGTTCAGAGAGAACCATTCACTGGAGTGTGTTAGGGCTGTTCAGAGGGAACCCTTCACTGGTGTGTGTTAGGGCTGTTCAGGGGGAACCCTTCACTGGAGTGTGTTAGGGCTGTTCAGGGGGAACCCTTCACTGGAGTGTGTTTAGGCTGTTCAGAGGGAGCCCTTCACTGGAGTGTGGTAAGCTGTTCAGAGGGAACCCTTCACTGGAGTGTGTTAGGGCTGTTCAGAGGGAACCCTTCACTGGAGTGTGTTAGGGCTGTTCAGAGAGAACCCTTCACTGGAGTGTGTTAGTGCTGTTCAGAGAGAACCCTTCACTGGAGTGTGTTAGGGCTGTTCAGAGAGAACCCTTCACTGGAGTGTGTTTAGGCTGTTCAGAGGGAACCCTTCACTGGAGTGTGTTAGGGCTGTTCAGAGGGAACCTTTCACTGGAGTGTGTTAGGGCTGTTCAGAGAAAACCCTTCACTGGAGTGTGTTAGGGCTGTTCAGAGAGAACCCTTCACTGGAGTGTGTTTAGGCTGTTCAGAGTGAACCTTTCACTGGAGTGTGTTAGGGCTGTTCAGGGGGAACCCTTCACTGGAGTGTGTTAGGGCTGTTCAGAGGGAACCCTTCACTGGAGTGTGTTAGGGCTGTTCAGAGGGAACCTTTCACTGGAGTGTGTTAGGGCTGTTCAGTGGGAACCCTTCACTGGAGTGTGTTAGGGCTGTTCAGAGGGAACCTTTCACTGGAGTGTGTTAGGGCTGTTGAGGTGGAACCCTTCACTTGAGTATGTTTGGGCTGTTCAGGGGGAACGCTTCACTGGAGTGTGTTAGGGCTGTTCAGGGGGAACGCTTCACTGGAGTGTGTTAGGTCTGTTCAGAGGGAACCCTTCACTGGAGTGTGTTAGTGCTGTTCAGAGAGAACCCTTCACTGGAGTGTGTTTAGGCTGTTCAGATAGAACCCTTCACTGGAGTGTGTTAGTGCTGTTCAGAGAGAACCCTTCACTGGAGTGTGTTAGTGCTGTTCAGAGAGAACCCTTCACTGGAGTATGTTTAGGCTGTTCAGAGAGAACCCTTCACTGGAGTGTGTTTAGGCTGTTCAGAGAGAACCCTTCACTGGAGTGTGTTAGGGCTGTTCAGATAGAACCCTTCACTGGAGTGTGTTTAGGCTGTTCAGATAGAACCCTTCACTGGAGTGTGTTTAGGCTGTTCAGATAGAACCCTTCACTGGAGTGTGTTAGTGCTGTTCAGAGAGAACCCTTCACTGGAGTATGTTTAGGCTGTTCAGATAGAACCCTTCACTGGAGTGTGTTTAGGCTGTTCAGAGAGAACCCTTCACTGGAGTGTGTTTAGGCTGTTCAGAGAGAACCCTTCACTGGAGTGTGTTTAGGCTAGTGTTCATGTTTAATAGAAACTGAACACTAAAAAGCAAAAACAACAAAGTGACAAGCGAAAACAGCTCCGTCAGGTGCAACACACACTAAACAGAAATGAATCACCCACAACACAAAATGGGAAAACAGGCAACCTAAGTATGGCTCCCAATCAGAGACAACGATAGACAGCTGCCTCTGATTGGGAACCACACCAGGCCAAACACATAGAAAACAAACATAGAAAAAAGAACATAGACTGCCCACCCTAGTCACACCCTGGCCTAACCAAAATAGAGAATAAAAAACCTCTCTATAGTCAGGGCGTGACACATACACTGGAGTGTGTTAGGGCTGTTCAGAGGGAACCCTTCACTGGAGTGTGTTAGTTCTGTTCAGAGAGAACCCTTCACTGCAGTGTGTTAGGGCTGTTCAGAGAGAACCATTCACTGGAGTGTGTTAGGGCTGTTCAGAGGGAACCCTTCACTGGTGTGTGTTAGGGCTGTTCAGGGGGAACCCTTCACTGGAGTGTGTTAGGGCTGTTCAGGGGGAACCCTTCACTGGAGTGTGTTTAGGCTGTTCAGAGGGAGCCCTTCACTGGAGTGTGGTAGGGCTGTTCAGAGGGAACCCTTCACTGGAGTGTGTTAGGGCTGTTCAGAGGGAACCCTTCACTGGAGTGTGTTAGGGCTGTTCAGAGAGAACCCTTCACTGGAGTGTGTTAGTGCTGTTCAGAGAGAACCCTTCACTGGAGTGTGTTAGGGCTGTTCAGAGAGAACCCTTCACTGGAGTGTGTTTAGGCTGTTCAGAGGGAACCCTTCACTGGAGTGTGTTAGGGCTGTTCAGAGGGAACCTTTCACTGGAGTGTGTTAGGGCTGTTCAGGGGGAACCCTTCACTGGAGTGTGTTAGGGCTGTTCAGAGGGAACCCTTCACTGGAGTGTGTTAGGGCTGTTCAGAGGGAACCTTTCACTGGAGTGTGTTAGGGCTGTTCAGTGGGAACCCTTCACTGGAGTGTGTTAGGGCTGTTCAGAGGGAACCTTTCACTGGAGTGTGTTAGGGCTGTTGAGGTGGAACCCTTCACTTGAGTATGTTTGGGCTGTTCAGGGGGAACGCTTCACTGGAGTGTGTTAGGGCTGTTCAGGGGGAACGCTTCACTGGAGTGTGTTAGGTCTGTTCAGAGGGAACTTTTCACTGGAATGTTTTGGGGCTGTTCAGAGGGACTTTTCACTGGAATGTTTTGGGTCTGTTCAGGGGGAACCCTTCACTCAGAGAGAACCCTTCATGGGATTGTGTTTGGGCTGTTCAGAGAGAACCCTTCATTGGAGATCAGTCTTTTGGAGGAGAGTGAACAAACACTCCATATCACACACTGTTGTTTGTTTTGCAGAACAGGGCACCTCCTGATGTGTACGACTGGACACAAGTACATACTAGTATGCATGAGTGCGCTCACAACCACACGTGCACGCAGACACACTTTCTTTGACTCTATTAAGGAGTAAGGAAGGCTGAAGTCTAGTGGACTTTAGCAGGGTGAATGAGTGCAAGGTCAGAGTGCTCATGAGGACATGCCTGCCCGGACACACACCATTACACTGTTAACAGAGTTCACAGAGGTGCTTCTTCATCTGCATGGCTTGCTGTTTGGGGTTTTAGGCTGTGTTTCTGTACAGCACTTTGAGATATCAGCTGATGAAGAAAGGGCTTTCTAAATATATTGTATTTGATTTGAAATGCACCCTTTGACAGTGCATGCTTTCATCACACAGTACATTTTAGTTGTTGACATCCACAGTGACAGAGTGCAGGGTTCATAGGACCCTTGGTAAAAGAAGTCTCTTGGTTTTATTTGCCTCCCAAGCCAGCTGGAGGGCCGAAGAGCCAAGTAACCACGGTTCCCCCAATACCACGAAGTGTTTACCCAAGGGGTCGGAGTTCAAACAGGAGGCACTTTAATTTGATTGGGCCAAACCAATCTGTGTCTATTGGGGTCAAACGTGCAGCCTCTCTCTCTCTCTCTCTCTCTGTCTCTCTCTCTCTCTCTCTCTCTCTCTCTCTCTCTCTCTCTCTCTCTCTCTCTCTCTCTCTCTCTCTCTCTCTCTCTCTCTCTCTCTCTCTCTCTCTCTCTCTCTCTCTCTCTCTCTCTCTCTCTCTCTCTCTCTCTGTCTCTCTGTCTCTCTGTCTCTCTGTCTCTGTCTCTCTGTCTCTCTGTCTCTCTGTCTCTGTCTCTCTCTGTCAGCGGCGGTTATTCCGAGAAATAGAAAGCGCATGAGTCCTTACACAAAACAACAAATGTCATCTGTGATGAGAAAGCAGCCAGGCTGTTGGATATTTAATGCTTGGCTTAAGCCAGGTAATGCTGTGGACCTGAGGTAGGTGTAATTCCTCTTTCACCTTGTTAGTCCCTATGTGCCACTGTGTGTGTTTCTCTCACTCTCACTCTCTCCACCACTTGCCGTGCGGTAGCAGAGAGAACGGTGCATGACTTGGGTGGGAGAATGAGAGCAACGGAGACAGAGAGAGAGACAGAGAGAGAGAGAGAGAGAGAGAGAGAGAGAGAGAGAGAGAGAATGTCAGAGAAAATAATCGATGTGTTTGACAGAAATGGCAGAAGTGAATCAGTGAAGCAGGCTGGTGTACAAGATGGAGACGACTGCCACACGGTCAATACAGTGGACCGTCATCTTGAATAGAACACAACTGAGAATAGCACTTCCACTCAGGACACTTGACACAAGTACACGGGTACACGTTGTGCATTTATATGGCTAACGTCTAGGAAAGCATGCACACACACACGCACGCAGACAAGTGTACAAACACACGCACACACACATGCGCACAAACACACATGCGCACAAACACACACACACTCCCACTCCCTGGCCAACCAAAACACCTGTCCTCCTGCCTTGCCTGTCCTCTCAACTGCGTCTCCAAGGTTACCCCGGCTCAGCGTAGGGCCCCTCTCTTGCTTTAATTTGTTCATCAACAAAAATTAATTACACATCAGCGTGGATTGCTTATGTCAGCTGGAAATACACTCGACTGGTTCTACCAGTGGCGCGCTGGGGATTTTTCTCCAACGCGCCAGTCGACTTATTTGAAACTTTTTTGACAAGATCTGGGTGGGTGAAAAGTGTTGTCTCTGTTAAGTTGCCGCTGTGTACTTTGGTTGCGTTGCTCGTCCTTTAATTGCTCTCTCCTTCAGACACACACTCTCTCTCTTTCTTTAGCTCTCTCTCTCTCACTGTTTCTCTCTCTCTATATTTCTTTAGCTCTCTCTCTCTCTCTCACTGTCTCTCTCTCTCTATTTCTTTATCTCTATCTCTCTCTCTCTCTCTCTCTCTCTTTCTTTAGCTCTCTCTGTCTCTCTCTCTCATTCTTTAGCTCTCTCTTTCTCTCTCACTGTCTCTCTCTCTCTCTCTCTCTCTCTCTCTCTCTCTCTCTCTCTATTTCTTTAGCTCTCTCACTGTCTCTCTCTTTCTCTCTGTCTCTCTCTCTCTTTCTTTAGCTCTCTCTTTCTCTCTCAGTCTCTCTCTCTTTAGCTCTCTCTTTCTCTCTAACTGTCTCTCTCTCTCTATTTCTTTATCTCTCTCTCTTTCTCTCTCACTGTCTCTTTCTCTCTCTTTCTCTCTCTGTCTCTTTCTTTAGATCTCTCTTTCTCTCTCACTGTCTCTCTCTCTCTATTTATTTAGCTCTCTCTTTCTCTCTCTCTCTTTCTTTAGCTCTCTCTCTCTTTCTCTCTGTCTCTCTCTCTCTCTCTCACTGTCTCTCTCTCTCTATTTCTTTATCTCTCTCTCTTTCTCTCTCACTGTCTCTCTCTCTCTCTTTCTCTCTCTGTCTCTTTCTTTAGATCTCTCTTTCTCTCTCACTGTCTCTCTCTCTCTATTTATTTAGCTCTCTCTTTCTCTCTCTCTCTTTCTTTAGCTCTCTCTCTCTTTCTCTTTCTCTCTCTCTCTCTCTCTCTCTTTAGCTCTCTCTTTCTCTCTCTCTGTCTCTCTCTCTCTTTCTTTAGCTCTCTCTTTCTCTCTCACTGTCTCTCTCTCTCTCTCTCTCCATTTCTTTAGCTCTCTCTCTTTCTCTCTCACTGTCTCTCTCTCTCTCTCAATTCAATTCAATTCAAGGGGCGTTATTGGCATGGGAAACATGTGTTAACATTGCCAAAGCAAGTGAGGTAGACAATACACAAAAGTGAAACAAACAATAAAAATTAACAGTAAACATTACACATACAGAAGTTTCAAAACAATAAAGACATTACAAATGTCATATTATATATATATACAGTGTTGTAACAATGTACAAATGGTTAAAGCACACAAGTTAAAATAAATAAGCATAAATATGGGTTGTATTTACAATGGTGTTGTAAATCTCTCTCTCTCTGTCTCTCTCTCTTTCTTTAGCTCTCTCTTTCTCTCTGTCTCTCTCTCTTTCTTTAGCCCTCTCTTTCTCTCTCTCTTTCTTTAGCTCTCTCTTTCTCTCTCTGTCTCTCTCTCTTTCTTTAGCTCTCTCTTTCTCTCTGTCTCTCTCTCTTTCTTTAGCCCTCTCTGTCTCTCTCTCTTTCTTTAGCTCTCTCTTTCTCTCTCTCTCTCTCTCTTTCTTTAGCCCTCTCTTTCTCTCTCTCTTTCTTTAGCTCTCTCTTTCTCTCTCTGTCTCTCTCTCTCTTACTTTTGCTCTCTCTTTCTCTCTCACTGTCTCTCTCTCTCTATTTCTTTAGCTCTCTCTCTTTCTCTCTCACTGTCTCTCTCTCTGTCTCTCTCTCTCTCTATCTATTTCTTTAGCTCTCTCTCTTTCTCTCTCAGTCTCTCTCTCTCTCTGTGACCAGTTTTTTTTAGCAGTGCCCTTCAACCCTTTTAGCTTTGCTCCTCTCTCCCCTGACTATCTGGTGTGTGTGTGTGTCCTCCGAGCTCTTAACATTGCTCTCCCTGGCTAAAGTACTATGATGCAGCAGGATACCACTTTAGCCTGGATACGACTGCAGGCCCTCAGTGCCATGCATCATCATTGTCAAGAGTCCTGAGTGAGTTTACAGTACATTGCCAATGCACAGGAAGACACACACACACACACACACACACACACACACACACACACACACACACACACACACACACACACACACACACACACACACACACACACACACACACACACACACACACACACACACACACACACACACACACACACACACACACACACACACACACACACACAGGAGATGGATGGAAAGCAGATTGCTGTCAAAGGCAAATAAAGTCATCTTGAACTTCAGCGATTGGAACATTATGTATTTAGTGATGTTTACAGTGACACGTAGACATGGGTCTGAAGAAAGAAAGGACATTCACATGAGCACCACAATGCCTACTCCACCCATGCTATATACCAAGATTTTCCAGTACACCATTTTGACCTACTACAGTACAGTCGTGGCCAAAAGTTTTGAGAATGACACAAATATTAATTTTCACGAAGTCTGCTGCCTCAGTTTGTATGATGACAATTTGCATATACTCCAGAATGTTATGAAGAGTGATCAGATGAATTGCAATTAATTGCAAAGTCCCTCGTTGCCATGCAAATTAACTGAATCCCCCCCAAAAAAGCTTCAAAAGGAGGGTGGTGCTTGGAATCATTGTTCTTCCTCTGTCAACAATGGTTACCTGCAAGGAAACATGTGCCGTCATCATTGCTTTGCACAAAATGTGCTTCACAGGCAAGGATACTACTGCCAGTAAGATTGCACTTAAATCAACCAATCAGGAACTTCAAGAGAGAGGTTCAATTGTTGTGAAGAAGGTTTCAGGTCGCCCAACAAAGTCCAGCAAGCGCCAGGACCGTCTCCTAAAGTTGATTCAGCTGCGGGATCGGGGCACCACCAGTACAGAGCTTGCTCAAGAATGGCAGCAGGCAGGTGTGAGTGCATCTGCACGCACAGTGAGGCGAAGACTTTTGGAGGATGGCCTGGTGTCAAAAAGGGCAGCAAAGACACTTCTCTCCACAAAAAAACATCAGGGACAGACTGATGTTCTGCAAAAGGTACAGGGATTGGACTGCTGAGGACTGGGGTAAAGTAATTTTCTCTGATGAATCCCCTTTCCGATTGTTTAGGGCATCCGGAATCAAAGCTTGTCCAGAGAAGACAAGGTGAGCGCTACCATCAGTCCTGTGTCATGCCAACAGTAAAGCATCCTGAGACCATTCATGTGTCGGGTTGCTCCTCAGCCAAGGGAATGGGCTCACTCACAATTTTGCCTAAGAACACAGCCATGAATAAAGAATGGTACCAACACATCCTCCGAGAGCAACTTCTCCCAACCATCCAAGAACAGTTTGGTGACAAACAATACCTTTACCAGCATGATGGAGCACCTTTCCATATGGCAAAAGTGATAACTAAGTGGCTTGGGGAACAAAACATCGATATTTTGGGTTGATGGCCAGGAAACTCCCCAGACTTGAATCCCATTGAGAACTTGTGGTCAATTCTCAAAAGGCGGGTGAACAAACAAAAACCCACAAATTCTGACAAACTCCAAGCATTGATTAAGCAAGACTGGGCTGCCATCAGTCAGGATGTGGCCCAGAAGTTAATTGACAGCATGCCAGGGCAGATTGCGGAGGTCTTGAAAAAGAAGGGTCAACACTGCAAATATTGACTCTTGCATCAACTTCATGTAATTGTCAATAAAAGCCTTTGACACTTATGCTTGTAATTATATTTCAGTATTCCATAGTAACATCTGACAAAAATATCTAAAGACACTGAGGCAGCAAACTTTGTGAACATTTATTTTTGTGTCATTCTCAAAACGTTTGGCCTCGACTGTTGGTCTATTGTACTTCCAACAATGTGCTTAGGATTCAAACCTTTTCAAACAGCCTAATTCAGACTCTTAGAGGAGGTGCTTCCACAATAATGTGATTTGTACCACATTCAAGTTAAATGATTGGATTCTTCACACATCACACTAATCCCATTCCATTCCCTTTTCAAGCTTTTTAAAAAATGATATGAAAACAAGCTTTGCTTTTATACTTACAAGACCATCATGCTTGATTGAGTGAGCTGTTTTGTCCTGCAGTAATGTGGTGCCTGCCTGTATTTCCTTAAACCTTTATTTTAGCAAGACATATCACTTTCATTGGTCAGTAGGTGTCCAACATAACAACAGGTGGTTGTGTGTTGGACACAGTCCCTCATATATAGAGGTCTATAGAGCCTGTTTCCAATCCTGATCTATATAACCGTTAGCTTAGCTGTGTAACATTGACAAGCTCAGCCAACATGGTCCTGTTATATCAATGGGCAGTTCATTACCTCTGTCAAATTAATATGTAGCTTAAAGTCATGTGTGTATTTGTATTTATTTTATTATAAAGATGGTGACGCTGCAATTGTACACATATACAATAGCCCTATATATAAAACTACATACTTCCTAATGATATACGGTTGAAGTCGGAAGTTTACATACACCTTAGCCAGATACATTTAAACTCAGTTTTTCACAATTCCTGACATTTAATCAGAGTAAAATTCCCTTTCTTAGGTCAGTTAAGATCACCACTTTATTTAAAAAAATTGAAATGTCAGAATAATAGTAGAGAGAATGATTTATTTCAGCTTTTATTTCTTTCATCACATTCCCAGTGGGTCAGACGTTTACATACACTCAATTAGTATTTGGTTGCATTGCCTTTAAATTGATTAACTTGGGTCAAACGTTTCGGTAGCCTTCCACAAGCATCCCACAATAAGTTGGGTGCATTTTGTCCCATTCCTCCTGACAGAGCTGGTGTAACCGAGTCAAGTGTGTTGGCCTCCTTGCTCGCACAGGCTTTTTCAGTTCTGCCCACAAATTTTCTATGGGATGGAGGTCAGGGCTTTGTGATGACCACTCCAGTACCTTGACTTTGTTGTCCTTAAGCCATTTTGCCACAACTTTGGAAGTTTGCTTGGGGTCATTGTCCATTTGGAAGACCCATTTGTGACCAAGCTTTAACTTCCTGACTGATGTCTTGAGCTGTTGCTTCAATATATCCACATCATTTTCCTCCCTCATGATGCCATCTATTTTGTGAAGTGCACCAGTTTCTCCTGCAGCAAAGCACCCCCCAACATGATGCTGCCACCCCCGTGCTTCACGGTTGGGATGGTGTTCTTCGGCTTGCAAGCATAACCCTTTTTCCTCCAAACATAACAATGGTCATTATGGCCAAACAGTTCTATTTTTGTTTCATCAAACCAGAGGACATTTCTCCAAGAAGTAGGATCTTTGTCCTCATGTGCAGTTACAAACCGTAGTCTGGCTTTTATCTGGCGGTTTTGGAGCAGTGTCTTCTTCCTTGTTGTGCGGCCTTTCAGGTTCTGTCGATATAGGACTCGTTTTACTGTGGATAAAGATACTTTTGTACCTGTTTCCTCCAGCATCTTCACAGGGTCCTTTGCTGTTATTCCGGGATTGATTTACACTTTTCGCACCAAAGTACTTTCTTCTCTAGGAGACCGAACGCGTCTCCTTCCTGAGCGGGATGACGGCTGCGTGGTCCCATGGTATTTATACTTTCGTACTATTGTTTGTACAGATGAAGGTGGTACCTTCAGGCGTTTGGAAATTGCTCCCAAGGATGAACCAGACTTGTAGAGGTCTACAATTTTTTTTCTGAGGTCTTGGCTGATTTCATTTGATTTTCCCATGATGTCAAGCGAAGAGGCACTGAGTTTGAATGTAGGCCTTGAAATACATCCACAGGTACACCTCCAATTGATTCAAATGATGTCAATTAGCCTATCAGACACTTCTAAAGCCATTACATAATTTTCTGGAATTTTCCAAGCTGTTTAAAGGCACATTCAACTTAGTGTATGTAGGGCCTCCCGGGTGGCACAGTGGTCCAGGGCACTGCATCGCAGTGCTAGCTGCGCCACCAGAGTTTCTGGTCTGTCGCAGCCGGCCGCGACCGGGAGGTCCGTGGGGCGACGCACAATTGGCATAGCGTCGTCCGGGTTAGGGAGGGTTTGGCCGGTAGGGATATCCTTGTCTCATCGCGCTCCAGCGTCTCCTGTGGCGGGCCGGGCTCAGTGCGCGCTAACCAAGGGGGCCAGGTACACGGTGTTTCCTCCGACACATTGGTGCGGCTGGCTTCCGGGTTGGAGGCGCGCTGTGTTAAAACCTGTTGAGGACAGAGGGCGCTGTTTTCACTTTGGGGGAAAATCGTGCCCAATTTAAACGGCCTCGTACTCAATTCTTGCTCGTACAATATGCATATTATTATTACTATTGGATAGAAAACACTCTCTAGTTTCTAAAACCATTTGAATTATATCTGTGAGTAAAACAGAACTCCTTTTGCAGCAAACTTCCTGACAGGAAGTGGAAAATCTGAAATCGATGCACTCTTCTAGGGGCTGCCTATTAAAGTCCTTGTTATTTATTAGTTTAGATGCACTTCATACGTCTTCCACTAGATGTCGACACGCAGTGAGAGAAGAAATTGAGTGTGTAACTTGATCTGGACTCGAATTATAGCTCTTGGCATGACGTGTCACCAGTTTCCTGTTTTCTGGAGAGCGCGAGGAGGGACCTGGATTTGCCTTCTCATAAGCTGCCGTTATGGACGACTAATATCTCCGGCTTTGATTTTATTTGATACATGTGACAATATCATCGTAAAGTATGTTTTTTCAATATAGTTTAATCAGATTATTGACATTTTTTCTGGAGTTTTGCCGTGTTCCGTTCTCTTCCGTTTGTTGACATGGAGAGATTCGCGCCACTTGGCAAGAGTGCTTGCTAAATCGAGAGGGAAAAAGGCCGTTCTAAATCCAAACAACGATTGTTCCCGACAAAGGACCCCTTGTACAACATTCTGATGAAAGATCAGCAAAAGTAGGACCCATTTTATGATGCTATTTCATATATCTCTCGTACATGTGAACTAGTCGTTGGCGCCCAGCTTTTGGGTACTCTCTCGCTATACCTAAGCTGGATGTCGTAATGAAGTTATTTTTAGAATCCTAACACGGCGATTGCATTAAGAACTAGTGTATATATCATTTCCTATACAACATGTATTTTTTAGTTATGTTTATGAATAGTCATTTGGTCAGAATATGTGTCAAAAACATATCCGGACGTTGTGGGAAAAATATGCTAAGTTAGCACAATGTATAACCACTGATTTCAGCTCTAAATATGCACATTTTCGAACAAAACATAAGTGTATGTATAACCTGATGTTATAGGACTGTCATCTGATGAAGCTTATCAAGGTTAGTCAAAAATTATATATCTTTTGCTGGTTTGTCACGATCGCTAACTTTTACTACTGGGGAATGGCTTGTGTTTCTGGCTATTGTGGTAAGCTAATATAACGCTATATTGTGTTTTCGCTGTAAAACACTTAAGAAATCGGAAATATTGGCTGGAATCACAAGATGCCTGTCTTTCATTTGCTGTACACCATGTATTTTTCAGAAATGTTTTATGATGAGTATTTAGGTATTTGACGTTGGTGTCTGTAATTATTATGGCTGCTTTCGGTGCAATTTCTGATTGTAGCTGCAATGTAAACTATGATTTATACCTGAAATATGCACATTTGTCGAAAACAAAACATAGATTTATTGAATAACATGTTATAAGACTGTCATCTGATGAAGTTGTTTGTTGGTTAGTTTGGTTGGTTGTTGGTTAGTTAGGTTGGCTTTGTGCATGCTACCTGTGCTGTGAAAAATGTCTGTCCTTTTTTGTATTTGGTGGTGAGCTAACATAAATATATGTGCTGTTGTCGCTGTAAAACATTTTAAAAATCGGACATGTTGGCTGGATTCACAAGATGTGTACCTTTCATTTGCTGTACTGGACTTGTTAATGTGTGAAAGTTAAATATTTCTAAAAAATATATTTTGAAATTTCGCGCTCTGCCTTTTCAGTGGAATGTGGGAGGAGTTCCGCTGGCGGAACGCCAGAGTCAGACAGGTTAAGAAGCAGTGCGGCTTGGTTGGGTTGTGCTTCGGAGGACGCATGGCTTTCGACCTTCGTCTCTCCCGAGCCTGTACGGGAGTTGTAGCGATGAGACAAGACAGTAATTACTAGCGATTGGATACCACGAAAATTGGGGAGAAAATGGGATAAAAATTTTAGAAATAAAAATAAAAACTTAGTGTATGTAAACTTCTGACCCACTGGAATTGTGATACAGTGAATTATAAGTGAAATAATCTGTCTGTAAACAATTGTTGGAAAAATGACTTGTGTCATGCACAAAGTAGATGTTCTAACCGACTTGCCAAAACTTTAGTTTGTTAACAAGAAATTTGTGAAGTGGTTGAAAAATGAGTTTTAATGACTCCAACCTAAGTGTATGTAAACTTCTGACTTCAACTGTATAGGCTGTTTATACAGTTGAAGTCGGAAGTTTACATACACTGCTCGTCAAACATCTCATTCCAAAATCATTGGCATTAATATGGAGTTGGTCCACCCTTTGCTGCTATAACAGCCTCCACTCTTCTGGGAAGGCTTTCCACTAGATGTTGGAACATTACTGTGGGGACTTGCTTCCATTCAGCCACAAGAGCATTAGTGAGGTTGGGCACTGATGTTGTGCGATTAGGGCTGGCTCACAGTCGGCATTCCAATTCATCCCAAAGGTGTTTTATGGGGTTGAGGGCTGGGCTCTGTGCAGGCCAGACAAGTTCTTCCACACCTATCTCGATAAACCATTTCTTTATGTACCTCGCTTTGTGCACGAGGGCATTGTCATGCTGAAACAGAAAAGGGCCTTCCCCCAAACTGTTGCCACAATGTTGGAAGCACAGAAACGCTCAGAATGTCATTGTTTACTGTAGCAGTAAGATTTCCTTTCACTGGAAGGGGCCCGAACCATGAAAAACAGCCCCAGATTATTTAAACATTCACAGTGTAGGTTGGAAAAAGTATGTGTACCCCTAGTCTAACGACTTCTCCAAGTGCTAATTGGAGTCAGGAGCTAACCTGGAGTCCAATCAATGAGACCAGATTGGAGATGTTGGTTAGCACTTCCTTGCCCTATAAAAACACTCACATGCTTCTTTGCTATTCACAAGAAGCATGGAGCGTGGAGGGAACATCATGGTTTGGGGCTGCTTTGCTGCCTCAGGGCCTGGACAGCTTGCTATCGTTGATGGAAAAATGAATTCCCAAGTTTATCAAGACATTTTGCAGGAGAATGTTAGGCTATCTGTCTGCCAATTGAAGCTCAACAGAAGTTGGGTGATGCAACAGGAAACGACCCAAAACACAGAAGTCAATCAACAACAGAATGGCTTCAACAGAAGAAAATACGCCTTCTGGAGTGGCCCAGTCAGAGTCTTGACCTCAACCTGATTGAGATGCTGTGGCATGACCTCAAGAGAGCAGTTCACACCAGACATCCCAAGAATATTGCTGAACTGAAACAGTTTTGTGAAGAGGAACAGTCCAGAATTCAACAGAAGAAATTTGGAAGCATAGGGAAGCACAGCTGCGAGCTGCCCAGTGACACGAGCCTAAATGGGAGCTACATCACTTCTATGCTCGCTTTGAGGCAAGCAACACTGAGGCATGCATGAGAGCATCAGCTTTTCCGGGCGACTGTGTGATCACGCTCTCCGTAGCCAATGTGAGTAAGCGCTTTAAACAGGTCAACATACACAAGGCTGCGGGGGCCAGACGGATTACCAGGATGTGTGCGCGGGGCATGTGCTGACCAACTGGCAGGTGTCTTCAATGACATTTTCAACATGTCCCTGACTGACTCTGTAATACACACATGTTTCAAGCAGACCACCATAGTCCCTGTGCCCAAGAACATTTGAATGTTTACACAGTGTGTTCAATAAAGACGTGAAAACGTATAATTGCTTGTGTGTTATTAGTTTAAGGCTGTTTGAGATCTGTCCGTCCGTCTGTCTGTCCGTGCGGCCGTCAGTTCCTGTCTGTTGATCTTTCTCCATGTGCTCGTCCCTCCTCGCCCCATTCTCTAACTTTCCCTCCATCTAATTCCCTCCTTCCTCTCCACCCTGTCTCTTTCTTCATCTCTTACACTCTCTATGCTCTTTGTTCTCCTCTCCTCCCTCTCTCTCTCTCTCCCTGTAGTGTTGTTTAGCATTCCCTCTCAGGCCTGTCCACGTTGAGGACAAACTGTCAGACTCTACCTCATCATTATTCTGCAGGGTTTCAGTATCATGCTACGTTTCCCTCTCAGTCCTGTGTGTGTTATAACTTCAGAGCTGGCTTTGTTGAGAGACTTACACAACAGTTTGGTCGGGAAAGTGCTGACTACTTACTGGAGCGACATGGGCTGTGTGTGTGTGTGTGTGTGTGTGTGTGTGTGTGTGTGTGTGTGTGTGTGTGTGTGTGTGTGTGTGTGTGTGTGTGTGTGTGTGTGTGTGTGTGTGTGTGTGTGTGTGTGTGTGTGTGTGTGTGTGTGTGTGTAGAACAGGGTTTAATGAAGCACTCTTAACTCAGCACATTTACTGCTGCATGGGAGACCAGGGGCAAGGCTGTCACAGTTTGCATGAATAACCCGGCAAAAGATTGCATTTGTTCCACAGTGAAATATAATAGCAGAGAAAAGAAAACGCCAATGAAATCCCCATCTTACCTCCTAATCCACGTTTTATTGCCGGTCTGAGACGAGGGGTGTGTGCTGGTGAGGGTTTGTGATCTCCAGTCTTGCGTGCGCACATGCAAGAACACACGCACACACACAGACACACTCACTATCACAAACACACGCACACACACACACACACACACACACACACACACACACACACACACACACACACACACACACACACACACACACACACACACACACACACACACACACACACACACACACACACACACACACACACACACACACACACACACACACACACACACACACACACACACACACACACACACACACACACACACACTCTGATCCTCAGGGCTCAGTCAGATATCTCGACAGAGGCCCGGTTCATATTTCACGGCACAGGATCAATGAGTGAGTTATCTAACTTTTAACTTAATTATGGAAACTGGAAATATCTTGTTTCGGAAGACGGAGATAGAGAGAGCGAGTGAGGAGGCAAGAGAGAGAGAAAATGAGAGGGAGAAAAAGTGAAAGTGAGATGGAGCGAGGGAGAGGAGGAGGGTGTGTTAGAGCAGATCAAAGGCACACCACAGGCTGTCTCTGTGAGCTGATTAGTAAAGCACGCAGATTGTGACAGAGAATGTGTGTGTGCATATGCATAAGCATGTCTTGGTAATCTGTCTTTATGAGCACTCCTTATCCCCCCTAGCGTATGTCACCCAGCGCCCGCTGCCCAGAGGTGGTCCAGATGGTACGACGGTGCAGTCATAGAGCAGTCAACGGGCTAGTCATTTCTGGAGTAGGTTAAGTCAGGTGTCTTGGACTAGTCATTAGGAGGTTAGTCAGGTGTCTCAGACTAGTCATTAGGAGGTTAGTCAGGTGTCTTGGACTAGTCATTAGGAGGTAAGTCAGGTGTCTTGGACTAGTCATTAGGAGGTTAGTCAGGTGTCTTGGACTAGTCATTAGGAGGTTAGTCAGGTGTCTTGGACTAGTCATTGGGAAGGCTAGTCAGGTGTCTTGGACTAGTCATTAGTAGGTAAGTCAGGTGTCTTGGACTAGTCATTAGGAGGTTAGTCAGGTGTCTTGGACTAGTCATTAGGAGGTTAGTCAGGTGTCTTGGACTAGTCATTGGGAGGTTTAGTCAGGTGTCTTGGACTACTCATTGGGATGTTTAGTCAGGTGTCTTGGACTAGTCATTAGGAGGTTAGTCAGGTGTCTTGGACTACTCATTGGGAGGTTTAGTCAGGTGTCTTGGACTACTCATTGGGATGTTTAGTCAGGTGTCTCGGATTAGTCATTAGGAGGTTAAGTCAGGTGTCTTGGACTAGTCACTAGGAGGTGACACCTGACTTATTACTTAAAAATCATACAATGTGATTTTCTGGATTTTTGTTTTAGATTCCGTCTCTCACAGTTGAAGTGTACCTATGATAAAAAATTACAGACCTCTACAGGCTTTGTAAGTAGGAAAACCTTCAAAATCGGCAGTGTATCTAATACACTGGCCTCTATGGCTTTCATAGAATTTTGCTCCAGTGAAGCCAGTGATAGTCAGAGGCAGCTACAATGCTTATTTTGGAGTAAACTATCCCTTTGGTGCTTAATCCACACATTCAAGTACTTGATACTCAACTAGCACACTGAATGACAGGCATGTCCAAATGGGCTCCCTAGAGAGAGAGTAAGTGTCAGGGCCCAGTTAGTTTGCGTGGTAAACACTGTGATTACAGTGAAGATGTCAACCCTTCATAAGTGTCAGGGCCCAGTTAGTTTGCGTGGTAAACACTGTGATTGGACACATCATGAAGGGCAGTGATTCACAGAGTCAAACTGGGGCATGATCTTTATTTGGGAGCGTGAGAAAAGAAGAGAGGTTTTCTCTTTTTACTAATTTGTAGAAAGGGAAATAGAGAGAGGGAAGTAGAGAGAGAGAGACAGGGATGTAGAGAGAGAGAGACAGGGAAGTAGAGAGAGAGAGACAGGGAAGTAGAGAGAGAGAGACAGGGATGGGGAGAAGAGACAGGAAGGGAGATGGGAGAATGATTGGGATGGATGGAGTAAGAGAGAGGGATGAGGAAAGAGAGAAAAGAGGGGAGACAACATTAACTTCTACTTCCTCCCAATCCCGGGTCCGGGAGCACCCCCATCAGTAAAAAAGCTGACTAGCATAGCGTCACAAGTAAATAGTAGCATCTAAATATCATTAAATCACAAGTCCAAGACACCAGATGAAAGATACACATCTTGTGAATCCAGCCATCATTTCTAATTTTTTAAATGTTTTACAGGGTAGACACAATATGTAAATCTATTAGCTAACCACGACAGCAAAAGACACAACGTTTTTTGTCCACCATTTTTTTCCTGCATAGGTAGCTATCACAATTTCGACCAAATAAAGATATAAATAGCCACTAACCAAGAAACAACTTCATCAGATGACAGTCTGATAACATATTTATTGTATAGCATATGTTTTGTTAGAAAAATTTGCATATTTCAGGTATAAATCATAGTTTACCATTGCAGCCACCATCACAACTCTCCCCAAAGCAACTAGAATAACTACAGAGACCATCGTGTATTACCTAATTACTCATCATAAAACATTTCTTAAAAATACACAGCGTACAGCAAATGAAAGACAAACATCTTGTGAATCCAGCCAATATTTCAGATTTTCTAAGTGTTTTACAGCGAAAACACAATATAGCGTTATATTAGCTTACCACAATAGCAAACATCACAACAGCATTGATTCAAGCCAAAAATAGCGATAACGTATAAACCACCAAAATATATAAATTTTTTCACTGACCTGCTCAGAATTCTTCAGATGACAGTCCTATAACATCATATTACACAATGCATATAGAGTTTGTTCGAAAATGTGCATATTTAGCGGCACAAATCGTGGTTATACAATGAGAAAAGTAGCCAAGCTGCCCAGAAAATGTCGGGAGAAATCTTTGGAGAGGCACCTAATCTAATCAGTAACTAAATTTAAACTTGACTAAAAAATACAGGTTGGACAGCAAATGAAAGACAAATTAGTTCTTAATGCAATCGCTGTGTTACATTTTTAAAATTAACGTTACTACGCATACAGCGTGCGCTAAAGCGAGACCACAACGAAATTCATGGCGGAATTATTATTTGACATTTGTCAACATAAATACGAATTAGCAACATAAAGACTGCTTACTATTTGCTGAGCTTCCATCAGAATCTTGGGCAAGGTGTCCTTTCTCCAGAACAATCGTCTTTTGGTTGAAAGATGTCCTCTTCTCCTGTAGAAATAGCAGCTAACGCTAGCCATCCACCTGAGAGGTGTCCAACTTGCGATAGCGCAACACAAAGAAATCCCAGAAAATCGCAATAAACTGATATAAACTGCTATAAGTCGGTTTAAATGAACTACCTTATGAAGTTTTTAACCTGTCTAGGATCAGCGTGGCGCTAGCGGCACCCCCCCCCCCCCCCACTGAAAAACCAGTGCCGCGAAATTCAAAAAAAATATTTTACTTTCACACATTAAAGTCCAATACAGCTAATGAAAGACACAGATCTTGTGAATCCAGTCAACATGTCCGATTTTTAAAATGTTTTACAGGGAAGACACAATATGTAAAGATGTACATCTATTACCTAAAAACACATTAGCATAATCCACCATCTTTTATTTGTCCACCAACACCAGTAGCCATCACCAATTCGGCTAAACTAAGATATTTATAGCCCCTAACCAACAAAAAAACTCATCAGATGACAGTCTGATAACATATTTATGGTATGGGATAGGTTTTGTTAGAAAAAAGTGCATATTTCAGGTAGATGGCATAGGTTACAATTGCACCCACCGTCACAAATGGAATAGAAAAACTACTTAGAGCAACGTGTTTACCTACTTACTAATCATCAAACATTTCGTAAAAATACACAGCATACACGAATCGAAAGACACAGATCCTGTGAATACAGACAATATTTCAGATTTTCTAAGTGTCTTACAGCGAAAACACAATAAATCGTTATATTAGCATAGCACATAGCACATAGCAGCCCAGCATTGATTCTAGCCAAAGTGAGCGATAACGTCAACATCGCCAAAAATATATTAATTTTTTCACTAACCTTCTCAGAATTCTTCAGATGACACTCCTGTAACATCATATTACACATTCCATATAGAGTTTGATCGAAAACGTTTATATTTAGCCACCAAAATCATGGTTAGACAATGTGAAATGTAGCTCAGCTGGTCAGAAAATGTCCTTGCGCCACTTAGACAGTGATCTACTCTTATACATAAATACTCATAAACGTGACTAAAAAATATAGGGTGGACAGGGATTGATAGACAATTTAATTCTTAATACAATTGCGGAATTACATTTTTTAATTTATCCTTACTTTTCAATACAGTTTGCGCCAAGCGAAGCTTCGTCAAAAAACATGGCGTCCTAAGCCACTAAAATGTTTCGACAGAAACACGATTTATCATAATAAAAATGTCCTACTTTGAGCTGTTCTTCCATCAGTATCTTGGGCAAAGGATCCTTTCTTGGGAGTAATCGTCTTTTGGTGGAAAGCTGTCCTCTTGCCATGTGGAAATGCCAACTGCGTTCGGGATGAACTGAAAAGCGTGCCCAGCTATTCACATCGTTTCAAAAATAAATGTCCCAAAATCGCACTAAACGGATATAAATTGCTATAAAACGCTTTAAATTAACTACCTTATGATGTTTTTAACTCCTATAACGAGTGAAAAGATGACCGGAGAAATATAACAGGCTAAACTAACGCTTGGAACAGGAGCGGGTCGGTGTCCTCCACGCGCGTTACGCACCAAGAAAAGACTTGCTAGCTACAGGGTTTTTTCATTTATAGGGCCTGTGAACGCGCAATCGACCCCATTGGAATCGTCATCACGTAAAGGCATCCAGGGGAAGACGTAAGAAGTGTCCGTATAGTCATAGCAATAACAGTGCCCTTTTAACTGACTTCAGAACAGTGGCCAACATTTCTGAAATCTGACTCCATGTCAGGGAAATTGCTGTAGAATGGGCTCTGTTCCACTTAGAGACAAAATTTCAACTCCTATAGAAACTATAGACTGTTTTCTATCCAATAATAATAACAATATGCATATTGTACGATCAAGGATTTTGTGGGAAGCCGTTTCAAAAATTACCCAATTAGCATAAATAGTCTCAACAGCGCCCCCATCCTCAACAGGTTAAGACAAAAATCAAATTAAATCAGAGCCGGAGATATAGAACTGCTAAAACGAAAGCTTTTCAGGACGCCATTGTGATATCCCTCTTGCGCCAGGCGCCCCGTTGAAAAGAACGGTACTTCCGTTCCATGAGCCTTTATAGTACCCCAGATGGTGCAATCCACTCTATTCAAATTCTCACCGCTTACTGACATCTAGAGGAAGGCGTATGCAGTGCATGTAGCCCCATAGCTTGCATGGGGACTTATAAACTGACCCTAGAACAGGGACCTCGATTTCAGAAATCTCACTTCCTGACAGGAAATGTGCTGCAGAATGAGTTCTGTTTCACTCAGAGAAATAATTCAAACGGTTTTAGAAACTTGAGAGTGTTTTCTATCCAATAGTAATAATAATATGCATATTGTACGAGCAAGAATTGAGTACGAGGCAGTTTAATTTGGGAAAGAAATGATTACAAAGTGCAAACAGCACCCCCTATTTAGAAAAGGTTTAAGAGAGAGAGGATGGAGAGGAGGAATCAGAGAGAGGGGATGGGAGAGCTACAGAGAGAGGGGAAAGATGTTGTGTAACGTTTGTGCTAGCCAGAGGAGAAGTCCGGGGGCCTGTGTTCTGCGTGTTAATTGATTCTCTCAGTGCTGTCTCCAGCTCCACTCTAAACCCCATCTACTCCACTCTACCCCTGCCTCAGGGATTTTTGTGGTGCCAGCAGAGTTCTACTTAAAAAGATTCTCAAAAACACCCAGATATCTGCAGGAATACACACACACACACACACACACACACACACACACACACAGACACACACACACACACACACACACACACACACACACACACACACACACACACACACACACACACACACACACACACACACACACACACACAAACAACACCTCAGACAGAATAGAAAATCAGCATCTTTTCTCACATCTCTTCAAGGGGTGTCCTTGTCACTGCCTGGGCCCAGTGTGTAGCCAAACAACACTTGAACAGCAGGAACATTGCTCCCTTAGCGTGAGGATATAGTGGCCGTAAGGCAGCGCTGTGCCCTCTGCTCTCTTTTCAAGTCCTGACTGACTGAGTGATCTTGTTGCTGCTGGAGGTCTTGCTGGGTTCAGTAGTGTCTGCAGAGATGGGTCATACGCAGTTGATGGGTCATTCTTAGATGTGTTGTTTTCTATTGGGAATCACCCACAGAATATAAAGCTTTTCCAAAATGTGTTCTAGCCACAATGGCTGGCTCAAGCTCAGCTGAACATTTTGGAAACACTGTTCTTGTGTACTCCCTATTCTCCTCAAAGAGACTCATAAAAAAACAAAATGGCGGAAGATAAGGTCGCAGTGCATTATACCCTATTAATTGATCCAGGGCCAGTTTGAGTTTTACACTTAACGTTATACAGATGGATTGACCGGCATAAGAAGAACTGATCCCACATCAGTTTTGTCAGAGCATTGGTGGAGTTTCTCCTTGGTTGCTGGAGGAAACAATATGGCTTTACTGTCTTTACAGGGAGGTTGACAGTGGTAAACGGGGTAAGTTTGTTACTGTGCTCCCTTCTGGGAGGAAGTGACATAATTACAGCTGGGAGGGATGGCAAGGGAGGGTAAGAGAGGGAGAGAGGGGGAGAGAGAGAGGGAGGAAAAGAGAGGGAGAGAGGAGGGGAGCGATGGGGGTAAAAGAGGGGAGGGAGGGGTGGAACAAGTGTGAAAACATTTCAAAGTGACACTAGGGTAGAAGAGAGAGGGTAGAAGAGAAAGGGTAAAGAGAGAAGGTAGTAGAGATGGTAGTAGAGAGAGGGTATTAGAGAAAGGGTAAAGAGAGAGGGTAGAGAGAGAGAGACAGGGTAGTAGAGAGAGGGTAAAGAGAGAGAGTAGTAGAGATGGTAGTAGAGAGAGGGTAGTAGAGAGAGGGTAAGGAGAGAGGGTAGTAGAGAGGGTAGTAGAGATGGTAGTAGAGAGAGGGTAGTAGAGAGAGGGTAAAGAGAGAGGGTAGAGAGAGAGAGACAGGGTAGTAGAGAGAAGGTAAAGAGAGAGAGTAGTAGAGAGAGGGTAGTAGAGAGAGGGTAGTAAAGAGAGGGTGGTAGAGAGAGGGTAGAAGAGAGAGGATAGTAGAGAGAGGGTAGTAGAGAGAGGGTAAGGAGAGAGGGTGGTAGAGAGAGGATAGTAGAGAGAGGGTGGTAGAGAGAGGGTATAAGAGAGGGTAGTAGAGAGAGGGTAGAAACTAGAGGGTAGTAGAGAGAATAGAAGAGAGAGGGTAGTAGAGAGAGGGTAAAGAGAGAAGGTAGTAAAGAGAGGATAGTAGAGAGAGGGTATAAAAGAGAGGGTTGTAGAGAGAGGGTAAAGAGAGAGGGTAGTAGAGAGAGGGTAAAGAGAGAGGGTAATAGAGCGAGGGTAGAAGAGAGGGTAGTAGAGAGAGGGTATAAACTAAAGGGTAGTAGAGAGAGGATAGAAGAGAGAGGGTAGTAGATTGAGGGTAAAGAGAGAGTGTTGTAGAGAGAGGGTAGTAGAGAGAGGGTAGTAGTGAGAGAATAGAAGAGAGAGGGTGGTATATTGAGGGTAGTAGAGAGAGGTTAGAAGAGAGAGGGTAAATAGAGAGGTTATTGGAGAGAGGGTAGTGGAGAGAGGGTAATAGAGAGAGGGTAGGGTAGTAGAGAGAGGGTAAAGAGAGAGGGTAGTGGAGAGAGGGTAGTAGAGAGAGGGTAGTAGAGAGAGGGTAAAGAGAGAGGGTAATAGAGAGAGGGTAAAGAGAGAGGGTAGTAGAGAGAGGGTAGTAGAGAGAGGGTAGTAGAGAGAGGGTAAAGAGAGAGGGTAATAGAGAGAGGGTAAAGAGAGAGGGTAATAGAGAGAGGGTAATAGAGAGAGGGTAAAGAGAGAGGGTAGTAGAGAGAGGGTAGTAGAGAGAGGGTATAAACTAAAGGGTAGTAGAGAGAGGGTAAAAAGAGAGGGTAATAGAGAGAGGGTAAAGAGAGAGGGTAAAAGAGAGAGGGTAATAGAGAGAGGGTAATAGAGAGAGGGTATAAACTAAAGGGTAGTAGAGAGAGGGTAAAAAGAGAGGGTAATAGAGAGAGGGTAAAGAGAGAGGGTAAAGAGAGAGGGTAAAAGAGAGAGGGTAATAGAGAGAGGGTAAAGAGAGAGGGTAATAGAGAGAGGGTAATAGAGAGAGGGTAAAGAGAGAGGGTAGTAGAGAGAGGGTAGTAGAGAGAGGGTAGTAGAGAGAGGGTATAAACTAAAGGGTAGTAGAGAGAGGGTAAAAAGAGAGGGTAATAGAGAGAGGGTAAAGAGAGAGGGTAGTAGAGAGAGGGTAAAGAGAGAGGGTAGTAGAGAGAGGGTAGTAGAGAGAGGGTAGTAGAGAGAGGGTAGTATAGAGAGGGCTATCACAGTATGTGGGCCTGACTGATGGAGGTCCCACTGTCCTGTGCTAGACTGACACACACACACACACTCACCTCGAAAGTTATCATCAGTCGTATCTAAAGTCTGAGCTGCGTTTAAGATCTCTGCCAACTGTGAAGTCTGTGTTGTCAAGATTGTGGAGGCCTATAGGGTACAGTGTTGTTCTGTGTTTGTAAGGCTGCGGTGGTCTTTGGGTGCCGAGAGTATTGGAGATGTGTGGATCCCCCGTTGTGTTGCGGCTCCACTCTGCCCCGCGGATGTTTAACCAACCCTGGAGCTCCTTACTCCCAGAGGACGCGAGCGGCGCCCAATCAGAAGACGGTGCGAATACCAACTTGTAAACAGACAGCAGCTGCCAAAGTCAGGCTTCCTACTAATTAGAGAGAGATACACAGAGAGACACAGAGATACACAGAGATACACAGAGATACACAGAGAGACACAGAGATACACAGAGAGACACAGAGAGACACAGAGAGAGACAGAGAGAGACACAGAGAGACACAGAGAGAGATTGAGAGTGACAGAGAGAGAATGACAGAGAGAGAGACACAGAGAGAGACAGAGAGTGACAGAGAGAGTGACAGCGAGAGAATGGCAGAGAGAGAGAGATACACACAGAGAGAGAGAGAGACAGAGAGTGACAGAGTGACAGAGAGAGAGTGACAGAGAGAGAATGGCAGAGAGAGAGAGAGATACACACAGAGAGAGAGAGAGAGAGAGAGTGACAGAGACAGAGATATGTGTGTGTGTGTCTGTGGAAGTGTTGTGGGAATGGTGTCAACACTCCCGCTCACGGGAATCTGTGTGTGTGTGTATGTATGTGTGTGTGTGTTTTATAATGTATTCACCAGTGACAGATTCCTCATTCCAGTATTTAGTCAGACGTCAGAGCGTGTCTGTGCTAGCCCTCCTAATGTGGGTCATTTACACTCTCCTTTGGGTTTCACGGGGGTTCTTGTGCAAACGTCCAAGTCATTGGAAACACAGATAAACACAGCTGCAGTTAAAATTCACATCTGCTAATGTTTTCCTGAGAGGGATTTGGCACTTGAGTGAATGGCCCTTGTTGCCTAGCTGGCAGCATAACAGAGGTCCAAAAATATACTGTTTCTAAACCTCTGACTCTGACTGTTTCTAAACCTCTGACTCTGACTGTTTCAAAACCTCTGACTGACTGTTTCTAAACCTCTGACTCTGACTGTTTCTAACCCTCTGACTCTGACTGTTTCTAACCCTCTGACTCTGACTGTTTCTAACCCTCTGACTCTGACTGTTTCTAAACCTCTGACTGACTGTTTCTAAACCTCTGACTCTGACTGTTTCTAACCCTCTGACTCTGACTGTTTCTAACCCTCTGACTCTGACTGTTTCTAAACCTCTGACTCTGACTGTTTCTAACCCTCTGACTCTGACTGTTTCTAAACCTCTGACTCTGACTGTTTCTAAACATCTGACTCTGACTGTTTCTAAACCTCTGACTCTGACTGTTTCTAACCCTCTGACTCTGACTGTTTCTAAGCCTCTGACTGACTGTTTCTAAACCTCTGACTCTGACTGTTTCTAACCCTCTGACTGACTGTTTCTAACCCTCTGACTCTGACTGTTTCTAAACCTCTGACTCTGACTGTTTCTAAACCTCTGACTCTGACTGTTTCTAAACCTCTGACTCTGACTGTTTCTAAACCTCTGACTCTGACTGTTTCTAAACCTCTGACTGACTGTTTCTAACCTCTGACTTGGACTGTTTCTAAACCTCTGACTCTGACTGTTTCTAAGCCTCTGACTCTGACTGTTTCTAACCCTCTGACTCTGACTGTTTCTAACCCTCTGACTCTGACTGTTTCTAAACCTCTGACTCTGACTGTTTCTAACCCTCTGACTGTTTCTAAACCTCTGACTGACTGTTTCTAAACCTCTGACTCTGACTGTTTCTAAACCGCTGACTGACTGTTTCTAACCCTCTGACTCTGACTGTTTCTAAACCTCTGACTCTGACTGTTTCTAAACCTCTGACTGACTGTTTCTAAACCTCTGACTCTGACTGTTTCTAAACCTCTGACTGACTGTTTCTAAACCTCTGACTCTGACTGTTTCTAAGCCTCTGACTCTGACTGTTTCTAAACCTCTGACTGACTGTTTCTAACCTCTGACTCGGACTGTTTCTAACCTCTGACTGACTGTTTCTAACCCTCTGACTCTGACTGTTTCTAACCCTCTGACTCTGACTGTTTCTAAACCTCTGACTCTGACTGTTTCTAAACCTCTGACTCTGACTGTTTCTAAACCTCTGACTGACTGTTTCAAAACCTCTGACTCTGACTGTTTCTAAACCTCTGACTGACTGTTTCTAAACCTCTGAATCTGACTGTTTCTAAACCTCTGACTCTGACTGTTTCTAAACCTCTGACTGACTGTTTCTAAACCTCTGACTCTGACTGTTTCTAAACCTCTGACTCTGACTGTTTCTAAACCTCTGACTGACTGTTTCTAAACCTCTGACTCTGACTGTTTCTAAACCTCTGACTGACTGTTTCTAACCCTCTGACTCTGACTGTTTCTAACCCTCTGACTCTGACTGTTTCTAAACCTCTGACTCTGACTGTTTCTAAACGTCTGACTCTGACTGTTTCTAAACCTCTGACTCTGACTGTTTCTAACCTCTGACTGACTGTTTCTAAACCTCTGACTCTGACTGTTTCTAAACCTCTGACTCTGACTGTTTCTAAAACTCTGACTCTGACTGTTTCTAAACCTCTGACTCTGACTGTTTCTAAACCTCTGACTCTGACTGTTTCTAAACCTCTGACTCTGACTGTTTCTAAACCTCTGACTCTGACTGTTTCTAAACCTCTGACTCTGACTGTTTCTAACCCTCTGACTCTGACTGTTTCTAACCCTCTGACTGACTGTTTCTAAACCTCTGACTCTGACTGTTTCTAACCTCTGACTCTGACTGTTTCTAAACCTCTGACTGACTGTTTCTAAACCTCTGACTGACTGTTTCTAAACCTCTGACTGACTGTTTCTAACCCTCTGACTTGCACTGTTTCTAAACCTCTGACTGACTGTTTCTAAACCTCTGACTCTGACTGTTTCTAAACCTCTGACTCTGACTGTTTCTAACCCTCTGACTCTGACTGTTTCTAACCCTCTGACTCTGACTGTTTCTAACCCTCTGACTGTTTCTAAACCTCTGACTCTGACTGTTTCTAACCCTCTGACTCTGACTGTTTCTAACCCTCTGACTGTTTCTAAACCTCTGACTCTGACTGTTTCTAAACCTCTGACTCTGACTGTTTCTAACCCTCTGACTCTGACTGTTTCTAAACCTCTGACTCTGACTGTTTTTCTAAACCTCTGACTGACTGTTTCTAAACCTCTGACTGACTGTTTCTAAACCTCTGACTGACTGTTTCTAAACCTCTGACTATGACTGTTTCTAAACCTCTGACTATGACTGTTTCTAAACCTCTGACTGACTGTTTCTAAACCTCTGACTCTGACTGTTTCTAACCCTCTGACTCTGACTGTTTCTAACCCTCTGACTCTGACTGTTTCTAACCCTCTGACTCTGACTGTTTCTAACCCTCTGACTCTGACTGTTTCTAAACCTCTGACTCTGACTGTTTCTAAACCTCTGACTCTGACTGTTTCTAACCCTCTGACTCTGACTGTTTCTAACCCTCTGACTCTGACTGTTTCTAACCCTCTGACTCTGACTGTTTCTAAACCTCTGACTGACTGTTTCTAACCCTCTGACTGACTGTTTCTAAACCTCTGACTCTGACTGTTTCTAAACCTCTGACTGACTGTTTCTAAACCTCTGACTCTTACTGTTTCTAAACCTCTGACTGACTGTTTCTAACCCTCTGACTCTGACTGTTTCTAAACCTCTGACTCTGACTATTTCTAAACCTCTGACTGACTGTTTCTAACCCTCTGACTCTGACTGTTTCTAACCCTCTGACTCTGACTGTTTCTAAACCTCTGACTCTTACTGTTTCTAAACCTCTGACTGACTGTTTCTAACCCTCTGACTCTGACTGTTTCTAACCTCTGACTGACTGTTTCTAACCTCTGACTGACTGTTTCTAACCTCTGACTCTGACTGTTTCTAAACCTCTGACTGACTGTTTCTAAACCTCTGACTCGGACTGTTTTTAACCTCTGACTCTGACTGTTTCTAAACCTCTGACTCTGACTGTTTCTAAACCTCTGACTCGGACTGTTTCTAACCCTTTGACTCTGACTGTTTCTAAACCTCTGACTCTGACTGTTTCTAAACCTCTGACTCTGACTGTTTCTAAACCTCTGACTGACTGTTTCTAAACCTCTGACTGACTGTTTCTAAACCTCTGACTCTGACTGTTTCTAACCTCTGACTTGGACTGTTTCTAAACCTCTGACTCTGACTGTTTCTAAACCTCTGACTCTGACTGTTTCTAACCTCTGACTTGGACTGTTTCTAAACCTCTGACTGACTGTTTCTAAACCTCTGACTCTGACTGTTTCTAAACCTCTGACTTACTGTTTCTAAACCTCTGACTCTGACTGTTTCTAAACCTCTGACTGACTGTTTCTAAACCTCTGACTCTGACTGTTTCTAAACCCCTGACTGACTGTTTCTAAACCTCTGACTCTGACTGTTTCTAAACCTCTGACTCTGACTGTTTCTAAACCTCTGACTGACTGTTTCTAACCCTCTGACTCTGACTGTTTCTAACCCTCTGACTCTGACTGTTTCTAACCCTCTGACTCTGACTGTTTCTAACCCTCTGACTCTGACTGTTTCTAAACCTCTGACTCTGACTGTTTCTAAACCTCTGAATATGCAGATTCTTGTTTTTATCTCGACCAATTTTTCAGCAGTGTTTTTAGACAAAAAAATCCCATTACAAAAAGTGAAGTAATAGTCACACAATTTACAACGGGTCTGGTAAACACGTGTATTAAAACTTGCAGACATCAGTATCTCCTTCAACATCCATGTACTTCCATGTTCAATGGAATCGCTTGTTTTGTTTATTGTTTTCCTATTTATCATAGTATTGTGTTTGCGCCTTCATGCTGGTGTATTTCTCCCATCCAATCAAAACCTCCAAAACATATTAGCGGTGTTGTTTTGGGGTCAGCAGTCTCTGGTGTGTCTAATGGGACTGGAATGACATTGTCCTGGTACTGTATGTAGTCTTTCTTTAGGAACGTTATGCAAATCTAAGAGTAACTTGTGTTGCCATTGCCAACTATGTCATGATAATCTCCATAGGGCCATCACATACAAACATTGAAGCCTGTCTTTTTCATTATTTTGTGTGGACTGCTTCCCGACCATAGTGTTTGATGTGTGAGATGGGAAGTGTTTGTTAACAGTCGCGTCGAGGAATACCAATCCTCTGCTTTCATCCCTCTCTCCGTTGAGAGGAGGAGAGCACCGGATCAAACACAGGCGTTGCTGCATCGCTGCAGTATTATTGGAAACAGTGGCAGTGGGGGGTGGCCAAGGGGTTCACTTCAGCTCAGCGGAGGGGTTGGGATAGACCCTGCAGAGGTCCCCCAGACCCCCAGGATGTGTAAACCCCCATGCCCCCCCTCTCCTCTCCCTCCTTCCCCATCTCCGTCCCTTTCCCTCTCCCCCGCTCCCTCCTCCCTCTCCCCCGCTCCCTCCCTCCCTCCCTCTCTCTATCCTCTGTCCCTCTCCCCTGCTCCCTCCCTCCTTCTCTCTATCCTCCCTCCCTCTCCCCCGCTCCCTCTCTCTATCCTCCCTCCCTCTCCCCCGTTCCCTCCCTCCCTCTCTTCGCCCTCCTTCCACATCTCCCTCCTTCCCATCTCCCTCCCCCTCTCCCCCGCTCCCTCCCTCTCTATCCTCTCTCCCTGCTCCCTCCCTCTCCTCTCCATCCCTCCCCATCTCCCTCCCTCCCCTCTCCCTCCTCCCTCTCCCCCACTCCCTCCCGATCTCTCTCCGTCCCCTCGCCCTCCTCCCTCTCTCCTGCTCCCTCCCCCTCCTTATCCTCCAACCCTCTCCCCCACTCCCTCCCTCCCCCTCTCCCTATCCCTCCTCCCTCCATCCCTCCTCCTCTTCCTCCCCCCTTCCCCTGAGCCAGCTGTGTGAGCATTGCTAATGACGTTGAGAAAGCATGCTGTCAGCACATCCTGGGCTGCAGCTCTGGAGCCGCCCAGGCACCATTATGTAATCCGGTTAAGAGAGCAGGCCTGCTGCCATGTCATCCTCATCATCATTAGTTTAGAAACGTGAGAGTGAGAGAGGGTGAGAGAGAGTGAGAGAGTGTGAGAGAGTGTGAGAGAGTGGAGAAACAGCAGGCCCTGTATCCTTTGTCTTCTATTTTCTTTCTCTCTGTCACTCTCTATCTCCCATTCTATCTCTCTCTCTCTCTCTCTTACTCTCACTCTTATTTTCTCTCTCTCTGTCTCTCTCTCTCTCTCTTCTTTTCTCTCTCATTCTCTCTCACTCCTACTCTCACTCTCTCTCTCACTCACTCTCTCTCTCTCTCTCACTCA